>NC_086320.1:133680059-134041934 GCF_036172605.1 Pelobates fuscus | reverse complement strand
AGTCCTGCGCTCAACTCCCATCACTACTGGGCGGCTGCAATGACTACAGTACACATCAGCCCCAATACATAGTAAAAACCAAAGAAAAACATGTTACTTGCGCTCTATCCTTTATCCCTATGTATTTTTAAAACAAATGGAGGTCTTTTAGTTACCTCCAATGGCCATGAGAGGATTGAGCCCACCTGCCACATCAGGGCCATTGGAGGTAACTAAAAGACCTCCATTTGTTTTAAAAATACATAGGGATAAAGGATAGAGCGCAAGTAACATGTTTTTCTTTGGTTTTTACTATGTATTGGGGCTGATGTGTACTGTAGTCATTGCAGCCGCCCAGTAGTGATGGGAGTTGAGCGCAGGACTTTTCTTTCTGCATTTGTATCCAATTTTTGTATTACTCAGCCTTGTTACAATGCAGCCGCCCATCCCATGTGTTCCCTATTAAGGGTTAATAATGTATAGGGGTGTATATAAAAAAATACCCCTTTTTGTCTCATTAGAGATTTTTGCCAGAGGCTCAAGGAAGCAAGGTGAATGGTTAGAGTTAGGACCCACCTAGGGGGGGTCTGCCTTGATGTGGCAGGTGGGCTCAATCCTCTCATGGCCATTGGAGGTAACTAAAAGACCTCCATTTGTTTTAAAAATATATAGGGATAAAGGATAGAGCGCAAGTAACATGTTTTTCTTTGGTTTTTACTATGTATTGGGGCTGATGTGTACTGTAGTCATTGCAGCCGCCCAGTAGTGATGGGAGTTGAGCGCAGGACTTTTCTTTCTGCATTTGTATCCAATTTTTGTATTACTCAGCCTTGTTACAATGCAGCCGCCCATCCCATGTGTTCCCTATTAAGGGTTAATAATGTATAGGGGTGTATATAAAAAATACCCCTTTTTGTCTCATTAGAGATTTTTGCCAGAGGCTCAAGGAAGCAAGGTGAATGGTTAGAGTTAGGACCCACCTAGGGGGGGGTCTGCCTTGATGTGGCAGGTGGGCTCAATCCTCTCATGGCCATTGGAGGTAACTAAAAGACCTCCATTTGTTTTAAAAATACATAGGGATAAAGGATAGAGCGCAAGTAACATGTTTTTCTTTGGTTTTTACTATGTATTGGGGCTGATGTGTACTGTAGTCATTGCAGCCGCCCAGTAGTGATGGGAGTTGAGCGCAGGACTTTTCTTTCTGCATTTGTATCCAATTTTTGTATTACTCAGCCTTGTTACAATGCAGCCGCCCATCCCATGTGTTCCCTATTAAGGGTTAATAATGTATAGGGGTGTACATAAAAAAATACCCCTTTTTGTCTCATTAGAGATTTTTGCCAGAGGCTCAAGGAAGCAAGGTGAATGGTTAGAGTTAGGACCCACCTAGGGGGGTCTGCCTTGATGTGGCAGGTGGGCTCAATCCTCTCATGGCCATTGGAGGTAACTAAAAGACCTCCATTTGTTTTAAAAATACATAGGGATAAAGGATAGAGCGCAAGTAACATGTTTTTCTTTGGTTTTTACAATGTATTGGGGCTGATGTGTACTGTAGTCATTGCAGCCGCCCAGTAGTGATGGGAGTTGAGCGCAGGACTTTTCTTTCTGCATTTGTATCCAATTTTTGTATTACTCAGCCTTGTTACAATGCAGCCGCCCATCCCATGTGTTCCCTATTAAGGGTTAATAATGTATAGGGGTGTACATAAAAAATACCCCTTTTTGTCTCATTAGAGATTTTTGCCAGAGGCTCAAGGAAGCAAGGTGAATGGTTAGAGTTAGGACCCACCTAGGGGGGGTCTGCCTTGATGTGGCAGGTGGGCTCAATCCTCTCATGGCCATTGGAGGTAACTAAAAGACCTCCATTTGTTTTAAAAATACATAGGGATAAAGGATAGAGCGCAAGTAACATGTTTTTCTTTGGTTTTTACAATGTATTGGGGCTGATGTGTACTGTAGTCATTGCAGCCGCCCAGTAGTGATGGGAGTTGAGCGCAGGACTTTTCTTTCTGCATTTGTATCCAATTTTTGTATTACTCAGCCTTGTTACAATGCAGCCGCCCATCCCATGTGTTCCCTATTAAGGGTTAATAATGTATAGGGGTGTACATAAAAAAATACCCCTTTTTGTCTCATTAGAGATTTTTGCCAGAGGCTCAAGGAAGCAAGGTGAATGGTTAGAGTTAGGACCCACCTAGGGGGGGTCTGCCTTGATGTGGCAGGTGGGCTCAATCCTCTCATGGCCATTGGAGGTAACTAAAAGACCTCCATTTGTTTTAAAAATACATAGGGATAAAGGATAGAGCGCAAGTAACATGTTTTTCTTTGGTTTTTACAATGTATTGGGGCTGATGTGTACTGTAGTCATTGCAGCCGCCCAGTAGTGATGGGAGTTGAGCGCAGGACTTTTCTTTCTGCATTTGTATCCAATTTTTGTATTACTCAGCCTTGTTACAATGCAGCCGCCCATCCCATGTGTTCCCTATTAAGGGTTAATAATGTATAGGGGTGTACATAAAAAATACCCCTTTTTGTCTCATTAGAGATTTTTGCCAGAGGCTCAAGGAAGCAAGGTGAATGGTTAGAGTTAGGATCCACCTAGGGGGGGTCTGCCTTGATGTGGCAGGTGGGCTCAATCCTCTCATGGCCATTGGAGGTAACTAAAAGACCTCCATTTGTTTTAAAAATACATAGGGATAAAGGATAGAGCGCAAGTAACATGTTTTTCAATTAGTAGACATACCTCGCAATCCTAGCAATAATAAAGGTATTTTTCATAATTAAGCAATTCTATTAGCTGTGGCATAGTATTATGTAGTGTTAAATTTCCTTTATCACACTGTAATCTGCACATTTATCTATTCAGGGACTTGATCAAATTAATTTACAACTCTATACAGGAGTGTCATTCCAATACTTTGGTTCCCTTTGGGAACATTTACAATTGTTTAGCAGACAGGGTCAGGCCCTTTTTATTGGAAGCAAATGCAAAAGGGTAATAAGCGCTCTCTTCTCAAGGGTGAGCAGCAGTTCACCAATAAGGTGTTCCCTCTACCTTGTGATAAATGGACAGATAAAATAGAAAGGTGAACAGCGCTAAAGATCAGAAATTGTACCTACGTTTAGTAGAAATACTGGCCAGCGGAGTAACTTAAAAAAAAGGAAAAACAAAGATACAAATAATGGTACAGTATGTATGAACGATATAATTCCACAAGAACAAAGGTGTTATATTCACACTCACACTTTGAGGAGCTATATCAGCTCGGTGTTAAGAGCTTGGACGGAATAATCCCCGTCTATGGATTTCTTGAGGTTCCAGATCGGTGGTGAGTTTATAGGTGTAAGTATTCGTTATATGAAAAACAAGAGTAAAATACGCCACATGGTATAGTACGTAAATATAAAATATTGTAGTAAGAGTAGATGATCCTACTTACATATACTAGAGCAACGACCTGCTCTAGTTTGGAGAATTTCAGGTGGAATAATCCCCACCTCGGGATATAGTGGACCCAGGTATAGCAGCAAAGCAGTATTAAATAGGAAGGAGGACAAAAAAAAATGACTGGATGGTTTAAAAATTATATATACTTTAATACAATAAGTAAAAAGTGAATAATACACTATAAAACCAGTCCTGTATAAAAGTCCCAAATTCTTCCTCACTTGACGCGTTTCGCCGAAGAGGAAGAGTAGCCTCTACTGCTTCTGCTGCCTGTCAGGGCTTTGGGAAACCTCTGCGTGTTTTACGCACAGTGCCACATTCTAGGGTTTCTAAACAAAATGAATTTTTAAATAAATCAATACAGGTATAATCGATATCAACCCATAGATAATAATCCTTATTTAACAAGAGAAAATTCAGATCCCACAGAAACAGGATCTCCTGGTGGGTCAAGATGGCTATCCTTACCTTGATAAATCTGAAATGCTCATGCATAGGCAGTTGTTTCAAGAGATTCGTCAATAGAAATGTTTTGGTCTAGAATATAAGTTTGGGAAAATTTGACAGAAAGAAGTTGGATAAGGGGATAATTTTTGTAGAGCCTGTAAAACAGTGGTTTGTTTCTAGGGAGATACAGTGCATTATCATTAAAATGGAGGAATCGCAGCATTTTCTCATATCGGTCCCTCTTCATAACACCTGGAAAAAAGGTGTAGCCAGGATGGATTGCTTGTGCCAGTAGAAGCTGATGCATTGCTTTTTCACATTACCCATTTTAGGGATAGAGCCAACAATCTTTCATTTCTGCGACATCACTGGCGCGCCACATGTTTTTTTTTTACTGTAATGTGACCCCTTATTTACAGAAAGGTACTAACTGGCAAATAAGTTGGTTTGCTCATCCATCAGCTCAAACATGTCATTTAACATAAAGAGACTAAAATAGTTTGGGCTATTTCTGGGGCAGTAAAGTTTTGAGGGTACCTAGTTTTCCTCTGGTACTGTTGGGCATCATAAGTACCTTCTTGTAGATGGCCGAGGGGCACCATTACTGGAGGACTCACTTAGGGGTTAAATTTTAGAGGATGTTATAGCGTCACTGTCTGCAATCAGAGCCTGCCAGAATGGTGTAGAGTGGTGTTTTGCTCTGCCACATAACAGTGTGTCATTTTATGGCGACTAATTTGTCACACCCACCCCCCAATTCCCACTTATACCCACAGAAAACCCGACACCCAACCCAAAAAAACAACAACACCCAACCCAATTATTGATCATTGATTAAACAGCTGTGACCGGCACTTTCTTTTTTTCATTGCAATAACTTCCAAAAAATGTTAGCTTGATCAGATAGCCCTTTGATCACACTGATCACTGATACAGTACCTTACAGCACAGATACTGTACAGTACAGTAATCAGGCAACAGGGAAGGGGGTTCAAAAAAATTAAAACTGCCGCAGCTGACAAAAAGGATAACAAAAAAAAAATTATTAAGAAAAATATGAATAGCACAAAGGTACTAATCACCCTAATCAGACTGAGAACAAGGTTAAAGCCGTGGTCAGCATTGAAAGGGTTAAAAAAATATATTAAAATATATGTATTTGTTATTTTCTAACACTTTCTAATACTTTTACAACTTTGAGTACAGTTTAGGTAATAGCCTCTCTACTTCTCTTGCCTTAGATGAAAGTGAGGAGAAGAGAGGGGCAGAGACAATGCCTCACCCAATGTTACAGTTACAAATCATTAGCTGACATATTGTAATAGTGATCACAACAATAACATGCTACAGATCACCAACATTGGCTGGGAAGGAAGACGAACCAGATGGAAGGCTAAAACACTAAAGCGTGCTATGTTGCCCTAACAGCATTTAAGCCCACTCCCGGGATAACGGCATTAATGTGTTAATTTGGAGTACCTACCGGCAGGGGTGTATTTACCGTGAGACAGCACTTTCTAGGGGGCGGCAAAAGAGCCGCCCCCCTACTCGCCCTGGCAAATGCCTTGTCAACCTCTCTGGCAGCGGCGGCACTTTCCGGGCGGGCGGAGAGGGAGCACTGATCATCCTGTTCAGCTCCCTTGCGCGTACTGCAGTGATGCCGGAGCTGGAATATGACGTCACTCCGGCCCCGGCATCACTACGTGGTGCACGAGGGAACAAGACGATCAGTGCTTCCTCGCCGAATGCAGTGACTGGCCGGCCGCCCCGCTGGACCCCAGGGAAATAGAGAATCCACCCCAGCACTCCCAAAGGGAGCTGGGGGGATTGAATATAAAAAAATTGAGTTTGTTTGTGTGTGTGTGGTCCGTTAGTGAGTGTGTGTGTGTGTGTGTGTCTGTAAGTGTGTGTCTGTGTGCGTGTCTGTTAGTGACTGTGTCTGCTAGGGAGTGTGTTACTATGTATGTGTCTGTTAGTATGTGTGTGTGTGTGTGTCTGTTAGAGAGTGTGTTAGTGTGTGTTTGTGTGTCTGTTAGTGTCTGTGTCTGTTAGGGAGTGTGTTATTATGTGTGTGTTTGTTTGTTAGTGTGTGTGTGTGTGTGTCTGTTAGAGAGTGTGTTAGTGTATGAGTGTGTTAGTGAGAGTGTATGCATGTCTGTTAGTGAGTGTTTGTCTGTTAGTAACTGTGTGTGTCTGTTAGTCAGAGTATGGAAGTTGTCTGTTAGTGAGTGTGTATGTGTGTCTGTCAGTGAGTGTGTATGTCTGTTAGTTAGTGTATGTGTGTCTGTCAGTGAATGTGTGTGTCTGACACTGAGTGTATGTGTCTGTCAGTGAGTGTGTATGTGTATTTAGAAGGCGGGGCGGGGGGGGGGGGGGATGACTGAGTTTTGTCTTGCATAGGGCAGCACAAAACCAGAATACACCACTGCCTACCAGAGTCATACAATGTGTGTTCGCTCTTCTTATCTATGTTGAGCTCTAATAAGACATATTCATTCATAGGTCAGTGGTGAAATGCTCCTGGCTTGTTTATTCTATTTAAATTATGTGGAATTTCACATCCACATGACAGAAATTAAAAGTTTTGCAGCATCTGTTACTGACAGTGAGTGGTATTATTATCTCTGCTTGAACCTGACCCAACAATATTCAGACCCTACTGAATTCATATCTGCATTGTACAGACATTTTCACATTGCAAACTCTGAAACATGAGATATAGTGTTGTCGCGAACCCGAAATTTTCGGTTCGCGAATGGCGAACGCGAACTTCCGCAAATGTTCGCGAACCGCGCAAACCGCCATTGACTTCAATGGGCAGGCGAATTTTAAAAACAACAGGGACTCTTTCTGGCCACAATAGTGATGGAAAAGTTGTTTCAAGGGGACTAACACCTGGACTGTGGCATGCCATAGGGGGATCCATGGCAAAACTCCCATGGAAAATTGTACAGTTGATGCAGTCTGCTTTTAATCCATAAAGGGCAGAAATCACCTAACATTGACACCTGTCCTCAAAGCCCAGCCCTGATACACACTGACACAGAGCAGAATAGAGACTGTTCCCCCTACATAGGGTCACTTGGCAGATATGGATTGACACCTGTCCTCAAAACCCCTGATACACACTGACACAGAGCAGAATAGGGACTGTTCCCCCTACATAGGGTCACTTGGCAGATATGGATTGACACCTGTCCTCAAAACCCCTGATACACACTGACACAGAGCAGAATAGAGACTGTTCCCTGTCCACAGAGACCATGATACACACTGACACAGAGCATAATAGGGACTGTTACCCCTACATAGGGTCACTTGGCAGATATGGATTGACACCTGTCCTCAAAACCCCTGATACACACTGACACAGAGCAGAATAGGGACTGTTCCCCCTACATAGGGTCACTTGGCAGATATGGATTGACACCTGTCCTCAAAACCCCTGATACACACTGACACAGAGCAGAATAGAGACTGTTCCCTGTCCACAGAGACCATGATACACACTGACACAGAGCAGAATAGGGACTGTTACCCCTACATAGGGTCACTTGGCAGATATGGATTGACACCTGTCCTCAAAACCCCTGATACACACTGACACAGAGCAGAATAGGGACTGTTCCCCCTACATAGGGTCACTTGGCAGATATGGATTGACACCTGTCCTCAAAACCCCTGATACACACTGACACAGAGCAGAATAGGGACTGTTCCCCCTGCATAGGGTCACTTGGCAGATATGGATTGACACCTGTCCTCAAAACCCCTGATACACACTGACACAGAGCAGAATAGAGACTGTTCCCTGTCCACAGAGACCATGATACACACTGACACAGAGCAGAATAGGGACTGTTACCCCTACATAGGGTCACTTGGCAGATATGGATTGACACCTGTCCTCAAAACCCCTGATACACACTGACACAGAGCAGAATAGGGACTGTTCCCCCTACATAGGGTCACTTGGCAGATATGGATTGACACCTGTCCTCAAAAACCCTGATACACACTGACACAGAGCAGAATAGAGACTGTTCCCTGTCCACAGAGACCATGATACACACTGACACAGAGCAGAATATGGACTGTTACCCCTACATAGGGTCACTTGGCAGATATGGATTGACACCTGTCCTCAAAACCCCTGATACACACTGACACAGAGCAGAATAGGGACTGTTACCCCTACATAGGGTCACTTGGCAGATATGGATTGACACCTGTCCTCAAAACCCCTGATACACACTGACACAGAGCAGAATAGGGACTGTTCCCCCTACATAGGGTCACTTGGCAGATATGGATTGACACCTGTCCTCAAAACCCCTGATACACACTGACACAGAGCAGAATAGAGACTGTTCCCTGTCCACAGAGACCATGATACACACTGACACAGAGCAGAATAGGGACTGTTACCCCTACATAGGGTCACTTGGCAGATATGGATTGACACCTGTCCTCAAAACCCCTGATACACACTGACACAGAGCAGAATAGGGACTGTTCCCCCTACATAGGGTCACTTGGCAGATATGGATTGACACCTGTCCTCAAAACCCCTGATACACACTGACACAGAGCAGAATAGAGACTGTTCCCTGTCCACAGAGACCATGATACACACTGACACAGAGCAGAATAGGGACTGTTACCCCTACATATGGTCACTTGGCAGATTTGGATTGACACCTGTCCTCAAAAACCCTGATACACACTGACACAGAGCAGAATAGAGACTGTTCCCTGTCCACAGAGACCATGATACACACTGACACAGAGCAGAATATGGACTGTTACCCCTACATAGGGTCACTTGGCAGATATGGATTGACACCTGTCCTCAAAACCCCTGATACACACTGACACAGAGCAGAATAGGGACTGTTACCCCTACATAGGGTCACTTGGCAGATATGGATTGACACCTGTCCTCAAAACCCCTGATACACACTGACACAGAGCAGAATAGGGACTGTTCCCCCTACATAGGGTCACTTGGCAGATATGGATTGACACCTGTCCTCAAAACCCCTGATACACACTGACACAGAGCAGAATAGAGACTGTTCCCTGTCCACAGAGACCATGATACACACTGACACAGAGCAGAATAGGGACTGTTACCCCTACATAGGGTCACTTGGCAGATATGGATTGACACCTGTCCTCAAAACCCCTGATACACACTGACACAGAGCAGAATAGGGACTGTTCCCCCTACATATGGTCACTTGGCAGATATGGATTGACACCTGTCCTCAAAACCCCTGATACACACTGACACAGAGCAAAATAGAGACTGTTCCCTGTCCACAGAGACCATGATACACACTGACACAGAGCAGAATAGGGACTGTTACCCCTACATAGGGTCACTTGGCAGATATGGATTGACACCTGTCCTCAAAACCCCTGATACACACTGACACAGAGCAGAATAGGGACTGTTCCCCCTACATATGGTCACTTGGCAGATATGGATTGACACCTGTCCTCAAAACCCCTGATACACACTGACACAGAGCAGAATAGAGACTGTTCCCTGTCCACAGAGACCATGATACACACTGACACAGAGCAGAATAGGGACTGTTACCACTACATAGGGTCACTTGGCAGATATGGATTGACACCTGTCCTCAAAACCCCTGATACACACTGACACAGAGCAGAATAGGGACTGTTCCCCCTACATGGGGTCACTTGGCAGATATGGATTGACACCTGTCCTCAAAACCCCTGATACACACTGACACAGAGCAGAATAGAGACTGTTCCCTGTCCACAGAGACCATGATACACACTGACACAGAGCAGAATAGGGACTGTTACCCCTACATAGGGTCACTTGGCAGATATGGATTGACACCTGTCCTCAAAACCCCTGATACACACTGACACAGAGCAGAATAGGGACTGTTCCCCCTACATAGGGTCATAGGGAGACTTTCTTTATCATGATTTTTTCTGGATGATGTTTGAAACCCAGTGTAAAATAAATATCTATATGGGTTACATATTGTCCTCAAAACCCCTGATACACACTGACACAGAGCAGAATAGAGACTGTTCCCTGTCCACAGAGACCATGATACACACTGACACAGAGCAGAATAGGGACTGTTACCCCTACACAGGGTCACTTGGCAGATATGGATTGACACCTGTCCTCAAAACCCCTGATACACACTGACACAGAGCAGAATAGGGACTGTTCCCCCTACATAGGGTCACTTGGCAGATATGGATTGACACCTGTCCTCAAAACCCCTGATACACACTGACACAGAGCAGAATAGAGACTGTTCCCCGTCCACAGAGACCATGATACACACTGACACAGAGCAGAATAGAGACTGTTCCCCCTACATAGGGTCACTTGGCAGGTATGGATTGACACCTGTCCTCAAAGCCCATGATACACACTGGGGGGAGCTACTGTCCTCCCCAACCCCTGCGCGGTGGGTGGGGGCCATAAATCACAATGGGGTGACCTACTATCCTCCCCCCTCGGCCCCCACCCCTGAGCGGTGGGTGGGGGGCATAAATCACAATGGGACGGACCTACTGATAGGAGTGGAGTATTGTTCATATCAGTTTAATAACTTCCGCGTCTCCTATCAGTGGTCGTGTAAATGGCAGAGGTTTTTAATTGTTGAATCACCTCCCCTTTTTAGGCCAAGGTGGGAAGATGCTTAGACCACTGGTATATTGGTGCCATCTTGGAGGATTTTAATTTTTGGTTTGGTTTTTGAAGCCACAGTGCTGCACCAGTGGGCCTAAAAATTAGGCATGTACACATGCCTGAAAAATTTGGTATTGTTGCAGCCGCTGCTGTAGCGGCGGCCAGAAAAATTGATGTTTTTTTCACAGGCAGAAAGTGCCCTAAAACATGGCGGCTTGAACCCTAGTTGGTGGCGGATAAGTCACGAAAGTCAAACGTCAAACGTGGACCATTTTTAGCCCAAGGCAGCTCATCTCATCAGGCCTTTTTTAATCGAATGTATCGCCCAGTGTCAGTCCCTTCGGGATCCATCCCTCATTCATCTTAATAAAGGTGAGGTAATCTAGACTTTTTTGACCTAGGCGACTTCTCTTCTCAGTGACAATACTTCCTGCTGCACTGAAGGTCCTTTCTGACAGGACACTTGAAGCGGGGAAGGCCAGAAGTTCTATCGCAAATTGGGATAGCTCAGGCCACAGGTCAAGCCTGCACACCCAGTAGTCAAGGGGTTCATCGCTCCTCAGAGTGTCGATATCTGCAGTGAAGGTGAGGTAGTCTGCTACCTGTCGGTCGAGTCGCTCTCTGAGGGTGGATCCCGAAGGGCTGTGGCGATGCATAGGACTTAAAAAGGTCCGCATGTCCTCCATCAACAACACGTCTTTAAAGCGTCCTGTCCTTGCCGACGTGGTCGTGGGAGGAGGAGGAGGAGGATGACTTCCACCTCTCCCCCTGTTAGATTCCCGTTGTGCTGTGACATCACCCTTATACGCTGTGTAAAGCATACTTTTTAATATATTTTGCAAATGCTGCATCCTTTCCGACTTGTTGTAATTGGGTAACATTTCCGCCACTTTCTGCTTATACCGGGGGTCTAGTAGCGTGGACACCCAGTACAGGTCGTTCTCCTTCAGCCTTTTTATACGAGGGTCCCTCAACAGGCAGGACAGCATGAAAGACCCCATTTGCACAAGGTTGGATGCCGAGCTACTCATTTCCCATTCCTCCTCCTCACTGATGTTATTGAAGGTATGTTCTTCCCCCCAGCCACGTACAACACCACGGGTACCAGATAGGTGACAACCAGCACCCTGGGATGCCTGTTGTGTTTGGTCTTGCTCCTCCTCCTCCTCCTCAAAGCTACAATCCTCCTCTGACTCCTCTTCCTCACAATCCTCTTCCAGCGTTGCCGCAGGTCCAGCAAGCGATGCTGATAAGGCTGTTTCTGGTGGTGATGGTGACCACAACTCTTCCTCTTCCTCTTCACGCTCATCTACAGCCTGATCCAGCACTCTTCGCAGGGCACGCTCCATGAAGAAAACAAATGGTATGATGTCGCTGATGGTGCCTTCGTTGCGACTGACTAGGTTTGTCACCTCCTCAAAAGGACGCATGAGCCTACAGGCATTGCGCATGAGCGTCCAGTAACGTGGCAAAAAATTCCCAGCTCCCCAGAGGCTGTCCTAGCACCCCGGTCATACAAATATTCATTAACAGCTTTTTCTTGTTGGAGCAGGCGGTCGAACATTAGGAGTGTTGAATTCCAATGTGTAGGGCTGTCGCAAATCAAGCGCCTCACTGGCATGTTGTTTCGCCGCTGGATATCGGCAAAGTGAGCCATGGCCGTGTAGGAACGCCTGAAATGGCCACACACCTTCCTGGCCTGCTTCAGGACGTCCTGTAAGCCTGTGTACTTATGCACAAAGCGTTGTATGATCAGATTACACACATGTGCCATGCACGGCACATGTGTTAACTTGCCCAACTTCAATGCCGCTATCAAATTTTTTCCGTTGTCACACACCACTTTGCCGATATCCAGTTGCTGCGGAGTCAGCCACATTTCCACCTGTGCGTTCAGGGCGGACAGGAGTGCTTGTCCGGTGTGACTCTCTGCTTTCAAGCAAGTCAAACCCAAGACGGCGTGACACTGCCGTATCCGGGATGTGGAATAGTACCTGGGGAGCTGGGGGGGTGCCGTTGATGTGGAGCAAGAAGCAGCGGCACAAGAGGACTCAGCCGAGGAGGTTATGGAAGAGGATGGAGTAGGAGGAGTAGAGGAGGTGGCAGCAGGACTGCCTGCAATTCGTGGCGGTGTCACCAACTCCTCTGCAATGCCACGCATTCCTTGCTTGTCAGCCGTCAGCAGGTTTACCCAATGCGCAGTGTAGGTGATATACCTGCCCTGACCATGCTTTGCAGACCAGGTATCAGTGGTCAGATGGACCCTTGCCCCAACACTGTGTGCCAGACATGCCATGACTTCCTTTTGCACAATCGAGTACAAGTTGGGGATTGCCTTTTGTGAAAAGAAATTCCGGCCGGGTAGCTTCCACTGCGGTGTCCCAATAGCTACAAATTTTTTGAACGCCTCAGACTCAACCAGATTGTATGGTACAAGCTGGCGGGCTAATAGTTCGGACAAGCCAGCTGTCAGACGCTGGGCAAGGGGGTGACTTGGTGACATTGGCTTCTAACACTCAAACATGTCCTTGACAGACACATGACTGTGGGCAGATGAGTGGGAACTGCTCAAGGCGGGAGACGGAGTGGCGGATGGTTGAGAGGGGGCAAGAAGGACAGCAGTGGTTGACGTGGCTGAAGATGCTGGACCAGGAGGAGGATGGCGGCTTAGAGTAGGCGTGCTGCTTGTACTCATGTGTTGATCCCATAGGCGTTTGTGATGTGAGATCATGTGCCTACGCAAAGCAGTTGTACCTAGGTGGGTGTTGGACCTCCCACGACTCAGTTTCCTTTGGCACAGGTTGCAAATGGCATTGCTGTTGTCAGAGGCAGACACACAAAAAAAATGCCACACTGCTGAGCTCTGCAATGACGGCATTCTGGTGGTGGACACAGCATGCGTTGATTGGCGTGCTGTCGGGCTGACCCCGGGTGCCGATGCATGCTGTCTGACTGTGCCACTAGCTCCTTGCGACGACCCCCCCCTGCTTCCAACTCGTCTCCTCCTCCTCTCTGTCTCCCCATCTGAACTTTCGCCCTGTTCTTCTTCTTGCCGAGCGGGCACCCACGTGACATCCATGGACGCATCGTCATCATCAACCGCTTCGCTTGTATCTGACAACTCAGAAAAGGAAGCAGCAGCGGGTACAACATCATCATCATCACACCGTACCTCCATGTGTTTAATGCTGCCTGCCTGAGACATATCCCTGTTATCTACATCCTCTAGCAATAATGGTTGCGCATCACTCATTTCTTCAAACGGGTGTGTGAATAACTCCTCTGACATACCAAGTAAAGCGGCTGTGGTGCTAGTTTTGGTGGTGGCGGCAGGCGGGTGAGTGCTATCTTGAGAGGTGCCTGAAGCTAAGCTGGAGGAGGATGGTGCGTCAAGGTTCCGAGCGGAGGCTGTACAAGATTGGGTGTCCTGTGTTAGCCAGTCAACTAAGTCCTCAGAACTTTTCAAGTTCAGGGTACGTGGCTTCTGAAAACTGGGCATTATTCTAGGGCAAAAGGGAATCACAGCACCACGACCACGATGGCCCCTGCGGGGTGGCCTGCCTCTGCCTGTCATTTTTTTGGGGATTAGTGGTACTGTGCGTGCAAGCTACTGTGAGACCAGATATGATTGGCAATGTGAACTGTAACAGTTCTGCAGAGCACACACTGTAGGCCTGAGACACCCGCTTGAAGACAAGTAACTGCTATTCAATCTATAACAGTGAAAAATAAATTTTGGTTTTAAAAGCACGCTATAGAGACACCAGATATGATTGGCAATGTGCACTGGAACAGTTCTGCAGAGCACACGCTGAAGGAAGGACTGACAGAGCCGCTTGAAGACAAGTAACTGCTATTCAATCTATAACAGTGAAAAACAAATTTTGGTTTTAAAAGCACGCTATAGAGACACCAGATATGATTGGCAATGTGCACTGGAACAGTTCTGCAGAGCACACGCTGAAGGAAGGACTGACAGAGCCGCTTGAAGACAAGTAACTGCTATTCAATCTATAACAGTGAAAAACAAATTTTGGTTTTAAAAGCACGCTATAGAGACACCAGATATGATTGGCAATGTGCACTGGAACAGTTCTGCAGAGCACACACTGTAGGCCTGAGACACCCGCTTGAAGACAAGTAACTGCTATTCAATCTATAACAGTTAAAAACAAATTTTGGTTTTAAAAGCACGCTATAGAGACACCAGATATGATTGGCAATGTGCACTGGAACAGTTCTGCAGAGCACACGCTGAAGGAAGGACTGACAGAGCCGCTTGAAGACAAGTAACTGCTATTCAATCTATAAAAGTGAAAAACAAATTTTGGTTTTAAAAGCACGCTATAGAGACACCAGATATGATTGGCAATGTGCACTGGAACAGTTCTGCAGAGCACACACTGTAGGCCTGAGACACCCGCTTGAAGACAAGTAACTGCTATTCAATCTATAACAGTGAAAAACAAATTTTGGTTTTAAAAGCACGCTATAGAGACACCAGATATGATTGGCAATGTGCACTGGAACAGTTCTGCAGAGCACACACTGTAGGCCTGAGACACCCGCTTGAAGACAAGTAACTGCTATTCAATCTATAACAGTGAAAAACTTTTGGTTTTAAAAGCACGCTATAGAGACACCAAATATGATTGACAACTGTCAAAGCACGCTGGAACAGGTCTACAGAGCACACGCTGAAGTAGGCCTGACACCCAGACGCTTGCAGACAACTAACTGCTCTTCTATTACAGTGAAAAAAAATATATTTATTTTAAATCTAAAGCTTAACCAATTGTTAAAACAGATATGAGTGGTGGCACTGGGCAAGTAGGCACAGTATCCAATGTGAACCTCACACAGAAGCTGGCAGGCAGGCAACTGCTCTTCTATTACAGTGGAAACAAAATTTTGGTTGTAAAAGCACGCTATAGAGACACCAGATATGAGTGGCAACTGTCAAAGTACGCTGGCAGGGTTGTGCAGGGCACACGCTGAAGGAAGGCCTGACAGAGCCGCTTGAAGGACACTGACTGTCTGCTATTAGCTTACACTGGAAACCTTTTTTCTTTGTAAAAGCACGCTAAAGAGACACCAGATATGATTGGCAACTGTCAAAGCACGCTGGCACAGGTCTGCAGAGCACACGCTGAAGTAGGCCTGACACCCAGACGCTTGCAGACAACTAACTGATCTTCTATTACAGTGAAAAAAAATTATTTCTTTAAAATCTAAAGCTTAAGCTATTGTTAAAACAGATATGAGTGGTGGCACTGACTGTGCAAATGGGCAAGGCATCCAACCTGACACAGAAGCTGGCAGGCAGGCAACTGCTCTTCTATTACAGTGAAAAAAATTATTTATTTAAAATCTAAAGCTTAACCAATTGTTAAAACAGATATGAGTGGTGGCACTGGGCAAGTGGGCACAGTATCCAATGTGAACCTCACACAGAAGCTGGCAGGCAGGCAACTGCTCTTCTATTACAGTGACAAAAATTATTTATTTAAAATCTAAAGCTTAACCAATTGTTAAAACAGATATGAGTGGTGGCACTGACTGTGCAAATGGGCAATGCATCCAACCTGACACAGAAGCTGGCAGGCAACTGCTCTTCTATTACAGTGAAAACAAATTATTTATTTTAAATCTAAAGCTTAACCAATTGTTAAAACAGATATGAGTGGTGGCACTGGGCAAGTAGGCACAGTATCCAATGTGAACCTCACACAGAAGCTGGCAGGCAGGCAACTGCTCTTCTATTACAGTGGAAACAAAATTTTGGTTGTAAAAGCACGCTATAGAGACACCAGATATGCGTGGCAACTGTCAAAGTACGCTGGCAGGGTTGTGCAGGGCACACGCTGAAGGAAGGCCTGACAGAGCCGCTTGAAGGACACTGACTGTCTGCTATTAGCTTACACTGGAAACCTTTTTTCTTTGTAAAAGCACGCTAAAGAGACACCAGATATGATTGGCAACTGTCAAAGCACGCTGGCACAGGTCTGCAGAGCACACGCTGAAGTAGGCCTGACACCCAGACGCTTGCAGACAACTAACTGATCTTCTATTACAGTGAAAAAAAATGATTTCTTTAAAATCTAAAGCTTAAGCTATTGTTAAAACAGATATGAGTGGTGGCACTGACTGTGCAAATGGGCAAGGCATCCAACCTGACACAGAAGCTGGCAGGCAGGCAACTGCTCTTCTATTACAGTGAAAAAAATTATTTATTTTAAATCTAAAGCTTAACCAATTGTTAAAACAGATATGAGTGGTGGCACTGGGCAAGTGGGCACAGTATCCAATGTGAACCTCACACAGAAGCTGGCAGGCAGGCAACTGCTCTTCTATTACAGTGAAACAAATTATTTATTTAAAATCTAAAGCTTAACCAATTGTTAAAACAGATATGAGTGGTGGCACTGGGCAAGTAGGCACAGTATCCAATGTGAACCTCACACAGAAGCTGGCAGGCAGGCAACTGCTCTTCTATTACAGTGAAAAAAAATATTTATTTAAAATCTAAAGCTTAACCAATTGTTAAAACAGATATGAGTGGTGGCACTGACTGTGCAAATGGGCAAGGCATCCAACCTGACACAGAAGCTGGCAGGCAGGCAACTGCTCTTCTATTACAGTGAAAATTTTTTATTTATTTTAAATCTAAAGCTTAACCAATTGTTAAAACAGATATGAGTGGTGGCACTGGGCAAGTGGGCACAGTATCCAATGTGAACCTCACACAGAAGCTGGCAGGCAGGCAACTGCTCTTCTATTACAGTGAAAAAAAATATTTATTTAAAATCTAAAGCTTAACCAATTGTTAAAACAGATATGAGTGGTGGCACTGACTGTGCAAATGGGCAAGGCATCCAACCTGACACAGAAGCTGGCAGGCAGGCAACGGCTCTTCTATTACAGTGAAAACAAATTATTTATTTTAAATCTAAAGCTTAACCAATTGTTAAAACAGATATGAGTGGTGGCACTGGGCAAGTGGGCACAGTATCCAATGTGAACCTCACACAGAAGCTGGCAGGCAGGCAACTGCTCTTCTATTACAGTGAAAAAAAAATATTTATTTTAAATGTAAAGCTTAACCTATTGTTAAAACAGATATGAGTGGTGGCACTGGGCAAGTAGGCACAGTATCCAATGTGAACCTCACACAGAAGCTGGCAGGCAGGCACCTGCAATTTAAAAAAAAAAAAAAAAACCAGCCTGATGTTATAGCCCTAAAAAGGGCTTTTTGGGGTGCTGTCCTTACAGCAGAGATCAGATGAGTCCTTCAGGATTGTAGTGGACACTGAATACCCTAGCCTAGCTATCAATTTCCCTATCTAATCAGCAGCAGCTAAACTTTCCCTCCTCTCACTAAGCATGCATCTTCCGAATGAATCGAAAATGGATGCTGGGAGGGAGGTTGGAGGGTGTGGAAGGGAGGGAGTGCTGCTGATTGGCTGGAATGTGTCTGCTGACCGAGAGGCACAGGGTCAAATTTTGCCCAATGATGACAAATAGAGGGCGGATCGAACTGCGCATGTGTCCGCCCGCCGCGGCGAACGCGAACACGCTAATTTCGCCGGGAACTGTTCGCCGGCGGACAGTTCGGTACATCACTAATGAGATATTCTCCTTTGAGAAATATTCCATCTGAAGGGTATGTCTACCTCACCTACTGTAATAAATTAGGGTGTTCTGGGCATTACTAGTTGCAAATCATAATGTATAAATTTCTGATATGGCTTATGATGTTATCATGTTTAGATAGTTTTTTTGTAATCAACCATAACTTTTAAAATGTCCATAATATTTAAGTCATTTAAATGTATTAAGTAGGGCACCAAGGCGAGTTGAAATGTGTATGTGTGCAGATAGACAGATAGATTGATAGATAAATAGATGGATAGGAAACTAATATATGAGATAGACGCATTACATGCAAAGCAAGATAGTTCAAGCCGTGATTTGTCATAAGTGCGAGGATTATGGCTTACAGCTCATGAAAACCCAAAATCCACAATCTCAGTAAATTAGAATATTGTGAAAAGGTGCATTATTCTAGGCTCACAGTGTCCCAATCTAATCAGCTAACTAAGCCATAACACCTGCAAAAGGTTCTTGAGCCTTTAAGTGGTCTCTCAGTCTGGTTCAGTGGGAATCACAATCATGGGGAAGACTGCTGACCTGACAGTTGTGCAGAAAACCATCATTGACAACCTCCATAAGGAGGGAAAGCCTCAAAAGGTAATTGCGAAGGAAGTTTGATGTTACCAAAGTGCTGTATCAGAGCACATTAGTAGAAAGTTATGTGAAAGGGAAAGGTGTGGAAGAAAAAGATGCACAATCAGCAGGGATGACCGCAGCCTGGACAGGATTGTCAGGAAAAGGTCATTCAAAAGTGTTGGGGATTTTCACAAGGAGTGGACTGAGGCTGGAGTCAGTGCATCAAGAGCCACCACACACAGACGGATCCTGGACATGGGCTTCAGTTGTCGTATTCCTCTTGTCAAGCTGCTCCTGAACAACAAACAATGTCAGAAGCATCTTACCTGGGCTAAAGAAAAACAGACCTGGTCTGTTGCTCTGTGGTCCAAAGTCCTCTTTTCTGATGAGAGCAACGTTTGCATCTCATTTAGAAACCAAGGACCCAGAGTCTGGAGGAAGAATTGAGAAGCACACACTGCAAGATTCTTGAAGTCCAGTATGAGGTTTCCACAGTCTGTATTGATTTGGGGAGCCATGTCATCTGCTGGTGTTGGTCCACTGTGCTTCAGTAAGTCCAGGGTCAACGCAGCCGTCTACCAGGAGATTTTGGAGCACTTCATGCTTCCTTCCACAGACAAGCTTTATGGGGATGCTGACTTAATTTTCCAGCAGGACTTGGCACCTGCCCATACTGCCAAAAGCACCAAAGCCTGGTTCAATGACCATTGGATTACTGTGCTTGATTGGCCAGCAAACTCGCCTGACCTGAACCCCATAGAGAATCTATGGGGCAAAGCCAAGAGAAAGATGAGAGACATGAGACTGAACAATGCAGAAGAGCTGAAGGCCGCTATTTAGGCATCCAGGTCTTCCATAACACCTCAGCAGTGCCACAGGCTGATAGCTTCCATGCCACGCCGCATTGAGGCAGAAATTACTGCAAAAGGGGCCCAAACCATGTACTGAGTCCATATGCATGCTTATACTTTTCAGAGGTCCAATATTGTTCTATGTACACTCCTTGTTTTATTGATTGCATGTAATATTCAAATTTACTAAAATTGTGGATTTGGGGTTTTCATGAGCTGTAAGCCATAATCATCACACTTATGACAAATCACGGCTTGAACTATCTTGCTTTGCATGTAATGCGTCTATCTCATATATTAGTTTCCCCTTTTACATTGCATTACTGCAATAAATGAACTTTTGCACGATATTCTAATTTTTGGAGTATCACATGTAGATAGACAAACAGAGACAGACAGACAAGGACAAATGGACGCGGACTTGTGTTTTTTTAAAGTATATTAATATAATCTTTATGCTATCATATGCATTCTCATTTTTATTCATGCATATTGAAATTTTTTATATTGACACAGTTTTTTCATATTGACACACTCCCCATACCCGACAGCCACCTTTATGCACCTCTGATCAGATTGTCAGTTATCTGACACAGTGTTTGCTGTTTTGCAAACCTCATTTGCTTTTCAAAATCATGTGCTCTTTTCCTATAGCATTTTTTTGTAAGGTGATATTTGAAAAGCAACAGACAGTTGCAAAATAGTGAATATTGGGTCAGAGAATCAACAGTCTGACAAAAGGCACAGGGATGGCTGTCAGAAAGGGAACGTGGGAAAGGCAGGCAAATATGTTTTTCAAAAATGTCAATATACATGGATTAAAAACTAATGAGATCATAATGTCAGTGTTCCTTTAAATAACATTCTTCTTTATAGGTGTGCTTATTGGAATTGCATTATTATTATTATTATTATTATTAAACTCTCATGCCATTTACTAATAAAAGTAAGGTAGCAAACAGCAGGACCCAATAATTGTTATTTGTCCAGTAATCCACTGCAAAAAAAAAAAAAAAAAAAAGGAAAATGTTCTTTGAATCCCATATGATGTTAAATGCTCTCTAGAAATAGGAAAAGAAACAGCATAAAACAATCCTAACCTACTGCAAATTCAAATATTCTGAATCTTTAGTGTTCTCAGTCAATCAGAAATCAGAAAGGTTCTTAAAGGGACACTCCACTGCTCAAAAATAAATAATAAAAATAAAATCACAATTTAGTACCTAAGTACAAATAAAACATGCATGCATTAAATGTGCTTTTTATTATTTGTGGGTACATCTAAAGCAGTAGGTAAACGTTGTAGATCTCTTGTCTGAAGGCTTTACAACCCAGCTGAGACTTTGTGTTGTCCAATCACAGATTGAAGAGAAATGAGAAATCTTAGCAAGGTAGCTTCTCTGAGTAATTGCCTTTCTCTTGAGTATAGCTCCACTGAGCTATACAATCAGGAAGTAACAGGGCCAATTGTCTGATTGTCAGCCACGGGAATATAACAAGGTTAATTTATAAAAGAGACAATTTCTTTTGAAATCTGCACTTTTTTGTAAAATGAAAAAAGAAAAAGAGGACACAGTCTTCAAACCTAAAGTATTTCAGCAAGTATAAGTGCTTTAGGGGTCTGGAGTGATCGTTAAAGGGAAATTCCAGTGCCAGAAAAACGATCCGTTTTTCTGGCACTGGAGGGTCCCTCTCCCTCCCACCCCCCAATCCCCGTTTACTGAAGGTGAAAAACCCCTTCAGTGACTTACCTGGGACAGCGGCGATGTCCCTCGCCGCTGTCTCCGCCTCCGCGACGCTCCTCCTTGTGATTATGTCAGCCGGTGGGCGAGACTAATCTCGCCCACCGGCCGAGGAGACCTAATGCGCATGCGTGGAAATGCCGCGCATGCGCATTACGTCTCCCCATAGGAAAGCATTGAAAAATCATTTCAATGCTTTCCTATGGGGTTTTGAGCGACGCTGGAGGTCCTCACACAGCGTGAGGACGTCCAGCGACGCTCTAGCACAGGAAAACCTGTGCTAGAAACTAGGAAGTGACCTCTAGTGGCTGTCTAGTAGACAGCCACTAGAGGTGGAGCTAACCCTGCAATGTAATTATTGCAGTTTATGAAAAACTGCAATAATTACACTTGCAGGGTTAAGAGTAGTGGGAGTTGGCACCCAGACCACTCCAATGAGCAGAAGTGGTCTGGGTGCCTGGAGTGTCCCTTTAAGACCAAATGATAGCGAGTGACCAGGAAACTAAAGAGAGGATATGTTTTAGGCAACCTGCAAATATACAACTTGTCTATAATTTTTTCTTCATATAGTTGGGAATTTTCCCTAATTACTTCTTTGATATTAATGGTAATTAAAACAATCCATTACCTTCACTTTAGCCAGGTTATTTTTAGGATTTGTAAATTGCTCACCAGAGTAATGATGTTGAGAAATTCTATTGGGAGTTGTAGTTGAGTGATTCGGATGGACGCCTGATTGCTTAGGGGTCAGATAGTTTGATTGTTGGTAATACTCACATAGTACTCACAGTCTTCCCATGTTTGGCTATGTATCCAGATACCAAGGATTTGATCAGGTCCAGACTGTTTTTTCGTAATGATGTTGATGATTCGTTTTCAAAATGTATCTTCTGTAACAACTGTGAATATAGCATCATCTGTCTGTTCATCTTAATCTGTTTCCACAGGTGCAAGTTTAGATGTCAGATCATGATTCAGTCTGTTACATGGCTGTGACTCTGCTGGCGCTTCCTTCTTCTTCTGGATCTTTTTGGCTTCCTTCAGCAGCATCCATTGTGTAAGAGTCAGTAATTATGTGGAAATCTTGCAAATAGTTAGCAGATTTTAAATTATCAATGATTACCTTTCTCTGTTGGCCTTGGTTGTTCTCTGCAGTGAAAGTTCTTGGATTTAAAATTGTCACTATTTTCACAGGTAGAAAACAGAAAACAAATCATCTGAATCCTTTCCAGAACAAACTGGCCAGCAATAGGAACCCAAGCAGCAGGTGGTATTGAGTGGTGTGTGGTGGGTCTGGAAAAATATTCCCTAATCTCTTCTAAAAGAGCCAAGTGTTCTACTTTTTCTGGTGCCTGGTGCTGAAATGTTATACAGCATTTTACATGGGGTTTTACCAGTAGCATTTGGTATGTTGTTAATACCTATATGTACAATAGGAATAAGTGGATACCACTGTGTCGGGTGTGCAACTAGTAAGTTGGTTAATATTCGTTTTACAATTGGGAGACGGCCCTAGACAGAACATTCTCGGATACTGAATGGGACACCATCTGCTACTTCACTCATCACTGCTCAGTACACAGTAAAACTCAGGAGACAGTCTATAAGCTGTTGACACATTGGTATAAAACACCTCATATCCTACACAGTGATTTATGCTGGAGATGTGAGAGGGAGGTGGGCACCACAATACACATCTGGTGGGAATGTGATGTGATTAAACCCTACTGGAAAGGGATACATGGAATGCTAGAAAAGTTTTCGGATGCGCCATCCCCCCCTGGAACTGGCTGAAATGCTATTACACCACATGTCCGTCCCTAGATCAAAATATAAGAAATCTATGACGATTAGGATACTAAATGTAGTCAAACAAATCCTTCCCCAATTCTGGAAGCAAAAGACAACCCCTCTCTCCCCCCCCCCCCCCCCCCCTTAAAACTTTAAGGACCAAACTTCTGGAATAAAAGGGAATCATGACATGTCACACATGTCATGTGTCCTTAAGGAGTTAAGGTCTAGTTCGACCAAATGGAGGAACTCAGATCAATAGAAGACCTGACTATGACAGCCTCGACAGCCCCCACGACATACACAGACATATGGACATATTGGATCTTAGAGACAGCAAAGGACGAATTCCATCAGAGGCTCCGACAAGACAATTACAATGACAGAGGGAGTTAGGACCGTACACGGTAGACATCCCAAAATAGTACAGGAACCAGAAGACAACAGACCCTCAACCCTTAATACTTTTCCTCCCCAACCCACCTCCACCAGACCCTACCACCTACTATTACCAATGACAACATAAGATACAAGGGACCTGCGTGTCCAACAAACCTATGGACCTGCGAGCCCAACTATGTACTCGCACATATCGAAATCAATGCCAACAAATGAAAACAAAACGGACTCTGTTTTAAAAGGAATGAACACCTACTATATACCTGGTTAGCAATACTGCATCCCACATAGTGCCACTTGACACACAACTACTGTTACTTTGTTTTATGTTTGAGGCCTGTGAGCCATAATGTTACGCACCAAAATATGGACCTGTGAGTCCACAACGTGTTGAATAACCAACCTTACCCCTGATCTCTTTATCCGAGACAGCGCGTCTCACTGTCTTGTTACTTACCTGCCTCACATAATCGCTGTTATGACCAATAAAAAATATATTTACAAAAAAATATTCGTTTTACGTCAGCATTTTTTCTTTCCACAACCCACTACTCTCTCCAGACAACTCTATGCAATCTGTGCAGGGGCTGATAACTAATGATTCTGTGGAGGCGTATACTATTATCCTCCACCTTTACCCCACTGACCTGGAACCAAAGGACCATGTCTAGCTGGTGTGTAAGGTATATTGGGTGGTCTTCAAATATTTGTATATATGTCTCTCCATGGTGTAGATCTTGCTGTGTCTGGGCTACAAAAAGCTCATTAAATTGTCGCTATCTCAAGAATAATCTTGCCAGGAAAATGTTTTGTGCCTTCTCTTACGTATAAGAAGATACCTAGGTTTATTTTTTGTGTGTGTGTTTCCGGTCCCTTTGTAATCGCCAATTGAAAATGCTGGTAGCCCTATTTACCACTATAAAGTCTTAAAGCATAGAATTTAGCAGGGCTGACCATACAAATATCTTTAACAAATATATTATATAGTTGGTAAAAGTTTCTCTATTTAAAAAATATAAATAATTGAGAATACAATTAAAAAATAGAGATTGTTTTAGAAGCCCTAACATTTTGTTTTTTGACCCTTTTGTCCCTTAGAGCCTCTGTACCTAGCTTACTCAGTCTGTTTGCTATTAGTTTTGTTTTTGTTTATCTCCTATCAACTGGACAGAGCATCATGTGATACAGTATCCAAGATGGCGGAGGGTTGTCTGGATGGGCTGCTATACTCAATTATGCAAGGGAGGTGTGCGAAATTATAGTCTGTCTCCTCTCACCCCTCCCCCTTGGTGGTCTCTGCTCTCCCCTCCCCCTTCCTCTGCCCCTGCACTCCTCTGAGCACTTCCTGTCAGTCCGGCCGGGTACAGGAAAAGGTTGCTCCTGTACCACAGACCGGACTGGAGCTTGGCCATGCTACACTAAGGGACTGGCAGGAGGGAGCGCTGTGCACTTTCCTCCTGCTGACCCCTAACATCGTGCACCCGGCCAGCTGCCCTCATGGACGCGCCAGCCCGGGCAGTGCTGCAGCTGCCTGAGGCTCTCTAAAGGTCGCTCAGGCGGCTGCAGCATGAGGGGGGCCGGCTCTCCTGGCAGTACCCCTTTCTTAGGCGTCTGCCTAAGTCGCCTATAGGAAACGTTGGCCCTGCCCCTCTCCTACCCTGTGTAGCATGGCCGAGCTTCGGTCCGGTCCACGGTACAGGAGTTTCTGTTTCCTGTACCCGGCCGGACTGGCAGGAAGCTCTCACTTAGTAAGGACTTCCTGTCAGTCCGGCCGGGTAAGAGAAAAGGTTGCTCCTGTACTGCAGACCGGACCGGAGTTCGACTACACTACACTGAGGGACTGGCAGGAGGGAGCGCTGTGTGTTTTCCTTTTGCTGATCCCTCATATCTTGCACCCCTGGATGCATCAGCCCGGGCAGTGCTGCAGCCGCCTGCGGCTCTCTATAGAGCTTTTAGGAAGCTGCAGCATGGGGGGGGGGGGGCGGCGCTCCTGCCTAAGTTGCCTATAGGAAGCGCCGACCCTGAGAGTTCTAGTGGATTTAACTCCGTTCTTGTACCCATTGAGAGACATATCAGAAAGGGTGACACTCCTGTATCTCATATGATTAATAATACAAACTGATGATGATGACGATGATGATAATGATAATGGTGCTCAATGGTTACTAAAACAATAGCCTTAAGGTAACAGTATTTACATAAATAAATATAAAGCAATATTGTAAAAAGATTCATATTTTTACATCTGTTCAAGCTATAGAAGTATAGCTCTAAATTATAATATAAAGATGCTCATTCTGGCCATTTTGAAGTGTATCACCATTTTTCAAATTACTGTGCTAATTAATGTTAACAGGCAGCATGTGAAGCTATCATCTAATCAAAAGGTATAATTTTCCTAGAACTTCCTAGCCTTCCAATTCATAAACGGTTAAAGGTTCTTTGACATTCCTGATGATCTGAAATTCTCACTGTGAACAAGTGATGCAAAAGATAGCTAGAATTTTATTATAATTCTAACAAAACCAGCTGCATATAAGTAAGGATGTTCATCACAAGGTGTGGGTTGTTTTTAAGATAGTGCATAGAATATTTCTGATGGCAGGTCCACTTTAATCTTGACTTGTTTTGAACTATGTTCAGAGATTGCTAGCATTTCACATTAAAATTTCCATCTACTGCAGGTTTATAAATGACTTTACCTCAAGCAGCTTCTTAACAAAAAAGATCTCAACCCTCAAGGAGAAGAGCCACTGACAGCTGTTAAGCACAGAGAAGTCTCGGTGTGCCTATGGAGCACAGGGCATGTTCTGTTTTTGGCAACTGACTTCTAGATTACAGACAGCGATGATAAATTTCTATAAAGTTCAATGGAAATTGTTATGCAATATTAGATTGGATACTGGATAAGACATCTACTTAATTTAAATAAAACCTTTAAATATGATTTTTATATGTATAAAAAAGAGCATACATATAGAAACATTAATTTCTTCCATTTTTACCAAATATGTAGAAATGTTTTGTATATTCCCTGTAGGGGAATCAAGAATGCTAGGGCTTGTTCACAGAGCAGATGCCTTGACTTTGTAAAAATATTCTGTTATCACCTGCAACATTTCAAAGTCACTTAAGAAAATGTTGCTAATTGCAACTCTGGCCTGTATCCATTTTGTTGACAAAACATGTTTCTTTCTTATTTCTTCACTGTAAAATTCAGCTATCTCTAAATAATTAATTCTTCCACTCATTATTATACTCATCAATTTTGTTTCCTTAACATATCTCCCAGCTCCTTGCATTATATTTTCAATTACCTATGTGCATTGTAAGAAACATAAAAGTAGCATTTATCATTACATTTCTCATCACTCAATAAGTGCACAAATTGGTTTGTTTCAAACTTTTTTATCTATTAGAAAATAATGATTTTTTTTAATTAAATAATTATTCAAGAAGATTGTTTATTTAAAACCCTCTTTAGAGACTTAATCATTCATGTTTTTCTGGAGACATATTTACTACAAGTTATGTGTCAAATAAAAAGTGATGCCCTATAATATGCAATATTCCTGGGAAAGTCTTTTAACTAATCACAGCAATAATATGGTATTCTTTTCTTAATTTAATAACTATTGTATGTTATATACTGCAGCATGTCAAAAATTATATGGATACAGGAAAGCATACCAAGTTAGTAAGCTTTGAATTTTAGCGAATTAAACTCAAATAGCAAAATGATGCTTAAGAGCTTCAACTTACTTGAAGTCACAACTTTGATTTGTCATTTAGCAAAAAAACATACCCGTAGATGCAGGTGGCACAAATATAGACATTTTGGCACTTATGAAATTAACCAAAAATTAAAATGTACATTTTATCTTTGTAGTATTACAGCTTGCAGTCAAGTCAATATATAATAAAATATATAACAAAATATCAACCACTAATTTGATTTTAAGTATTTTGTATTATATCCTTAATAATCTAGTGAAGTGCAAATACATGTCCCACGAGATCAGGCCATTCAAATCAGAATGAAACATGATATATTAGTTCACTACCCTGTAATGTCCCTAATCTAATATAAATACAGAGAAACACATGATTAAATTGAATCCACATTACTGAACTTACTCATGGGTTTGTTGTGAGCCGTAACTGTATGTATAAATATATATATATATATATATATATATATATATATATATATATATATATATATGTATATATATATATATATATATATATATATTATATATATTTTCTATATTATAAAATTATAATTGTGACTGCCATTGTACAATATATGTATAGGTGTATTTAAAAAATAATATACATATATTGTAAGCCTAATTGTGAATGTTCGTATTGTAAAACAATAAAGATAAGATGGATGGTTAGTACTGTTTGGATATTTGCTCTTTATTCTAGATACTGCAGCAGAGTATAATGTAATGCCATTCAAATGTCGCCCGTAATTTTTTTTTTTTGTATTTGGCATTATCCATTTCCTCTAGAATGATGTCAAAAGGCAGAATCAGTATGTCTGCTCATTCAGCAAAAGGAATATTCCACAAATGATATGTATAGAATAGTGCAGACTTTTCTCATATTTTAGATATGTTGACGTTTTTCAATTTTAAGATTTTAAAAACACCTAACAGTTTAATTACACATTTCTGAAGAGTGATTTTTGATTACATATTGAAATAAAACGATCAGTACAATAGACAGCACTGCCACCTAGTGTTTGGTTTAATTATATTTATAAGACAATACCACTGCATTTGTCAAATAACTTGTTTAGAAAAGGCAACAAAACAAGACTTTTTAAATAAAAGTATGTATTTGTAATTGCAACGTTCTCTAAATATTTTATTGTATGTTTGTCTTGGCATCCCGAACAAAATATGTTGCATTTTTAATTTTAGATACATCTTATTACAGTCAGTGTCTCTGCAACACTAAATATTCTGTCCTTAAAATATTTTTCAGGTGTGTTTAATCCTGGCTAGCGGCCAAAAGTTTCAAACTGCTATGGCACTTTGTCATATCATATCCTTATACTTTCCACATCCTGCTTGGAAAACTAAAGAAATATCTGGTTGTAGATAGAAGGTTCTATATGTAACGGTGTTCTACACAGAGGTTTGTTGTTGCATTCGTTTTTCAAATAGTAGCTACGCTAGCAGCTATGTTACTTATTAAAAAAGAAACTTGGAAATTATAGCGTCAATTAATTAAAAACACACAAACTAATTTGTCTATGAAAAAAATAAACAAGTTAGGGATGAAGACAGTATTGCTTAGTAATGTTTAGATTGGTTCAATTATCTAAAAGATAATCCCATAAGTTACAATAAAACCAGGAGCTACATTTGATTAGTCAACAAATAATGTAATGAGATGCAAATCAATATATGTGTTAATTAGGAAAATTAATAACAGGTATTCCAATAAACAAGCTATCTAAGAGTGTATCAATTATTATAGATCATAATTGTATTGATTACTTTTATCTGCGTATACCTATTTAGCCAACTTTACCAAGTGATCCAAGTTACTTTCCGATTACTATTGAACTCAGTTGGCTGAGCTGTTTACCTATGGCGGGCATATCAACCTCTGGCCCATACAACAGATCATCCTGAAATTCAGCCCCAATGGTGCTCTAGCTATCTATTGCATTGAAAGAATACTGGCAGTTAGAGAGCATCAACATCTGGGGCTCCAGTTTGAGATTACTCTTTAGATTACTACTCTAAGGTAAGTGCTAAGAAAGCACAATGGTAGGAAAAAATGACAAATAGCTTAAATTGGCAACATGTTATTCTAATAAGGGTTAGGCGCAGGTTGTGCATTCAAGTTGGGGAAAAGCCTTTATAAAGGTATTCTGTCATTGAATGCACAGTGAGATGCTTCACACAAGACTTGCACATTAGTGTATATAGATGTACATATTTAATGAGCACAGGACACCGGGTGTCACCTAGGCCCTTATTGGCAGGTCATTTTAATAATAGAGATTAATCCCAAATGGAATTAACTCCTATAGGATCTGTGAGACAGGACATATCCTGGGCCATTATGTAACAGTTATTTTCATAGGGGTTAATCAGTGATGGCATTGCTCATATGCTTGGTAGGAGAACATACTTAGCCACAGCATAACCTTTGAACATCAGGAATTTAGCACATAAGGAGCAGTACATAAGATTTTGTTTACTAATGGGCTTATGGGGCATAAAGCATAACTAAATTGGAATGTATGTGGTGTCTCCATCCACTGTGATTATTACACATAGTATGCACCAAATAGACTTTGTTTGTTGATTAACCTCTTTTGTTGAATAACTACTGTGTTGTACATACTTTAGTTTGATTGGGTATCGTATATATGTTCTTTGCACTATTACTTAGAAATCAAGAATTCTTAATGAAAAACATGAAAAATTTTATTTTAGATCTTTTAGTACACCACATCTTAGTGCATTGGAAATATATATTTTTCATAAAGTCATAGCTTCTCTAGGAGCCAATACACCATATTTTGTATAAGATACAAGATAAATACTACATTATTGAGTCAGGGAATCATGGAAGTGGTTGGGGAAAAAAAAGGATGAAATAGATCTACCGCAGAGATTAATGAGGAAGGTGAAAGATAATTCTCACACACTTGAACCTTAATATAATGTATGTGGTATGGTTAATATTTAATAAACGTATTTATTGTAAATGTATTTTCCTATATAAAGACATGAACATATGTGCAAGTGCAAACTAGATCTAAGAAAGTTCCCTGGTTTCATACAAGGCAGCAGTCCTATTCCCCAGAAAATTAATTTAATTGACCCCGGATCATATAGAATTTCTTTACTGCAACTTCAATGTTTTGTTTGTTTGTTTTTAGCAACTTGGAGCACTTTAAGATTACATGCAATATATGTTTGTATCCCTAACTCTATAGTGTTCCTTTAAACTTCTGAATTGGCACCACAAAAAAATAAAACAGGAGGAAACAAGAGAAAGGAAATAAAGATATGTTAAAAGGACTAAAAAGATGAAACTGGTAATTAACGATCATTTGCTAGAAACCACATGCAAAATAACCTCAATAGATAATAATAATAATGCAATAATAATGCAAATAAATATATAGTAATGATAATCTTGCAATGCTCATCAACTGTTGCAATAACATGAATTAAAGCAGGCGTATTGGGAGACAAGCTCTCAAGGTGGTTGTGTCCTTCTGTGCTTTATTCCAACCATGATGCAGAAATGGTAATAGGAGCCGCACTCAATCCCAGCAGCCACCCGGTGCTATAAAGCAGGACCAGCAATCCCACAACGACAAAGCAGCACAAGAAATTATCCAGGTACTCAAGGTGTTAAAGCCACAGGCAGTTTTAATAGAACAAAAGGAGCAGCAACGTTTCAACCTGCCAAGAGGTCGAAACGTTTCTGCTCCTTTTGTTCTATTAAAATCGGAGAAGTTCTTATTCCAACCATAAGCCTGAAACAAGGGGAATCGACAACAAACAACCACTGTTTGTTTTATAAAAAATAAAAATATCCAACATCTTCAATAAAAATGTAATTGTAAATATCTATTTATATCTATCTTTTTATCCGTCCGTCGTTTTATTTATATATATATAGAGAGAGAGAGAGAGAGAGAGAGAGAGAGAGGGAGAGAGAGAGAGAGAGAGAGAGAGAGAGAGAGAGAGAGGGAGAGAGAGAGGGAGAGAGAGAGAGAGAGAGAAGATAAAATATAAGTATAAATATATAAATAAATATATACAGCTTGGAGGTATCCCTTGACTGGGCTAGCTTAGTTAATCCCTGCAAATATAATTGCTCTCTATGCTAATTAGCCTACAGTATTGCTCCTGTGGTTTCCTTTATGATATTGATGATCAAATGGCTCATTGTAGCACTGAGTTATTGGATTTATTACCAAAACTATTTGTGATTTAATTATTTTGTATAACATAGCTAAATACGTATACCTGGAAACGAGAGATCAATACATTAATGATCTATACTAATTGCTGTACCCTGAGGTAATTTGCTTATTTTAGTGGATGTCAGTTCTTTCGTTCCACACATTTACTGCTTTGTAATCAGATTGGTTTTCATTTTTGTTGTTGGTGTGCATAAATCACTAACCTCTATAACTGGATACACATCCACATCTTGATTGATTTCATTATCTTGTAGGTTTCAATATCCTCTTTGTAACAGAACTAAAATGTATAATCTGGAAGTAGGTACAGTAGATTCCAAAATACTGTCATAGAAAGCCTCATATGTTTACTCTGAAATGTATGTTGTCCGAAGTAATTTAATTATAATAATATGTTTTGTGCCAAAGTAAAAAAAAAGTCATGCATATATTTATTTTAATTGTGTGAAATAATATTACAAGCACTTGTTGTTTTAATTATCTTTATTTATTTGAAATGTGAGATGTATTGCTTGAACACAAACATAGGATTAAAAAATATAATTAATATGTGCAGTTTGGTGAAAGGAAGAGCATGTGTCAGTGTGGATATCTGTGTGTGTGTGTAACTATATGACATTGTGTGTGTCTGTGTGTCTGAGTGTCTGTGCATCTGTGTATGTGTATCGTTGTGTCAGTGTGTGTAACTGTGTGTGTATCTGTGTGTCAGTGTGTATCAGTGTGTGTATATGTGCATGTGTATCAGTGTGTGTGTATCAATATGTGTGGAAGTGTATACACTACAAACAAATGCATAGCTGCATTCAAACACCAACATTTACACACATACTTCATACAAAAATATGCTTACATTCAAACACACATTACATGTAAATATTTATATACCCAATATACACACACTGCATCCACCATACAAACACACACACTGCATGCATCCACTTAACACACACTGCATTCAATACACAAACACACACACTGCATCCACCTCACACACACACACACCCTGTATCCACTCTACACACAAATCCTTGTGTGTGGACCTTGAGGTGGGTCCTGTGGCTGGACTTAGAAGCAGGCCCCCAAGCACCCAGACCTTGACCTGTGTAATGGGCCCCAAAATTACTGATGGCAGCACTGTATACAGTACATACCATATGAAAACCTGACTTTCTTTCCTAGATGGATATTGTCCCTATTTTATTGGTGCTCTGTTACATTTTTTTTAGCAAGTTACCCCTGTGTTTAGGGCCTGTATATTTTATTTTTTTCTCTTTTTCTGGGTCATTCTGGTATCTGTAACATTAATAGCACTGTGTTCCCTTGAGCTGATCACTCAGCAATGAAACAGCATTTGAGTCTAATGCATGGATCAATAAACGTTCATGCATATGCCCATGTGAGGTTAATGGCCTTGCCTTCCCACTTAGTTTGGATATTTCCTCAAACTAAAGTTGTAAATATGTGGTTTAGAAATGCATGAGGACTAGAGATGTCGCAAACATAAAATTTTCAGTTCGCGAATGGCGAACGCAAATTTCCGCAAATGTTCGCGAACGGGCGAACCGGGCGAACCGCCATAGACTTCGTTAGGCAGGCGAATTTTAAAACCCACAGGGACTCTTTCTGGCCACAATAGTGATGGAAAAGTTGTTTCAAGGGGACTAACACCTGGACTGTGGCATGCCGGAGGGGGATCCATGGCAAAACTCCCATAGAAAATTACATAGTTGATGCAGAGTCTGGTTTTAATCCATAAAGGGCATAAATCATCTAACATTCCTAAATTGTTTGGAATAACGTGCTTTAAAACATCAGGTATGATGTTGTATCGATCAGGTAGTGTATGGGTTACGCCCGCTTCACAGTGACAGACCAAACTCCCCGTTTAACGCACTGCAAACAACCGCAAACAGTCCATTTGCACAACCGCAAACTCCCCATTTGCACAAGCTTGGATACCAAGCTAGCCATGTGCCGTTCCTTGTCCTCACTGATGTCATTGAAGGTCTCTTCCTCCACCCAGCCACCTACAACACCAAGGGTCCCAAAAGGTTACAACATGCCCCCTGGGAAGCCTGCTGTGTTTGGTCTTCCACCTCCAGTAACGTGAAAAAAAAATCCCAGCTCCGCAGAGGCTGTCCTAGCACCCCGGTCATACAAATAGTCGTTAACGGCTTTTTCTTGTTGGAGCAGGCGGTCGAACATTAGGAGTGTTGAATTCCAACGTGTCGGGCTGTCGCAAATCAAGCACCTCACTGGCATGTTGTTTCGCCACTGGATATCTGAAAAGTGCGCCATGGCTGTGTAGGAACGCCTGAAATGGCCACACACCTTCCTGGCCTGCTTCAGGACGTCCTGTAAGCCTGGGTACTTATGCACAAAGCGTTGCACGATCAGATTACACACACGTGCCATGCACGGCACATGTGTCAACTTGCCCAAATTCAATGACGCCAACAAATTTCTTCCGTTGTCACAAACCACTTTGCCGATCTCGAGTTGGTGCGGAGTCAGCCACTGATCCACCTGTGCGTTCAGAGCAGACAGGAGTGCTGGTCCGGTGTGACTCTCTGCTTTCAGGCAAGTCAACCCCAAGATGGCGTGACACTGCCGTATCTGGGATGTGGAATAGTACCTGGGGAGCTGGGGGGGGTGCCGTTGATGTGGAGCAAGACGCAGCAGCAGAAAAGGACTCAACCGAGGAGGTTATGGAAGAGGATGGAGTAGGATGAGTAGAGGAGGTGGCAGCAGGCCTGCCTGCAAGTGGTGACGGTGTCACCAACTCCTCTGCAGAGCCACGCATTTACATGCTTGGCAGCCGTCAGCAGGTTTACCCAATGCGCAGTGTAGGTGATATACCTGCCCTGACCATGCTTTGCAGACCAGGTATCAGTGGTCAGATGGACCCTTGCCCCAACACTGTGTGCCAGACATGCCATTACTTCCTTTTGCACAATCGAGTACAGGTTGGGGATTGCCTTTTGTGCAAAGAAATTTCGGCCAGGTACCTTCCACTGCGGTGTCCCAATAGCTACAAATTTTTGGAACGCCTCAGACTCCACCATCTTGTATGACAAAAACTGATGGGCTAAGAGTTCAGACAAGCCAGCTGTCAGGTGCCGGGCAAGGGGGTGACTTTGTGACATTGGCTTCTTACGCTCAAACATGTCCTTGACAGACACCTGACTGTGGGCAGATGAGCAGGAACTGCTCAAGGCTAGAGACGGAGTGGCAGATGGTTGAGAGGGGGCAAGGAGGACAGCAGTGGTTGACGTGGCTGAAGATGCAGGACAAGGAGGAGGATGGCGGCTTTGAGTTTGTGTGCTGCTTGTACTCATTTGTTGATCCCATAGGTGTTTGTGATGTGCGATCATGTGCCTTCGCAAAGCAGTTGTACCTAGGTGGGTGTTGGACTTCCCACGACTCAGTTTCTTTTGGCACAGGTTGCAAATGGCATTGCTGTTGTCAGATGCAGACACACAAAAAAATGCCACACTGCTGAGCTCTGCAATGACGGCATTCTGGTGGTGGCAATAGCATGCATTGATTGGCGTGCTGTCTGGCTGACCCCGGGTGCTGATGCATGCTGTCTGACTGTGCCACTAGCTCCTTGTGACGACCTCCCCCTGCTTCCAACTTGTCTCCTCCTCCTCCTCTCTGTCTCCCCATCTGAACTTTCCCCCTGTTCTTCTTCTCTTCTAGTGGGCACCCACGTGACATCCACGGACGCATCGTCATCATCAACCGCTTCACTTGTATCTGACAACTCAGCAAAGGAAGCAGCAGTGGGTACAACATCATCATCATTACACCGTACATGTGTAATGCTGCCTGACTGAGACATATCCCTGTTATCTACATCCTCTGGCAATAATGGTTGTGCATCACTCATTTCTTCCAACTGATGTTTAAATAACTCCTCTGACAGATCAAGTGAAGCGGCTGTAGTGCTAGTGTTCGTGGTGGCGGCAGGCGGGCGAGTGGGAACTTGAGAGGTGCCCGAAGCTAAGCTGGAGGAGGATGGTGCGTCAAAGTTCCGAGCGAAAACTGTAGAAGATTGGGTGTCCTGTGTTAGCCAGTCAACTATGTACGTGGCCTCTGAACGCTGGGCATTATTCTAGGTCCAAAGGGAATCACAGCACCACGACCACGATGGCCCCTGCAGGGTGGCCTGCCTCTGCCTGTAATTTTTTTTTCAATTAGTGGTACTATGCATGCAAGCTACTGTGACAACAGATATGAGTGGCACTGTGCACTGGCAGAAGTTGGCAGAGCAGACGCTGTAGGCCTGACACACACGCTTGCAGACAACTAACTGCTATTCAATCGATTACAGTCAAAATTTTATTTTTTTTAATGTACACTACTGTTACACCAGATATGAGTTACACTGGTGTGACACTGTGCCCTGGCAGGCCCTGAAACGCACACGTGTGAAGGAAACTGACTGCTATTATTTCACAGTCAAAAAAGTGTTGTTTTTCTTAAATGTACACTACTGTTACACCAGATATGAGTTGCACTGGTGTGACACTGTTCCCTGGCAGGCCCTGAAACGCACACGTGTGAAGGAAACTGACTGCTATTATTTCACAGTCAAATTTCTAGTTTTTGTTTAAATGTACACTACTGTTACACCAGATATGAGTTGCACTGGTGTGACACTGTGGCCTGGCAGGCCCTGAAATGCACACGTGTGAAGGAAACTGAGTGCTATTATTTCACAGTCAAATTTCTAGTTTTTTTTTTTTTTTTTTAAATGTACACTACTGTTACACCAGATATGAGTTGCACTGGTGTGACACTGTGCCCTGGCAGGCCCTGAAACGCACACGCGTGAAGGAAACTGACTGCTATTATTTCACAGTCAAAAAAGTGTTGTTTTTTTTAAAATGTACACTACTGTTACACCAGATATGAGTTACACTGGTGTGACACTGTGCCCTGGCAGGCCCTGAAACGCACACGTGTGAAGGAAACTGACTGCTATTATTTCACAGTCAAAAAAGTGTTGTTTTTCTTAAATGTACACTACTGTTACACCAGATATGAGTTGCACTGGTGTGACACTGTTCCCTGGCAGGCCCTGAAACGCACACGTGTGAAGGAAACTGACTGCTATTATATTACAGTCAAAAAAGTTTATTTTTTTTTTTAAATGCAAGTTATTGTGACACCAGATATGAGTGGTGGCACTGGGCAAGTGGGCACAGTATACGCTGTGAGCCTGACACACACGCTGGCAGGCAGGCAACTGCAATTAGATTACACAGGAAAAAAAAAAGCAGACTGATGTTCTAGCCCTAAAAGGGGCTTTTTGGGGTGCTGTCCTTACAGCAGAGATCAGATGAGTCCTTCAGGACTGTAGTGGACACTGAATACACTAGCCTAGCTATCGATTTCCCTATTAAATCAGCAGCAGCTACACTGTCCCTCCTCTCACTAAGAATGCAGCTTCCGGGCGGGGCGGGTCCTGGCCAGCATGGCGGACGGACGTGCATGAAGTGAGCTCCCTGCATACAGCCTGCAAAGTGAGACCCATAGAGGGAATAATACATTTGTAGGTTGCTCACTGAACACTTACCTGTTCCTGAACACCAGGGAGCTTACCCGATCAAGTTTGTAGCAGCCTATGACTACTCACTGTCCTGCGGCCTATCTGCTCTGGGGGTTCTGTGACAGGGAGAAGCGTCCGATCTCCCGGCCTGGAGCTCTCATCGTGTCTGCACCTCATATCTACAGCCCCGTTTCCGCCCCCTCTGGACCGGTGGGGGTTATCCCGGTCCCCACCAGGGAAAGGCTAAAGTAACCCACAAGGCTAAATGGCCACTACTCACCCTGACAAAATGAGCCATCGTGTCACAGCTAAGATGGCCGCCACTCCGACAGAGCAATCAAGCCCACACTGGGAAGCTAAGTTCCATGCAGCCTTTGATGCTCTCTGTGCAGCCTTCTGGAATCGGATTGAATCACGGCAGAGGGCTTTGCTACTCACCTCACCTAGGATGGAAGAGATATCCAGAGGTGCCCCAGCATTGTGCTCTCCTTCGGAACAGAGAGTCAGGGGGGATGGCATGCCAACCAGCCACCCACGACTGAACAGGACCGATCCCAGAACCTCACAGGTTACTTATACTGAAGCTGGAGGGCTGGGGGGTGACCAGGCATCTTCTTCCACAGTGGACTGGGCTCAGGGAGCAAGGGTGCTGATGCGCCGACCTGCTGATCCTCGTGGTCTGAGCGATCCTCTGGTGCACCCGGCAGGCGGTGGAAGCACTACTAAGCGGCACATGGATGCGAGTAGAGACGACCACTCTCTGAAGCATGTCAGAGGAATTGGCTAAAACATCTCTGCTGCTGAGAATCTAAAATGCCCTTGTTATGAGATGTAGTCAGTTGTCTAGCATTTAACAGCACTCACTAAGAGGTTATTTAGTCTACTTATTTCTAGTTTTGATATTCTGATTCACACATGTTGATCTATAACTGGTGGTGTTAATCCCCTTACCCCTCTTCAGTTGAAGCATGTGTATTCAAACTTACGAACACTCTCAACATGTCTGACGATTTCCCTATGCCATGCTTTTCACTTATATCAAGACAAGTTTACCTAGCATGATTGTTTTATATTTAAAAAATGTGCAGTTCCTCTTGACATTTTGTTTCATAACTCTAAGTCTGTATTCCAACGTTTTGCATTGCACCATATGTCATTGTCACTACGTGTATGTTCACTGCACTTCAAAAATAAAGAATAAAAAAAAAAGAATGCAGCTTCCGAATTAATCTAAAATGGATGCTGTCCAGGAGGTGGGAGGGTCTGGGAGGGAGGGTCTGCTGCTGATTGGCTGGAATGTGTCTGCTGACTGTGAGGTACAGGGTCAAAGTTTACTCAATGATGATGAATAGGGGGCGGACCGAACATCGCATATGTTCGCCATCCGTGGTGAACGCGAACAAGCTATGTTCGCCAGGAACTATTCGCCAGCGAACTATTCGGGACATCTCTAATGAGGACCGATGGCAGAGTCCCTCTACACCTTTTAAACAAGAAACCCATGTTTAACATATTAAGCAGATGATTACGAATTTCAACCAATTTTGGCAAACATAAGATAGAGACAATATAGGGGGTGAAGAGCCTACATAGAAGACAAGTTTAACAGTTTAGTGGACCAGTTTAATACATTGCATTTGAATTTGCAGCAATGCAGAGATTATAGTAGTAAGCTTGAAAACAGCTAGAGCACCTTAAGGATGTCCTGCTGCCAAGGGTTCCCTGCATCCTGCAAGACTAGCAATAGCAATAGTACTAGCAGCCTTCCTACTCTTTATACAGCAGCTACCACAGGAACCAGTTCATCAACTGATCTTTGACAATGTACACAGAGCATTCCCGAATGAATGACAAATAAGTTCATCATCCATGATATTTTAAAGAAAATTTGTAGACTTAAAGTTTTACACAAAAGTTAAAGAGAAGGAGATATGTTTCACCTTCTTGAAAAATCACTCGATCTACCCAAATTATTTAATTATGAAGTAGTTGGGGCAATTCAGAAGAAACCGAAAACTAAATATCAAATATTTTTACTTTCAGAAGGCTAACAAGTTAGATGCCATGTTAGCAAGAGTGTTCTGTAAAGTTACCCGGCTGTTACCCGGCTGTCAATTACTATTCATTTCAACAAGGATGGTACCCAATTCTGTGATACCATTTGCATATCTGAATCATTTGCCTACTATGAGAACATAAATGACAGCAAGAAAATAATTCCATCAAACTAATTAGCAGTCTTCCGAGTATTCGTTGTTAACCTTTTGTAACCTCCCCACTCTGACTGAGGAGGATTTGGAATAGTTGAATGCACACAGGATGCATTTGCATGTGTTTTAGCATTAGGAAAACCACTCAAGGTTTCAGACCCAGATGTTTCTCCCACATGGTATCATAAATTCTTGAAATCCATTCTAATCCCACATAAACAACAACTTGTAGAATTCTTTACTAAATGGGGACACCCATTCTTTCAAATATGCTGGCCACTTCTGTAGTGGTCACCCCAAAACTGGGAAAACACAATATGTTGTATATATTGTGCAAGCTATTGCCCCATTCCAATCCAAGAATAACCTTAAAATGTTCATCTAAATCAAACCTTGTAGATCGAATTCTGTCATTTTCCAGACTTATCCATCCTGATGAAGAGGGTTCATTAGAGGAAGGGAGACTGGTGATAAGCTATGCCGACTTTTAGATCTGATGTATTGAACTGGCAACCATGGACCTACATTCCTACTATTATTAAACAAGGAAAAAGTCTTTGATAAGTGGATTGGGACTTTATGGCTGCTAACCTCTGATAGTTTGGAGTTAGGGCCCATTTTACAGGTTATCTCTTCAATATATTCTACATCCTCAAGTAAGGAGAAAATACATTAAAGCGTTAGTAAAAAAAAAATAGTATTTGAAAAGTGGGAGTGAAAAAGCATTCATGTGCACACGTAAATATAAAACATGTAATCATGTTTGCAGCATATATATATATAAACAGTCACCATAAATATTTATACAATAATAAATATACATGCAAACTTTCACACATATACATAGGCATGCATGCATACACATGTATATACACACATGTTTATCCCTCCATCTGCTAATGTGCATGCATGTCCACACAAACTAATGAACATATATACATATATATAGACTCACGTCATACACATTTACATAATAGCATTATTATGTATTAGAAATCGGTTATATGAAGACAGAGAAGGCTATCATATACAGCCCTGATAACTATACAACTGGACAAAACAAATAAATATTTACTTGTTAAAAAAATAAAACTTTGACATAGAATGTTTGCAGATGACAAAAAACTGAGAATTGTGTGCTTAAATTATTTTGAAAAACAATTTATAGTTGAAAGCCGCTAGACACTCTAGTGAGGATCTCTCCTACCCACTAATACAGTATATGCAAAGGAACAATCTGTATCCAACAGGTTGTAAATTAATTCAAACCTAGTCATATATATGAGTGGAGCGCTATCAGTGAAATATGTGAAAGAAGAGTAGTATACACTTACTCCACACGAAAGAGACATTTAAATATTGATGGAACATAAAACAGGAGAGAAAAGAAAGACAACATAGCATAAATCCGTTTTGTACACGTGGAATAATAGATAGCCTATGAGGTATAAACTCACATGGATTAGAGCCTCTAGATGGACAGGCTCAAATCACATCAGCTTCGGTGCCTTCTGGTGGCACTTCCTTCCTAGATCACAGCGAGTATCCTCAGAAAGTAGAAAGCAAAACAAAAAACTACTTATGGTATAGTATGTTTTAGCAAAAATGTTGTAATTAAAAGTACAAATGATTGCTCACATTTTCCAGAACCAATAAGACCTGGCTCTGGGTAATATTGCTTGGGTGCCTATAATGAGGGCACCTGCCCTTTTTTGGAAGCAGAAGTGGAGGAAGCTGGAATAGGACTAAATTAATTTATTTACACACACAAAAAAATCTAATGAAACAAAAATAAATAATGATCACATTAAAAAGTGTCCAGTAAAGACTCTTTTTGCTAAGAGGCGTTTCTTCCAGATCACTGGGCTTTCTCAATCAGTATATCTTCACAGCTGCTTCCTCCTGCTCTTAAATACCCCAGATAGGTCATGCCATTGGTCCATTCAAAAAGACTTTGTCCAATCTAGTTACAATATCTTTAGATAAGGTAAATGTGCCAGATCTGTTCAATCTAATCTTGATTGCCTCACGGAAGCGGGGCAGCACCGTTCGTCGTATCGGATGTATATGACTTGATCGTCAGAAAAATACACTGCTTGGCACTTTATGTATTATGCTTTTTAATATTGACAATGATTCTGCTATATTACGAATATATTTTTTATTAGTACGTTTATAGGATTTTTGTAAATCATTTTTAATTATTAATTTTCTCATATTTTTTTCATATTTATATATCTACAATTATGGACAGCACACTTACTTATTACTTAGAAGCAGAAACATTATCAATGAATCAAGATAACATGTTTTTTTCCTTTTTACTACAATGTATTAATTTTATATATGCTTTATTCTATGTATACATTTCCCTGTCTGAGGGAGGTCTAACACTGTTGGCAGAAACCGTTCATCTGAACATATATTACTCTTCACCAACAGGAGAGTAGCCTTTATTGCCAGTACATAAGATGGTATGCGTGAATGTGAAAGGAAGTTACGCGGCGGCTGGTTCTGATACATCACTTCCAGTCTGCATATCAGTTGGCAAGTGCCCACGTCCAAGATGGCCGATCCACGACCGGAAGTGATGTGATGAATGGTGCCATGCTGCTTCCGTGAGGCGATCAAGATTAGATTGAACAGATCTGGCACATAAAATGTTGTCTACCCTGGGTATGTCTTTCCCCCAAACCACCTATTTTCAGGAATGTATAGTTAATGAGGTTTCATATAAGTGGTCAAATAAAATATAATGTTTGTTGGGGATAAAATCAGCTATACACGAACACTTGATGAATACTGGCTGAGCCCCTCCCTCTTAGGAAACAGGATCCTGGAAATCAGTTAAGAAGACAGAGACGTGTTCAATAACCAATTCAAATTTTATTCATACATCAGTTATATGTATGCCCTGTTTTCATTGATACGAGCATAAAGGCATGACAATGACGTAATTTGTTTTACACAAGTTATAAGCAGCTGTTTCTTGTTATATCCTACTTTATATAACGCACTTATATTTGATAAAAAAAAACAGATATTTACAAATACCAAAATCTTGGACAATTAACAAGAACATTTCAAAATCAGTATGGTCATTCTCGTAAATGATATTAGATAAATTCTTCCCAGAATCGAAGATACAATTCCAAGTTTAAATTAACCCTTATATGAACAGCTAGGATAGATAGTGAGATGGATATTTGTATCTACAGTGTTTGATTGTCTGTTCATATTCATCCTTTCATTCAATTTCTGGTAAGTTTCACCAATGTATCATATATTTCCCATAATATGCAGGGGTATTATAATTTCATGTTTGGAGGTATACTTATAAATGGATGTGTTACTTGTACAAACAGCTTACACTTAATTATATTTAGATGTAGCGGTGCCACACCATTATCTGTATTCATCCCATCATGAAGTAGTTTTTCTTTCAACTGTTCTGTTGTGATTTTGAGGGCTACCTGAGGGCCAAAATGAGTGTTTCAGAAACAAAATCACATCATCCTCAGGTAGTATTTGTTGCATTCATTAATGGATTTTGATTTTACATTAAAAAAAAGCTTAGATGTATGTGGTCACTATTTGTATATGGTAGAATGTAGAATACTTATCTCTATGTATTGTAATAGGTGTGCATTGGTATTTTAAGAGGAGAGTGAGGATTTTTTTAAATTCTTTGTTGTGTAACCCTTTTTTGTCTCAATGATTGAGAAAGTAAATTTAGATGTAAGTTACAGTCTTCATTGTCTGAGTATATTCAATGCTACTTAGTCAATAGCAACCCATTAAGTACAAGCATACACATATTAGCCACACATAGCATCACCCAGAGAAAGTTACCAAAAAAAAAATACTTTAAAATAATAATTTTAAAATGTGGAACTAAACAGAAATATGTTTTCTCTGGTGAAAACTATGTGTATTCAGATACCTTATGATTTTTCTTTTTCAAAAACTTGTGAAAATGTGTCCAGAAAGACCTAAAAATGAAATAGGAAGTTTGGCCCTAAATTAGGATACATCTAAGCACACCTACCACACCACTTGCACTCACCTATGATAGGTAGGCTGCATCTGATGACACTGGGGTATTCAGAGACGGTGCAAACTGGGAAAGATCTGCTGTCACAACCCTAAAATCAACTAACATAAGTTCGGCAAAGTAATGCCTAGTTTATAGCCACTACTCTTTACGGTGTAAAATCACAGCACTAATTGTCTGAACATGTTCTTTGGTGATTTTTCTATGTTGAAAATATCCAACAGTTTCAAATATAAAAGGTGCAATACAAATATGCTTAAAGAAATTTGTGCTGATTCCCGTACTTAGCCACATTATAGCACTGAATCTTGCTGGAGAAGATGTTTTAAATTAAACCATTATGTGAATTCAGTTTGTGTAAGTTTGGATCCTGTAAGTTTGCTGCACCTGCCCCATTGTATGCTCCTGACTTCATAAATTGAATAGGTCATTTTTGAGAGTAGCACCATAATCAGTTGTGGTAGGTAATTCATTTTCACTAAGAGCTCTTTGGAGTCCACACTTCAGTTTATATTTTATCCATTTTTTCAGGGCAAATGTTTACTTGACTATCAAGGCTACACCTATTTCAGATATCCTCTTTTGCACTGCACAATCTTTTACTCTTCTTTATGGACACAGATGTAATGAGTTTACTGATGAGTTTTTATTTATTCTGAATAGTTCCTGTTTAAGAGGATTCCACTCTTAACCATAAGTGCATATTCAATAGATTTATATAAATTGGTAATGTACAATGAATTTTTAGTATCATCAGGGTGGAAACAGAAGTTGTGCAGGTAACATCATCATTTTGCTTTCTTTGTGTATGATTGTACATATAAGACATGCAATTTTTCATTTAATTATGAAGAGAACATTTATTCATTTCTTTTCACAAAATGTTTAATGAATGAAATTAATTAAAATATTTTCTCAATGTTTTTTTCCATCTGTCTGTGATAAACAATAAATCTTATTATTATGACATTATTGTTCATTTCTATAAGAGATTCATTTATTGAAGTCCAAATGCCTACAGTCCAGATTAACAAAAATAACCTGGTACCATTTGGGAGCATTTGGATTCCAAATCTGAACATTGATTACAATATTTATCATTACCCAGATTTAGCATTCATTAGCTAAATGGACATGAATGTGCATGAAATGCCAAAAAAAAGTTTTAAAAAATGTGGGTCAGTATGACTCCTAACTAACTATCAAGAGTATAAATCCATACCGTAACTTCCACAATTTATAGTAATCCAGCTTTGGCAAGCAGTATTATAAACAGCAAATAAATGCCAAAAGATTATATAAACATACTATCAATAGTGACCTCCCCAGTCCTGCCTTATAGCCAAAGTCAAACACCAAAAGTTGGAGATACAGCAAACCTATAAGGATTAAATTAAAATAGTGTAAGCCAAAATTCTTTAAAAGCGTTGACCATAAACTTAAAGGACCACTCTAGTGCTAGGAAAACATACTCGTTTTCCTGGCACTAGAGTGCCCTGAGGGTGCCCCCACCCTCAGGGACCCCCTCCCGCCCGGCTCTGGAAAGGGGAAAAGGGGTAAAATGTACCTTTTTCCAGCGATGGGCGGGGAGCTCTCCTCCTCCTCTCCGCCTTCTCTCCGCCCTATCGGCTAAATGCGCACGTGCGGCAAGAGCTGCGCGCGCATTCAGCCGGTCGCATAGGAAAGCATTTACAATGCTTTCCTATGCACGCTTGCGTGCTCTCACTGTGATTTTCACAGTGAGATTCACGCAAGCGCCTCTAGCGGCTGTCAATGAGACAGCCACTAGAGGATTAGGGGGAAGGCTTAACCAATTTATAAACATAGCAGTTTCTCTGAAACTGCTATGTTTATAAAAAATTGGGTTAACCCTAGCTGGACCTGGCACCCAGACCACTTCATTAAGCTGAAGTGGTCTGGGTGCCTAGAGTGGTCCTTTAAAGGGTTTCGCAAAACCTTTTTCTACATACAGGACTTTAAAGAACTTTAGATTATTCGAACATTAAGGCTAGAACAATCCTCAATTTTACAGCAAAACAGGAGACTTTATATTTGCGTTTTTAACACTGTATTAGAAAAACCAATGAAGCATCAGTATGAAAGCAAAAATAGAACTTTTGAAAAGTGGACTAGGGTGACCAATTCACAGCGGCAAATATGTCTGACACAGTGACAGAACCACCAAACTCCAGAGCAGGAAGAGCAGCCAGTCCCCTGACCGACTGAGCACCAAAAGAACCTTCCACACCTGCGAGTCACAGTATCCAGTGCACCCAACTTGCCATGGTAGAGGCAAATCATGGTTCCGGGCTAACTGATAAGCTGTGAGCAAGGCTCAAAGTAAGTGCTATATACAGCCATTTAAATTTGCCATGGTTGAACTTGATTGGTCAGCGAGGACATGAGTTTTATTCTGCATCTTTTGATTGGTTACGTGTACAATCCAGTTGATGCCCAGATATCAGTATCTCCTTGCAAATTATTGTACTTACCACTTGATAACCTGTATTTTGCACCTCTGCTACAATTGTATTTATATATAAATTATGTGGCCCTGTTTCTTTGTTTTAGGGTTAGGAGTATACATCTTTCATTTGTCTGTTGGTGGCTTCACACTGCTGGTATTCATTTTAAATGCAGCACTGAGACAAACCCGATTTTCTAGAAACAGTTACTGCATAATTAGCAAGGATATTTTTACCTAAATGCATTTCAGTCTCTTTATGTAAAGAAATTAAACTATTACTTTACCTAACAAAAAGTTTTACCCTGGTTTCAGTGTCCCTTTCAATATCATAGATGAGAATTGGATCACTTTGGGGTTTCAAATTGTATTTCTGTGTCCAATTAGAAAATTTACCTCTAAATGCAACCCTCTTTATCCTGGTTTTCAATGGGTTCCCTAACTACGCGTAATCTCTCCTAACCCTGTGCATTTTCTTTTAAACAAGAACCTGTTGTGCTGCACAGTTTCAAACATCTTAATCTTCATGTACTACAAGTATGTTGCATTAGTTATCTCTACAATGTTTCAAAAAGGCTAATTAATTAGGTACATAATATGTAGATTTCTTCCTTATTTGTGTAACTTTTTTTTGTAATCGTTTCTCCAGTCTTTAATTGATTCATTTTTCTGTAAACATAATGACAGGTCAAGTTTTATTTACAGTTGTAAATTCCTTTTAATTGTCACCTCTTCCTTAGCCTCAACCCATAATGACTGCTAAAAAAAAGTATAGCCAGAAAAAATATAACGTTAACAGCAATTTGGCACTGGTTTCAGGATAATATTGAACGACTTACAACTGTAAACAGTCTAGAAGTCTTAATGATTTAGCCAAAGATCAATATGCAATAAATAAAGTTTAGAGATAAAACATTAAAAATAAAAATCAATAAAATAATTTGAAATATATATCAAAATTCCACATGATACTATGTTTTAAAATGTTTAAAATGTTAATTATTCCTGTAGATGTGTTTAAAACTGTATTATGTTAGTGCTAGACCTGAGGATAACAACTAAATACGCAATAGAATGTGAATGATATATTATTTATTTTAATAATTGTTCCTTTTTAACTGTATTGCCAACTAAGAAAATAGTGGTTCTTCACTGTAGATAAATAAATAGTATACATTTCAAGGTCTTAACATTGAATTATGCTTACATAACTTGTCATGAAATTGCTGTGTTTTATTGTTATTAAGACTGTTGTGAATGTAGATAACCTATGACTAACTCTTCAATAAAAGTGAGTAATCTTTTATTTCATATTTCTGCAAATGCGATGAAAAAGGAATGTTTCAAACACATCGGGGATTATAAATAAAGAACAAGGTTAAACAGTGAACCAGACACTATGGAAAGTATGGCTAAATCCTGCTGATTCCTTCCCTTTTAGTACTTTGTCCAAGACACATGCTCTGCCCCAACAAAGTTATTTCACTTCATATATGTATCCCTGAGACTTCCACACACATTAACAACAGCATAAAGCAGGATAAATGATGAGAAGATAGTTACAATAGTCTAGTACAAATGCATTTTTAGCATACTTTTTTCACTCATTACAGATGTGAGCTTTTATGTGGGAAACCAAATTTATTTTAATATATAATGTTTATATGTATTGTAGTTTCATAGGGGATTTACTAATTTATTTATTGTTTACCTCTCTGGTCTGTCCCATGTTTTCTTTTTGCTTGTGCTCTTTTGCACAGATGCAGACACACACACTCACTCACTTAATTTCATACTTGCATAAATGATATCCCATTTGTTCTTTTATATGGATGCATACAAAAACTGCATTGAACTACTCAATCAGACATAAATCTAAATGCACGAAGACATTTAAAGAAAAATCAAAAGAGAAATCACAATATAGGAAAAAGAAAGTGGCGTGTATTAGTTAAATAGTGACTTAAAAACTGATTTGCTAAATTTTGCCTAAATGTTATGTCAATAATGACAATTCTTACAAAGCTATTTCTGTATGATGAATTGGTATTATGCTTTAAAAGGTAATCTAAAATACAGTATCAAAGCTAATTAAAATAATATAATATCATATATTAGTGGAATGCTTGCCAACTTAATTATCCAATATATTTGAAGTATGATTGCATTGTCTTGGATCCCATTATTCTGAGAAGAAAAACAATATTAACACAGAGCTGAACATAGCCCACAACCTGTAACGATACTCTAGCACACCACGTCATCTCCACATACTGACTACTACCTTTATCAGGGGAGGACAACCTTCAACACTCCAGATGTTGTGGACTACAACTCCCCTGAACTTTTGCCAGGTATAGGTATGAGAGTGTTATGGGAGATGTAACCACAACATCTGAAGTGCCGAAGGATGCCTGCCCTGACCAGGCAAGACTAGTTTGCGCCCTAGGCAAGACCAGCTGCTTGCACCCCACCTAAAACACAAATTGCCAACGTTGTGTGTCTCTTTCTTTCCCCAAGCACCACTGTGTGTCTTTGTCCTGCCACAACCCAACTGTTTGTCTCTTTGTCCCCTCACAGCCCCTCTGCAAGCCTCTTGGTCCCCCCCAGTTCTACTGTGTGTATCTGTGTCCCTCTAGCCATGCTGTGTGTCTCTTTGTCCAGCCCAAATCCTCTGTCTGTCTCTTTGTCCCCCTACCCCACTGTGTGTCTTCCGCCCCTGTCACTTAATGGTCTTTGCCCCCTTATTCATTTATGGTCTCTTTGTCCCCTGTCCCTTTGTGGTTTCTCCCTGTCCCTTTATGATCTCTTATCCCCCTGTCAATTTAGAGTCTACCCCATCCCCCTGCCAGGTAACCACCCAAGCCATGGACCTCTGTGGAGGATCTTCTGTTTCCTCTACCTGGTTTGACAGGAAATTGTTTGTTGGTGCTTTCGCAAGCTGTTTGTTATTTGTCTCCAATAAATGTTGCCTTCACTGGACCTTGGAGGGCCTAAACATTTATTTTTTTCTCTAGATTGGTATTTGGGACTTGGTGTTGGGTCCAGGTCTAGTTGCACCCTGTCTCAGAATTATGGGATTGAGTGCCGTTCCTCATTTATATTAGTAAATAATCCACCTAGCAGTCAGACCAGCAGTGCCCCTGACATATGCAATATTAAAAGCATGTTTAAATAATTACCCTAGTGTATGCATATATACATTGCTATTAAAATATATGTGCATATACACATTCACATGGTATGCACGTGTACATGGGAAAATTAACACATGTATGTAAACACTGGCTGAAAAACCTACATGTATAACTTATACTGACTGCTTGGTTTGCAAGATAATCCAAATCTTAACCTGTAGTAACAGTCTAAGATTGATGTGTGCTACATGTCCAATGAATCTGTAGGCTAATGGCTCACTTTCTGGGCACACAAGTTATAAATTGATAGATTGGTAAGCAACAATTGGGAACCTTTTGCATAGGAAATTGGTAATATGGCAATTGATCTTAATATTATGTTATGTATTAAATGTATGTATGTGTATATATATATATATATATATATATATATATATATATATATATATATATATATATATTGTATATTGTATTTTTGTAATATTATATCCTATTGTAACGATGCAATGTTTTGTGGACCCAGGAAATATCTGAAAACTGAGAGAAATCTCAACATATTCATCCTGGTAAAATATTTTATAAATAAATAATATTCTCCAACAATTGTGAGATTGTGTTGAGCTATGAAATAAAAAGGCCATGAGCAGAATGCACCAATATAATGACAATCTTCCTATAAAAAGTGTGCAGAAAAAATTGATGTGGCATTTTTGAAACACATTGCATGACATAGTAACAACTAACTCTAAATACCATGGATGATATTTGGAAGATGCATGCTTTTAGTGTAACTAACTTTAAATTATGATCAAAATCCTCTAAAAGGGAGGTTGTAGTTCGCAGGAAATAACACCGCAGAATAAAGCATTGAAAATCACCTTAACATATGCTGAACTTGTTTTTTTCATGTGATCCCCTGTTTTATTTCATACTGTCCAGGCATAGGCAACCTTCGGCACTCCAGATGTTTTGGACTACATCTCCCATGATGCTTTGCCAGCATTATGGATGTAAGAGCATTATGGGGGATGTAGTCCACAACATCTGGAGCGCCAAAGGTTGCCTATCCCTGCGTATAGGCAATCTATGAGCATCTGCATACCAGTCACCACTTTTTGCCAGTCAGACACTACTTGTTTAATGCCTGCCCTTAATTTTACAGCTAGTGACATGGAGTTAGTGGCAGCTGCTGATGAAATGTCACTAACATATTCCATTCTTCTCTTTGGGTAGTACATATTATTATCATGGTCAATAAAGTACGTGAAAGTAATAATTAACGTTCCTTTTCTGTCTACAGCCTAGAGCTAGCTGGTTGCCCTTGTAGAGCCTTATGCCCCCGTTCCCCCTCATCCCCCCCACATAAATCCAATCTTGTTGGACTACAAATCCTATAATTCTCTGCCCATTTATTGCACTCAAAGATATTTGGTAGTTGTAGTCTCTGAACATATGGAGGCCACAACATTATTCTAAACAGTGATTTTGGCAAACTAAATAATTTATAGCACAATTAAGTCCAGCTTGCTGAATTGGAAAAGTTATCAGTTTAGCTACCTGATTTTGACCTCAGTTCTGAAGTTCGATTTCCAGTTTAGTGTCTAGTGAATAATACACGTTGCTGCTCTTATTTTAAACAATTGTGCTTGTAGTCAAACTCTGCCTAACTCAAACAGTATTACTGAGACTTGTTTTCCCAAAGTGCAGTAACAGATCACTGCTATATATATATATATATATTTGTAGTGAAGTGTGATTTCTTGCTCTTACGCAATTTACAAGATGTTTAGTCATTGACAGCAATATTCCTTTACAGCTCCAGAACATCTTTTGTTACAGAAATTGCATCTATTGGGAGTGGATCTCCATGGCTCATCAAATTGCATTAGTTTAGGAAAATCCTCTTCATCTACAAATGTAACAGCCACAAAGAAACAGCAAGTTTTATGTCAATTTGAAAAGTGCTATTATGCACTTGATGATACCTGGTCTTTCAAAGAATAACAGAACAGTAATTCAGAACACTGATTACTGAACACAAAAGCTACTAACATTGGTAGGATCATTACATACTCGTCTAGAGCCTACAATTTGTCTCAAGTATACACCACAAAAAAAAACCACAATCAATACTGATAGCCTGTTATATGATTATTCTTTGAAAATATGTCTATTTGTGTTATATTTACTTGTTCATGTTCTTTATATGCTTATTTATAAGACCCAGATTGGTTAACTGCATAGAAAACGTTTGCTTGGCCACTAGGCCACTTTACACAAATTTCTAATTTTAGTAAGAACCAGATAATTATTCAGAGGAAAATGCAGAGAACAAGGACAAACATAACGTGTTTCTATTTCTATGTACTATTGCAATAGTAGCTTCAATATGTCAAAAAAATATATATTTAAAAAAAAAATACAAATATTTGTAAAATATTAAATAATTTTAAAAGGTACTCCAAAATATTAAATACTTAAGAAAGCATATCCAAATATATTAAAGTGAGTCATGTGTGTGATAACTAATGTTGTAACAAACAAAAATAACACTGCATTTTTATTTTGTAAAATTACTTTTGCTCCAAATCAATAGATGTATTTCCTGGCAATAAAACTACTCATAAAATAATACTGCTGGTGGGTGAATGTAATGTGTGTAGACCTGCAAAAAATGTATACATATATATTATTAATTAGATAGATAGATAGATAGATAGATAGATAGATAGATAGATAGATATATTGTAAAAGTGCATAATTAACAAATTGCCACAAAACATTCTTTTATCTATAGATGTGCACTTCAATTTGTAAACCACAGTCCTCTAATTCATAAATGAATATGAAAATGGTTTTGTTTCTTACACTCATATACAAAAATAGTCTTCCAGTTTAAAGCAGCATTTTTTAGAAGTACAATAACCCATGATGACTATTATATAGCATGAACCATAGATAAACAATGTATGAAAGGTATAGTAAGTTTATTGAGGGGCATTTATCAAACACAATTGCCAGATTCAATCTTCAGTTGTGTCCATATGATGGCAGGTACTATTTTTATCTTTCTCTAGTTATTCTCTGCAGCATATTTTTCAGAGTACAAAGCTTGTTTGACTTAACAGTGAGACTCTACAAAAAAAAAAACCACAAGTTGAAAAGCTTTGTCTCACTGGGAAGTTTAACCAACACACAGCTCCCAGTTCTATTCTTAGAAAACTGTTGATTTTTTTTAAGAGGCTGGTCCTACTTTCCTAAATCAATTGGCAGATTGTTTCAACTGTTTATGAAAGACTTGGTAAAATTTAGCAAAATGATCAACTGATGTATAATTCTATCTCTTTTGATGGATGACTGTCTCTAGACATTATATGAAACACTAATATCTTGATAGATTACTTGCCCTTGTTGCTTTTAAATGGTTAATGAAATAATAATCTATATTAAAATTTCCCCTTGTGATCTCCTTGTGCTAATATCTATCACACTCAAACCTATTCGTGTGGAAAATTGAGTTCGGAAGATAACCATATGTTAGCACACAAAATGTGGATTTTTAAATTAGATTGTCATTTAACACAGTATCCTTGTAAATGTAGTCATCATAAGAGATTCAAATGCCCTTTGGATAGCCAAAGGACATGTAAGTAGTATTCCCTATGCACTCCAGATCATACTAATATCCATGGCCAGGCATTCATAGATTCCCAACAGAAGCAAGCCTTTTAAAGTCCTTCTAAGTCCCAAGCCATCAACATAATTTAGGTAGTGGCTAGGTATGGGCAAAAAAATATTCAGCCTTTTGGAAATTTTTCATCTGCATTTTATTGTATTTTAAAATAATACCTGATGCTACAATGTATATAACTAGAATGCAACTCTTCTGGAGGAGATGCTGCACCTCGCTCCCAATCCCCAGGTCAAGCTGAGGGAGGGCTGATGGCTGAGTAATTGTGGTCCATATGATGACACAGGTCCTGATGACATCCATCAGAGTGGGCTCAAGGCAGTACTTCCATTACTAGTGAGTAGGCTGTCAAGCTAACCTCTGCAAAGGCATGTTACATTATTGCAAGTTATTTCAAGTCTCTTATTTAGATTCATATTTTATATTTTACACTACAACCATTTGCACTTTGCACTACGGTCATATCATACAAGGCTAACTTAATTTTGACATTTCCATCCACATTTACCACATTATGAACCAGTGTAATATTCTACCAGTACCTTAAAATGTCTTTATGCCTTACTCAACAATTTCTCCTACAAACAAGACCTAGACAGACTGATCTATTTTTGAATCTACCTAACACCAGGGAGGACAACTCCCTGCATTTTGTTAATACCTTATTTTTTATTTTCTTTAGTAGTAGTTTTCACATACTTTGTCAAGACCAATGCCAACATAACCTATGAGACTAGGCATCTTCTTGTGGAAAATTGTGGTCTGGGTCTTATTTGCCATAAGTGTGCCTACCTCACATTCATTGTTTGGCTTTGTTATCTCCAAATCATATTTTTATCGTATTTGTAATAATGGAGAAGTGTGTTCAAGCCAAAACACCTTCTCAAAAATCACATCAGATGACATGCAAATCCTCTACCAAACTGTTTTCCCCTATTGTGGACTTTGACATCTTCCCAAGGAATTCTCCAGGTCCCTTCAAGCCTTTATCACCTACATAAATCCACATCAAATTTCACCTACTGTATCTGAAAAATGCTTCCCGTGCTATGGCCTAATTTGGATGAGAAATTGGATGGCACCAAACAATACATTTATAATGTCATGTCTCAAATTACAAAGCTCGCTTAGATGTCTTGGAGCAGAGACACAGCAATCAAGAAGATCTTGCCTCTTAAATACAAAACCAACTGGCTACACAACTGTAACGGACCGTTTCAGCATATGAGGGGTTAAAATCCGTTTAGGCGATAATCCCCTTTTCTCAGAAAGGCACAGCTACTGCAGAACATCAGAACTCATGAACTGGATATAGGTGAATAAGGTAGCACTCCAGCTGGAACCTCACAAATAGCTGCTAGCAGATGAATAGGAAAAGCAGACATCAGCTTACACTCCTAGCAGTCAAATCTCCAACAGCATACAGTGAATCCCCCCAAGAACGAGACAAGGCTCCGTGTTGAAGGTCAAGCAGTGGTCTGAGGTGCTGGGCACCCAGCCTGGTTTTTATTACATGAGTACACATACAGGCCACACCCAGGGGGAGGCATAAAATAACCAATAACATAGATGTTACCTCCCACACATCCCCTCCCCTTAGTGTGACACATAATCCCATTATGTGCACAGTTCAAAATATACTTTTACACAACTTTCATAACTTTAAAACCATACATCACATTCACATAAAAATACATATCCACAATCAATCCATTCAGGGGAATAACATATTAAAAAATGGCATGAATCAGACCAGGGGTTCAAAAGTTAGTAAAAATATATTTTATTCCCCCTGGCTCAAACAGTAAAAGTAAAACATCCCCACAATGCATCCTGGCTTCCTCCCTTCTGCCCTGGAGATAATTGGAGAAGAAATCTAATTATCCAGGACTAGAGGCAGACTCCATTAACCACATGGTTGCAAAACAACATAAAACTCTTTAAAATACATAAAGTCCCTTTTTATACATTAAACACAGACATTTAACATATCCCCAGATAGCTCAGGTCTGCGTGCACATTATTAGGTGAATGACACGCAGACCACACAAATACAGTTTAATTGCCATGGAGCCAAAGTCTTTCCCATAGTCTTTCATTATATGAATAGGCTCCATGGCACAGCTATCTGGGGGGTATCACTGCTCACACAGGGCAAGTACCGAATGGCCCCACTGTATTTAAAGGGCCAGAATGAGTGACATGCACTCTGTTAGGGCCGAATACTGTTTGTAAAGGGCCCAATCTCCCAGGGCCATAGTCCAAAGGCAGCAGGCGGGCAACCAGGCTTCTCCAGTTCTCAGTGGCGAGGTTGGTTTCGTCACATCTCTCCCCCTTTCCAAAAAGACTAACAGGGTACCTGACCTCCTGCCGGTCAGTGCCCTTGTTAGTCCAGCAACCCACCCACAAAGCAGAAACATCAGTACAGCCCACCCACAATAAATGGTTACTACACCTGGGTAGAGGAGAAAGTTGTCCATGTCCAGGTGCCTCACCCCGGCTGTGCAGGGGACTGGTAGGCTGCCTTGGTGGGTTGCTGAGTGGGCAGAGACCAGCGGTACTCTGTCCTGATGCCAGCACTACCACCAGAGTAGTCTGGTTGGAGCCTGGTTGCTGGAGACGGAATGTCTCCCCCTTCGTTGCATAGCTCTGCTGCTGAATGGGGAGACCGGTTGTCTCCCCCTTGGATACATAGTTCTGTCGTGGGGGGGTAGGACCGACCATCCCTACCCCCTGTGTGGTAAGTGCAGAGACCACGGTCCCATCTGCACCGGTTCGGGGCTTACAGTCTCCCCCTGGTACATTAAACTGCCGCTGGGGAGAGGGGGTAACAAGCTCCTCTCCCGATAGAACACTCTGCCCATTAATAATCCGTCGCTGGGGAGAGGTGGTAATAAGCTCCTCTCCCATGCATACTTCCATCATCTGCGGAGGGAGACCGACTGTCTCTTCTCCTAATACAGTGTCCTGCTGTTGGGGAAAGGAGACTGGGCTCCCAATTCCCAAAAAGTCACGCTGCTGCTGGGGGGTAGGACCAACTACCTCTGCCCCCTGTAACTCAGCCTGCCACTGGGGAGGGAGGACGCTGCTCTCCTCTCCCTCTACTTCACACTGCCGCTGGGGAATGGAGACTGGGCTCCCAATTCCCAAAAAATCATGCTGCTGCTGGGGGGTAGGACCAACTACCTCTGCCCCCTGTAACTCAGCCTGCCGCTGGGGAGGGAGGACGCTGCTCTCCTCTCCCTGCACTTCACACTGCCTTCCCGGCATATCACTCTGCTGCTGGGGGGGTAGGACCAACTACCTCTGCCCCCTGTAACTCAGCCTGCCGCTGGGGAGGGAGGACGCTGCTCTCCTCTCCCTGCACTTCACACTGCCTTCCCGGCATATCACTCTGCTGCTGGGGGGTGGGACCAACTACCTCTGCCCCCTGTAACTCAGCCTGCCGCTGGGGAATGGAGACTGGGCTCCCAATTCCCTGCAGGGCCGGTGGAGAGACCTCGGTCCCATCTCTACAGGCCACCTGGGGTTCTTCCCAGTAAATCTCTACAATATCTTCCCAGCGGAAGGGGTCTGAATCTGGGTCTGTCACCTTACTGTCCTGCTGAGCCTTCCCAATGAAGCCGAAGAGATCTTGGTAGTTTTGCTCCAGTTCCCACTCCAGGGCTGCTAGGTGAGCCAGGTCTTGCTCTACCTCATGGGGGTCATCCCACTCATGCCTAGCCTCCCTCTCATAGAAAATGTCCTGCAGTCTGGTTTGCGCAGGGCTCCCGAAGCCAGGCTCTGCAAAGGACTCCCATAACAAGCCAGGACCATCAAACTCCTCTCCCTCTGGCTTGTCATGTTCGGCTGTCCAGGGTATATACTGTGCCATATACCACCAGAGCGCCTGGTAGGCATCCTCCAGCCATAGCTCCTGCCATACCCGGTGCTCTAGTTCCTTCACCCATTCCTCCAGGGGCTGCTCTCCCAGGAAGGGCATCTGCAGGGCCACTTGCTTCTGCAACCGCTGCTCTTCACTGAGGAGACTCTCACCCCGCTGGTATTGTACATTATCCAGGGCCTGGTACCAGATGCCTTTCCTTATTGCATCCCGGTCATCCATGTCACCCTTATTGTACTCCACTGATGGTTCCATCCTGGTGCTGTCAGGGTCGCTGTACTCAGAGATGCGTTGCCCTCAAATTGTAAATCCAAAGAAATGGTGTTCTGTAGCTGTCCTTCTGGCTGTAGGAACGATCCCGCCGCTTGCCACCAATTGTTACGGACCGTTTCAGCATATGAGGGGTTAAAATCCGTTTAGGCGATAATCCCCTTTTCTCAGAAAGGCACAGCTACTGCAGAACATCAGAACTCACGAACTGGATATAGGTGAATAAGGTAGCACTCCAGCTGGAACCTCACAAATAGCTGCTAGCAGATGAATAGGAAAAGCAGACATCAGCTTACACTCCTAGCAGTCAAATCTCCAACAGCATACAGTGAATCCCCCCAAGAACGAGACAAGGCTCCGTGTTGAAGGTCAAGCAGTGGTCTGAGGTGCTGGGCACCCAGCCTGGATTTTATTACATGAGTACACATACAGGCCACACCCAGGGGGAGGCATAAAATAACCAATAACATAGATGTTACCTCCCACACATCCCCTCCCCTTAGTGTGACACATAATCCCATTATGTGTACAGTTCAAAATATACTTTTACACAACTTTCATAACTTTAAAACCATACATCACATTCACATAAAAATACATATCCACAATCAATCCATTCAGGGGAATAACATATTAAAAAATGGCATGAATCAGACCAGGGGTTCAAAAGTTAGTAAAAATATCTTTTATTCCCCCTGGCTCAAACAGTAAAAGTAAAACATCCCCACAATGCATCCTGGCTTCCTCCCTTCTGCCCTGGAGATAATTGGAGAAGAAATCTAATTATCCAGGACTAGAGGCAGACTCCATTAACCACATGGTTGCAAAACAACATAAAACTCTTTAAAATACATAAAGTCACTTTTTATACATTAAACACAGACATTTAACATATCCCCAGATAGCTCAGGTCTGCGTGCACATTATTAGGTGAATGACACGCAGACCACACAAACAGGGCTGCCATCAGAAATTTTGGGGCCCCTGACAAAGCACAAGGTCTGGCCCCCCCCTCCCCGACCCCTCCCTCCCGGGCCCGCCCACGCCCTACCTAGTCCGCTGACAATGATGCGGGACTGAATGTGGTGTGTATAGTGTAAGTGAATTAGAATGTGTGTAATGGATGTAGTGTTTGTGTGTATTAGATACTGTTTGTGCAGTGAATGCAGAGTGTGTTAGTGTAGCGGATGCAGTGTGTATAGTGAACGCAGAGTGTGTTTGTGTAGTGGATGTAGTGTTTGTATGTACTAGATGAAATGTGTTTAGTGGATGCAGTGTCTGTAGTTGATGTAGTGTGTGTATTAGACGCAGTGTCTGTGTATAGTGAATGCAGAGTGTTTCAATTTGTGGTGGATGTAGTGTGTGTACTGTGAATACAGGATGTTTGTGTAGTGGATGCTGTGTGTACAGTTAATGCAGAGTGTGTGTCGTATAGTGAATCCAGAGTGTGTGCATAGTTTAGTGAATGCAGTGTGTGTTAGTGTGTAATGAATGCAGAGTGTGTGTTAGTGTGTAGTGAATGCAGAGTGTGTCAGTGTAATGAATGTAGTGTGTGTGTTAGTGCGGTGAATGCAGAGTGTTTGTAAATGTGTAGTGAATGCAGAGTGTGTGTTAATGTGTAGTGAATGCAGAGGGTGTGTTAGTGTGTAGCGGATGCAGAGTGTGTGTTAGTGTAGTGAATGCAGAGTGTTAATGTGTAGTGAATGCAGAGAGTGTTTGAGTAGTGGATGTAGTGTGTGTACAGTGATGTAGTGTGTGTTTGTGTAGTGGATGTAGTGTTTGTATGTACTAGATGAAATGTGTTTAGTGGATGCAGTGTCTGTAGTGGATGTAGTGTGTGTATTAGACACAGTGTCTGTGTATAGTGAATGCAGAATGTTTCAATTTGTGGTGGATGTAGTGTGTGTACTGTGAATACAGGATGTTTGTGTAGTGGATGCTGTGTGTACAGTTAATGCAGAGTGTGTGTCAGTATAGTGAATCCAGAGTGTGTGCATAGTTTAGTGAATGCAGAGTGTGTGTTAGTGTGTAATGAATGCAGAGTGTGTGTTAGTGTGTAGTGAATGCAGAGTGTGTCAGTGTAATGAATGTAGTGTGTGTGTTAGTGCAGCGAATGCAGAGTGTTTGTAAATGTGTAGTGAATGCAGAGTGTGTGTTAATGTGTAGTGAATGCAGAGGGTGTGTTAGTGTGTAGCGGATGCAGAGTGTGTGTTAGTGTAGTGAATGCAGAGTGTTAATGTGTAGTGAATGCAGAGAGTGTGTTAGTGTAGTGAATGCAGAGAGTGTGTTAGTGTAGTGAATGCAGAGAGTGTGTTAATGTGTAGTGAATGCAGAGAGTGTGTTAATGTGTAGTGAATGCAGAGAGTGTGTTAGTGTGTAGCAGATGCAGAGTCTGTGTTAGTGTAGTGAATGCAGAGAGTGTGTTAGTGTGTAGCGGATGCAGAGTGTGTGTTAGTGTAGTGAATGCAGAGTGTGGTAATGTGTAGCGAATGCAGAGTGTGTGTCAGTATAGTGGATGCAGTGAGTGTGTTAGTGTGTAGTGTATGCAGAGTGCATGTTGTATTAGTGAATGCAGTGTGTGTATTGTATTAGTGTATGCACTGTGTGTGTTAGTGTATGCAGTGTGTGTTGTATTAGTGTATGCAGTGTGTGTGTTTGTGTATGCAGTGTGTGTTGTGTCAGTGTATGCAGAGTGTGTTGTGTTAGTGTATGCAGTGTGTGTTGTGTTAGTGTATGCAGTGTGTGTTGTGTTAGTGTATGCAGTGTGTTGTGTCAGTGTATGCAGTGTGTGTGTTGTGTCAGTGTATGCGGTGTGTGTGTTGTGTTAGTGTATGCGGTGTGTGTGTTGTGTTAGTGTATGCGGTGAGTGTGTTGTGTCAGTGTATGCAGTGTGTGTGTTGTGTCAGTGTATGCGGTGTGTGTGTTGTGTTAGTGTATGCGGTGTGTGTGTTGTGTTAGTGTATGCGGTGAGTGTGTTGTGTCAATGTATGCAAAGTGTGGGTTGTGTAAGTGTATGCAGTGTGTGTTGTGTCAGTGTATGCAGAATGTGTTGTGTCAGTGTATGCAGAGTGTGTTGTGTCAGTGTATGCAGAGTGTGTGTTGTGTTAGTGTATGCAGTGTGTGTTGTGTTGGTATATGCAGTGTGTGTGTTGTGTCAGTGTATGTAGTGTGTGTTGTGTTAGTGTATGTAGTGTGTGTGTGTGTTGTGTCAGTGTATGTAGTGTGTGTGTGTTGTGTCAGTGTATGTAGTGTGTGTTGTGTTAGTGTATGTAGTGTGTGTGTGTTGTGTCAGTGTATGCAGTGTGTGTGTTTTGTCAGTGTATGTAGTGTGTGTGTTGTGTTAGTGTATGTAGTGTGTGTGTGTGTGTGTGTGTGTGTTGTGTTAGTGTATGTAGTGTGTGTGTGTGTGTGTTGTGTCAGTGTATGCAGTGTGTGTTTTGTCAGTGTCTGTGTGTTGTGTTAGTGTATATAGTGTGTGTGTTGTGTCAGTGTATGTAGTGTGTGTGTGTGTTGTGTTGTGTCAGTGTATGTAGTGTGTGTGTGTTGTGTCAGTGTATGCAGTGTGTGTGTTTTGTCAGTGTATGTAGTGTGTGTGTGTGTTGTGTCAGTGTATGCAGTGTGTGTGTTGTGTCAGTGTATGCAGTGTGTGTGTTTTGTCAGTGTATGTAGTGTGTGTGTTTTGTCAGTGTATGTAGTGTGTGTTGTGTCAGTGTATGCAGTGTGTGTGTTTTGTCAGTGTATGTAGTGTGTGTGTGTGTGTGTGTTGTGTCAGTGTATGCAGTGTGTGTGTTTTGTCAGTGTATGTAGTGTGTGTGTGTGTGTTATGTCAGTGTATGTAGTGTGTGTGTGTGTGTGTTGTGTCAGTGTATGTAGTGTGTGTGTGTAAATTTGCAATGAGGAGGGGGAGGGGGGGTCATTTTAACATTATTTAAAAAAAAATAAAAATTTTTTTAATTAATTAAATTGTTTCTCCCCCCTCCCTGCTTACCTGTGTCTAGGGAGGGGGAGATTCCATCCCCGGTGGTCCGGTGGCATGGTGGGGCCCCCCGGCTCCCTGTTACCGCAGAGGGGGCCCAGGCCTTCAGCTTCTCCTCTTCTCTCCTCCAATAACTCTCGCGAGACCCGCGGAGCGTTGCCATGGCAACCGGGTCTCGCGAGAGTTATTAGCAGGGAGGAGAAGAGAAGAGGCTGGAGGCCTGGGCTCCCTCTGCGGTAACAGGGAGCCGGGGGCCCGCGGCTGCACACATAGATAGCGATTTTCGCTATCTATGTGTGCAGAGAGGGAAAGTGGGGCCCAGGACTGCCAGAGCAGTCCGGGCCCCCCAGGGCCGCCGGGCCCGTGACAACAGTCACGGTTGTCACCCCCTGATGGCGGCCCTGCACACAAATACAGTTTAATTGCCATGGAGCCAAAGTCTTTCCCATAGTCTTTCATTATATGAATAGGCTCCATGGCACAGCTATCTGGGGGGTATCACTGCTCACACAGGGTAAGTACCGAATGGCCCCACTGTATTTAAAGGGCCAGAATGAGTGACATGCACTCTGTTAGGGCCGAATACTGTTTGTAAAGGGCCCAATCTCCCAGGGCCATAGTCCAAAGGCAGCAGGCGGGCAACCAGGCTTCTCCAGTTCTCAGTGGCGAGGTTGGTTTCGTCACAACAACAATTAAAACTCAATTTTCTTACTGCCAAATTGCATGATTTAGAAAAAAGCAATTGTATAAGTAAGCAATTTATTGGTTTTCCAGAATATGTGAAACCAAATACCTTGCTCTCAGTAATCCAGGAGTGGATCCTAAGGCACTGTGTCTGCCATTGACTGTGATAAACCTTTTTGAATAAAGTTTAATACCCTAACGAACTGAAATTTGTTTCCTGGAATGTGGATGGGCTTAACTTACCTATCGAATGCAAAATGGTGATCAATCATTAACATAGATGTCAATTTCCCCTGGTCTTCTTACAGAAGACTCACTGGAAGCTATAATTTAATTCTTCCCTTAAAGCCTAATGGATTGGTCTATGCATTTCAGCAGATGTAATTCTAAATTCCCATGGTATAGCTATACTTATTTACAAATACCTGTCACTTATCATACATTACAGGTCCTAAATCCTGAATGTAGATTTATTGTTCTGCATATTGCTATATCTGATACTTGATACAATTTCATAAATAATAATCTTAATCATAGTAATATTAATTACTCCTTAATTAACATATATACTTTTAATGAAATGTTTTGTTTTCAGCTTTATTTTCATTTATAGGGACAAACTTTATTATTGGCTGAAACTTCAATAGCATCCTGGGTACAACTGCGGTCAGATCCCTCTCCTCCTCATCCTCGTCCTGCCAATTGAACATGTCAGATCATAGAAGCCGCCGCACAACTCAGCATTATTTTAAGCTTTGGAGGTGACCACAGAAAAGCATACATTTTAAGAGAGTCTCTCTCAGTAGTTTAAACAGTAAATATTGCAGTTAGCATGTTTATCTCCTATGTTAAAATAGTGTAGGACCCACCTATGTTGCGGTAATGTGGTGTAGTGGTATGCTTAACAAGATATGGCCATATGATGTAACTGAATCCCCATATTTGTTGACTCAGATAGGTCATTTGAAGGTACATTGTAAAATGTAAAATGTAAAACTCTACTCTAATATTTTAATTTTATTTTGTTCAGGGTATTTACGCCCACTTAAGCCATCCGCAGTGCACTGGCAGTTATGATGTAATCCGGATCCCACCCAGCTAACAAAGATTTTTTTGTTGTTACGTGTAGATGCTCAAAAAAGTCGCATGACCATATATTAAAGTATAGCTTTTCAGTAGTCCATTCTTCTATTAAAGGATATTTTGTGAGCATTATTATTATGGTTACAGTATTATTAATGATATCCACCACATGTATTACTTTAATTCTGGATCAGTGATAATGGAAGGGGACATCCGTCAAGGTTGCCAACTCTCCCTATTACACATCAGTTTAGCTTTAGATTCCATTATAAAATTGTTGCATGCTTCCACTGACTTGTCGTACCTTAAACCTATTTACTTTTGTGAATGGTGTTCTATATATCTCCATAGTCATTATGCATACGCCCAATCACTGTAGCCCAGTCTAGGGATTTCATATAAACCTAAATTAATCTATAGCCATGGCCTTAGAGAACCACCCCACAGCCAAACAGTACTTCAGTTTACTGAAGTGCTTTATAGGTTAGTAGTATCCTATTAAAAGGCACCTTTATTATTAAATAATGAAACAACCCATGATTGTCAATCAAACAGCCAGTGAAGTTTCTTCTTGTCTAATGGGATTGGAAGGCATGCTCTTCTTAAGTGTACCTGTCTCCCTCCCTCCACGTACCTCCTTCTCAGACCTTAGAATGCTAGGGCATGCGCGTGCACAGAGATAGTTCTCAATTAGGAGCCTCTGATGGTTATATCCCCATTAAGATACTGAAAGTAATTTCTGGGGGGGAAAGCAGAGGGCTTGCTTCGTTAGAACTGCAGCTTTTGAAATCTTTTTTAATATATACCTCAAATGAATACATTCAGGAGACATTAATACATGTGTTCATTAGGGGTATATCTACTAAACCGTGCTTTTTATTTTCTTCATAATTTTACCCATGAAGTAGTCCTTTAATGTCTGAAACTATCCCTGGCAGTTCAATCTTTTCCCAATTTTCCTTTGCATGCTCTCAATATTTGAGGACTATCCTGCCCAAGCAGTTTCCCTCATCATAAACTCTCCTAATATTGCAAAAGTCATAACTGATATAGAAAACCCTCCTCTTCACTGGCCATTTCTCCATAGAATTCTCTCAAAAAAAAACTTGCTCACATTTTTCCTCTTTTCTCTGAGGTACTAAAAACATTTCACCTTGCACACACAATTTGTGAATTAATCTCCAAAATACTATGGCCTATTGCTTAGCAATTCAATGTCTATGTGTACAAATAGAAATAGAATAGTGATCTGTGCAATAAAGGTGCTTATATGATGTACATCACCAACAAGTACTTTTATTTAAAATCATGCAATTGATCAAAATGAACCAAGTGGAACCAATCCACTATAAGTAAACCAGGTGGAGCGCTATAGATAAACACATACCCTTATAGAAAGGGAAGTGTGATTGAATGATGCCCACTTGCAATATGGCGGCTGAAGCAGTTTAGGTGTTGCCCAGTCTCCTCCCCTGCTTTATAGGCATTGTGGCTTCGTGTTTGGGTGGGAGGCGATCATGTGATCAGCTATATATAACAAATATATCATTCTGACAGTGCTGCAGAATAGAAAAAACACAGTGCCCTATCAGCCTCTCCCAACTGTGCTTGTAGATGTAACAGGCACTGCATGATTCACTATGTAAAATATTTTCACCATCATACAATTCCCTATATTCCAGTGATTTTATTTGGATCCCTTGGAGTGTGGTGTGAACATTGTTTCGGGTTTATTTTTACCAGAGTGACAGGGTAAAACTACTAGGGATGTGCATGGGAAAAATGTTCGGTTCAGTTCGGCATTCTGAAATACACAACGTCGGAACTTCTGCACTTCAGTTCGGGACTTCGGTTCGGGACTTCCGGAATGTGTACGGTTAGGGAAGGGTTAAGGTAGGGTTAGTTTAGTGTTAGGGTAGGGTTAGGGATAGGGTTAAACTAGGGTTAAAGGTGGGGGTAGGGTATGGGTAGGGTTGGTTAAGGAGTAGGGTTAGGGTAGGGTTAAGGGTAGGGTTAGGGTAGGGTTAGTTTAGGAGTAGGGGTAGGGTAAGGGTAAAGTTAGAGGTAGGGTTAGGGGTAGGGTAGGGATAGGGTAGGGGTAAGGTAGGGTTAGGGTTGGATTAGGAGCAAGGTTAGGAGTAGGGTTAGGGGTAAGTGTAGGGTAAGGGCAGGGTTAGGAGTACCCCTAACCTTAACCCTACCCCTACTCCAACCACTAACCCTACTCCAACCTCTAACCCTACCCCATCCCTTAACCCTACCCCTAAACCTAACACTAACCCTACCTCTACCTCTACCCCAACCACTAACCCTACCCTAACCCTACCCCAACCCCTAACCCCAACCCTTTCCGTATTTCCGAAATTTGTCTGAATTTGCATTCGGAATAAAACGAATTGCACATGTCTAAAAACCGGCCAGAGGTATACCCACAAGTAATATTAACTTGTGAGGCCTGGGATTAGTAGTATAAAAAATAAAAAACGATCTTTATTAAATTATATTTGTTAGAGTCTATAGACTCATTAACACAAAACCAAAAAGAAAGAAAAAATGTGCAAGTGATTTAAAAAGGGCAGACTTAGCTGTAGCTTATATAGAATATTTAAGCATACATTGAATAGTTTTAAAGTAAATTGTATGAGCTAAATAGTATAAGTAGAATACTATTCATGTAACATCCACTTAGGAACCACAGGCAAACATATGATTATAAGTATAATCAAAGAAAGTTAGGACATGAAGATATTGTATATTCATATATATCATTCCTAATGTATTGCTTAGTTGTAAGCATATAAAATTACTCGGTGACCACTAGTAGCTATGACGTATAGGTTAGGGATTAATGTCTGAGGTAACTGCAACTTGATTGGCAGGGGGAATTGATATCATTCCCTCACATCAAAAGTATGCAATGCCCCTAATGTGACATTGTTATCCCAAAGGAAATACCAAAACCACTGTGCCCACCAATAGCCGTGGAACACAGATTGAGGATCAATGTCTGGGACAAACGCAACTTTAACCCCTTAAGGACCAAACTTCTGGAATAAAAGGGAATCATGACATGTCACACATGTCATGTGTCCTTAAGGGGTTAAATAGCAGAGGGAAAAAAAGGGAAAGACCTAATATGCTATATTCTAGATATAATCTTAGTAGAAGGTATATTTGATAGCAATCCCTTGCGTCGAAAGTATGCACTGCCCCTAGTGTGACGTGAGAATCCCAAAATATAATGAGATAGATAGAGCCAAATAGGATCCAAAATTCAATTAAATAACTAAGGTTCTTGATGATAAGTGAGAAATATTTAGAATACTAAAACCGAGTAAATATTAGGGAGAGGTAGAAGCCTCCTCCATAGCCTCTATCTAAATCAAAGAAAGGAAAATGTCTTACACCGGCATAGATGCAGGTAGGTTAAATAATAAGCTAAAAAAGCTACTTCCATACCCTATATCTAAAACCCAGAGTAAAGCTGTTCTAGACTGCGAAGTCCAAGTGAACTAACTGTCTAAAGTGGTTCCCAAATCATAAATAGAAAACTAAATGAAAAGTTAAATGGAGAAAACTGCCCTGATTTAAAATGAAATGCGTCAAGACTCGACGCGCGTTTCAGCGCTTTCAGGCGCCTTTTTCAAGAGTGAGCCTTGCAGGGTATCTAGCCCACCTTTTAAAGGGATGAAGAACACACCCTCGGTGAACACGTCATGCAAAAGATGATGTCATCTGGACGGTGGCTGTGAGACTATTTACCGCGGGCAAAAATCAATTAGCCGCTCGTATCTACCAGATAGAAGGGGATGTGAATAATCCCTTATTTCTATCATTAGTGGGTTTTGAGAAGTCTTATAAAATAGAAAGATACCTTGCTGATATATTATAAAGATCCATATAGATTTGTAGAAAAATATTTTATGATACAGAATATCCAGTGTAAAGGAAGGAAATAGAAACAAATTATGGAACCATGTCTCAAAATGGCATGTAACAAAAAGTATTTAAATAGATGCCCTGGGAATTCAAAAAAGTCTTAGTTACATGAAGCTGGAAATATGGTATCAAATAAAGCTCAAAAAGAGTTTAAAATGATGTGTAAAAAAAAAAAATATATATATATATATATATATATATATATGCATATGTATTGAATGAGCAGGGTATCAATATAAAACCCTTTATTTTTGTATATGTTTTCCTTGTCTCCATCTTATCCTTGCTATTCTAAAAAAATATGTAAATATAATTTACCTTTCTTGGTGGAATTCAACTAGGGAGGTATTTTCACAGAAAGGAAAAGAGAGGTCTCTATCGTACTGGGATTTCATTAGATCATTCAGGATATAGCCTTTTGAGTTTAAAACTTGATTTTTATCAGTTTAGTCATGTGGGACAAAAACATTTCACCACAGATAATATTTTAAGAGTGAACGCATCTGTGTTGAAACCGACCTCGCCACGTGTCCTTGGAGGGGGCTGCTTGCCCGCCTCTTGCCTTTGGACTATGGCCCTGGGAGATTGGGCCCTTTTACAAAACGTATTCGGTCCTAACAGAGTGCATGTCACTCATTCTGGCCCTTTAAACACAGTGGGGCCATTCGGTACTTACCCTGTGTGAGCAGTGATAACCCCAGATAGCTATGCCATGGAGCCTATTCATATAATGAAAGACTATGGGAAAGACTTTGGCTCCATGGCAATTAAACTGTATTTGTGTGGTCTGCGTGCCATTCACCTAATAATGTGCACGCAGACCTGAGCTATCTGGGGATATGTTACATGTCTGTGTTTAATGTATGAAAAGTAACTTTATATATTTTAAAACATAATCCTGTATTTAGGTCCCCACATGTGTAATGGAGTTTTGTCTTTGACCTGGGAGATAATTGGATTACTTCTCCAATTATCTCCAGGGCAGAAGGGAGGAAGCCAGGATGCATTGTGGGGATGTTTTACTTTTACTGTTTGAGCCAGATTAAAATACTGCCAGCCAGGGGGAACAAAAGATACTTTTACTAACTTTTGAACCTCTGGTCTGATTCATGCCATTTTTTAATATGTTGTTCCCCTGAATGGATTGATTGTGGATATGTATTTTTATGTGAATGTGATGTATGGTTTTAAAGTTACAGAGTATGTGTGGAAACTGTATTTTTACTGTATGTAATAAATTATGTTAACTGCTTATCTGAGGGGAGGGGATGTGTGGGTTGTACTGTTACTTGATTGGTTATTTTATGCCTCCCCCTGGGTGTGTCCTGTATGTGCACAACCGTAATAAAAACCAGGCTGGGTGTGCCAGGACCTGAGATTCTGCTTGACCCTCAAACCGATGTGTCGTCTCGTTTTTGGGGGAATTGGATTGTATGCTGACTGCCAGGAGTGTAAGCGGATTATATGCTTTTCCTGTTCAGCTATTGCAGGGTTTGTGTGTTTCCAGTTCGGGAGTTGGAAGATTTGTACAGTTTGCAGTCTGGGAGATTGGTGCTTGCAGTAGCTGCTGGTCTATGGAAGAGGGGATATCACCTAAACTGGGTTTTGTCCTCTTGTAAGTGAAACGGTCCGTTACAATTGGTGGCAAGCGGCGGGATCGTTCCTACAGCCAGAAGGACAGCTACAGAACACCAATTCCTTGGAGTTACAAATTGAGGGCAACGTTAGCACTTGTGCAGCGCCCCTGGCAGCAGAGGTATCCAGCGACTTGGAGCAGACAAGTATGGAAGGCTCTGACGCTGAAGATTATGGGCTGGCCGAGGTGAGTGTCAGGGACCAGGAACCAGACAGAGACAGAAGTAGATGCAAACACACCTTTATTAATAAATAACAAATAATAAACAAAAGCAAAGTCCAGGAATCAAGCAGGGGTCAGTCACCAGAGCGGGTAGTCAGACAAGCCAGGATCAGGAGCACGGAGAGCAGCGGAGTCAGGAACAAGGCCGGAGTCAGGAACCAGGATCAAACAGGAAACACAGGAACAAGGAGACTTCTGGGAAACAGGAAACCATGCAAGGGCAAGGAGGTTCTGGGCTTAGCTGCTTAAATAGGCAGAACTGATTAGCAGCAGGGTTGATTACTACTCACAGGTGAGTAACCGTGGCAACAAGCAGAAGCAGCTCATAGTAATTGCAGCTGAAAACTCAATCACTGAAACAGAAAGGGTTGCTGTTTAAAACAGCAAAGAAACCCTGACAGTACCTCCCCCTCAACGACTCCCCCCATCTCTGTTGGTGGGTCCGGGCTTCATGGGGATGCGGGCGTGATAGGAACGAAGGAGGGATGGTGCATGGACATCAGAGGCTGGAACCCAGGAGCGTTCCTCTGGACCGTATCCTTTCCAGTGCACCAAGTATTGGATCTGTCCTCTGAAGACCCGTGAGTCAATGATGCTGCGTATTTCATATTCCTCATGATTGTCAATCAGAACAGGACGTGGACGTGGCACTGAGTTGGTGTAGCGATTACAAACCAACGGTTTCAAGAGGGAAACATGGAAAACATTTGAGATGCGCATGTTAGCAGGAAGGTCAAGTGCGTAAGCTACAGGGTTAACCCTTCGAAGTATACGAAATGGCCCAACGTATCGGGGTGCCAGTTTTTGTGAGGGAACACGGAGGCGTAGGTTGCGGGAAGACAGCCAGACCCTCTCTCCGACCTGATAGGTAGGTGCAGGAAGGCGTCTGCGGTCGGCCTGGAGTTTGTAGTTCTGCATTGCGCGTTGCAAAGAACTCTGAACCTGCACCCAAGTGGAACGGAGTTCCCTGAGATGTCCCTCCAATGCCGGTATCTCCTGTGGCAAGAACGTATCAGGCAACATGGACGGTTGAAACCCATAGTTTGCCAGGAACGGGGCTAGCCGGGAGGAGGCATTAATCGCACTATTGTGGGCAAACTCCGCCCAGGGTAGCAGATCAGACCAGTTGTTCTGGTGGTCAGAAATGTAGCAACGCAGAAACTGTTCCAGTGTTTGGTTAGCTCGTTCCGCTGCACCATTGGATTGCGGGTGGTAGGCCGAGGAGAAGGAAAGCTGAATTCCCATTTGCGTACAAAAAGCTCTCCAAAATCTGGACACGAACTGGCTACCCCTATCTGAGACTATCCCTTTGGGTAACCCATGCAAACGAAAGATCTCCCGACCAAAAATTGTTGCAAGTTCCTGGGAAGTTGGTAGTTTTTTCAAGGGAATGCAATGCGACATCTTCGAGAATCGGTCAACAACCATGAGAACGACTGTATTGCCACGGGAGACCGGAAGATCTACGATAAAATCCATGGACAAGTGGGTCCAGGGTCGTTCACCATTAGGTATGGTTTGCAGGAGACCCACTGGAGGGCGTCGTGGGGTTTTGTTTTGAGCGCACACAGGACAGGCAGCTACAAAAGCGGTGACATCCGAACGGAGACTAGGCCACCAAAATTGCCGGGATACGGACCAGATTAACTGGTTTTTGCCTGGATGTCCAGCTGCTTTGGGGTCGTGGTATGTACTCAATAGTTTCGTACGGAGGTTAATAGGTACAAAACAACGGCCATTAGGTTTCTCTGGAGGAGCATTACTTTGTGCAGCCAGAATCTCCTCGCCTAGGGGTGAGGTGAGGTTAGTACGGATGGTTGCCAGTATATGGTCCGGAGGAATCACAGGAGTAGGGGTTATCTCCTCTCTAGATGGAGGGGAGAACTGTCGAGACAAGGCATCAGCCTGGATGTTTTTTGTACCGGGCAAGTAAGAAACCACATAATTGAATCTTGATAGGAAGAGAGCCCATCTAGCTTGCCGGGGGGAAAGTCGCTTAGCTTCAGAAAGATATGTTAGATTCTTGTGGTCTGTGAGTATGAGGATTGGCACTGAAGTACCCTCAAGAAGGTGCCTCCATTCTTTGAGAGCTAAAATTATGGCTAGAAGTTCTCTATCACCAATCTGGTAGTTGCATTCCGCCGGGTTCAATTTCCTCGAGAAATACCCGCACGGATGCCTGGAGCTCTCTGGGTTAGGACGTTGAGACAGGAGGGCGCCCACTCCTGTCTCAGACGCATCGACCTCAAGAATGAATGGTAAGGCAGGGTTAGGGTGTGCCAGTATAGGGGCAGCAGCAAAGGCGACTTTGAGAGACTCAAAGGCAGTAATGGCTTCCTGTGACCAATGCTGTGGATCAGCATCTCTCCTGGTCATGTCCGTGAGAGGTTTAACCAAGGAAGAAAAGTTGCGTATGAACTTCCGATAATAATTGGCGAAGCCCAGAAACCGTTGTATAGAGCGAAGACCCGTAGGTCGAGGCCATTTAAGTACAGCCGAAAGTTTCTCCGGATCCATAGAGAATCCAGTATCTGAGATAACATATCCCAAGAATGTAACCTGTTTGCAGTGAAACTCACATTTCTCCAATTTGCAGAACAGACTATTTTCTCTAAGTCTCTGTAGAACACGAGAAACGTCTGCGTGATGGTTCGAGAGATGTGGAATGGATCAGAATATCATCAAGATAAACCACCACACATTGCTGCAGCATATCTCGCAGGACGTCATTTATAAATTCTTGGAAAACCGCCGGAGCATTGCAAAGACCAAAGGGCATTACTAGGTATTCGTAATGGCCGCTCCTGGTGTTAAATGCGGTTTTCCATTCGTGGTCCTCTTTTATCCGGACGAGATTATATGCCCCTCTCAGATCAAGTTTGGTGAAGACCGTTGCTCCCTTGAGGCGGTCAAATAATTCCGTGATTAATGGAATGGGGTAGGCATTCTTAATAGTAATGCGATTGAGACCCCTATAGTCGATACAGGGTCTCAACTCGCCATCTTTTTTCTTTACAAAGAAAAAGCCGGCCCCGGCAGGAGAAGATGACTTCCGAATAAAACCCTTAGACAGTGCATCGGTAACATACTCCTCCATGGCTCGATTTTCTGCTACAGACAGTGGGTAAATCCGGCCCCGGGGAGGATTGGTACCCGGTTGGAGTTCGATACCACAGTCATACGGACGGTGTGGTGGCAGAACGCTGGCTTGACCCTTGTCAAATACATCTTGGAATTCTTGGTACTCAGCGGGTAAGGAAGAGGCAGAACATGCGCCCAAAACTTTGACCGGTTTCTGGAGACAGGACAATGTGCATTGCTGGGACCATGATAATATCTCAGCTTTGCGCCAATCAATTGTGGGGTTATGCTTCTGTAACCAAGGGTATCCCAAAACAACCTGGTAATATGGAGAGGAAATGACCTGGAATTGGGTCGTCTCATGATGTAGAGCCCCTACAGCCAGAGATATGGGCACGGTTTCTTGGGTCACGTGGGTTGGCTGTATTGGTCTGCCATCGATGGCTTCGAAGGCTAGTGGGGAGTTGCGAGACTGTAAGGGTATAGAGTGCTTTGCTGCAAATGCACAATCTATAAACAAGCCTGCGGCCCCAGAATCAAGTAACGCCCGGGTTTCAATGGATGAATCAGACCAGGAGAGGATAACAGGCACCAAGGGTTTGTGCACACATATCTCTGGGTCTGCAGAAAGAACACCCAAGATCTGCCCCTGACAGGATCTTGGGTACGGACCCTTTGCCGGACGGATCGGGCAAAACTTTAACATGTGACCGTGGTGTCCGCAGTATAGGCACAGGCCCTCCCTCCTCCTAAAGGCTCTCTCCTCGGCCGAGAGGCGTGAGAAGCCTAACCGCCTTGGCTCCACACAGACAGAGGACTCAGGACCAGGAGGCAAGGGAGGTGAGGGAGGTTCGGGTGGGCAAGAAAAGCTCGGTGTCAAATTTACAAGAGGCCTCCGCAGGCGCTCCTTGGATGAGGATCTCTCTCGGAGTCTGATGTCAATGATATCAGTTCCTCGAGATCTTTAGGTAATTCTCTGGCTGCAATCTCATTTTTAAACACATCGGAGAGACCTTGTGCAAAGGCAGCCACAAGAGTCTCGTTGTTCCAGCCACCCTCTGCTGCCATGGTACGGAATTCACTGGCATACTCGACAATAGTTTTTGTGCCCTGAGAATTAGACATGAGTAGTTCGGCAGTAGGGGTGGAGCGAGCTGGAATATCAAAAACCCTATTGAAGGATGCAACAAATTCAGGGTAATTGTAAATAATAGGGTTCCCCCGCCTCCCAGAGAGGTTTTGCCCAAGCTAGGGCCTTTTCAGACAGCAAAGAAATCATGAAGTGAACTTTGTCACTGTCTGTAGGAAATGCCTGGGGCAGGGTTTCAAGGTATCCTTTAACCTGACTTATAAATTCTCTGCACTGTGCTGGGTCGCCCCCAAAATGCTGAGGGAGCGGGACAGACCCAGTCATTTCTCTAGCCGCTACAGGTTTGGAGGCTACAACCGGTGCTAGAACAGGAAGTGAGGCAGAGGCGGCCGCAATCGCAGGCTGGCCGGGTACTGGATCCAGATGGGCATACTGGTCCAAATGGTGGTTCTGCTGGTCCCACTGGGTAAGCAGGTTAGGTATAGGTGTCTTGCCTGTACCATCTGTATTCATGGCCCTTGCGTAATGTCAGGGACCAGGAACCAGACAGAGACAGAAGTAGATGCAAACACACCTTTATTAATAAATAACAAATAATAAACAAAAGCAAAGTCCAGGAATCAAGCAGGGGTCAGTCACCAGAGCGGGTAGTCAGACAAGCCAGGATCAGGAGCACGGAGAGCAGCGGAGTCAGGAACAAGGCCGGAGTCAGGAACCAGGATCAAACAGGAAACACAGGAACAAGGAGACTTCTGGGAAACAGGAAACCACGCAAGGGCAATGAGGTTCTGGGCTTAGCTGCTTAAATAGGCAGAACTGATTAGCAGCAGGGTTGATTACTACTCACAGGTGAGTAACCGTGGCAACAAGCAGAAGCAGCTCATAGTAATTGCAGCTGAAAACTCAATCACTGAAACAGAAAGGGTTGCTGTTTAAAACAGCAAAGAAACCCTGACAGTGAGGCAGCGAGTGGCCCAGTATGGGGGTTATGTATCCATGGAGATATTCCAGGGGATCTGGAACCAGGTCATGGCTAAGCGAAACTCAAGGATGGACGGAGAGTATGCTCAGTGGAAAGAGTGTTACAGCAGCAGAGTAGAGGCTGCATCCGAGGAGGTTAGCCGTCTTCCCCTGAGGCGGCAGTGTGTAACCCAGGGAGCTAAAGGTGCCGTCCTTCCTCCCCAGCGGCAGAGTAAGTCCCAGGGAGCTAAAGGTGCCGTCCTTCCTCCCCAGCGGCAGATTGTATCACAGGGAGCTAAAGGTTCCGTCCTTCCTCCCCAGCGGCAGATTGTATCCCAGGGAGCTAAAGGTGTCGTCCTTCCTCCCCAGCGGCAGATTGTATCCCAGGGAGCTGAAGGTGTCGTCCTTCCTCCCCAGCGGCAGTGTGTGTCCCAGGGAGCAGAAGGTGCCGTCCTTCCTCCCCAGCGGCAGTGTGTACCCCAGGGAGCTGAAGGTGCAATCCTTCCTCCCCAGCGGCAGTGTGTATCCCAGGGAGCTGAAGGTGCCGTCCTTCCTCCCCAGTGGCAGTGTGTATCCCAGGGAGCTGAAGGTGTCGTCCTTCCTCCCCAGCGGCAGTGTGTACCCCAGGGAGCTGAAGGTGCAATCCTTCCTCCCCAGCGGCAGTGTGTATCCCAGGGAGCTGAAGGTGCCGTCCTTCCTCCCCAGCGGCAGTGTGTACCCCAGGGGGCTGAAGGTGCCGTCCTTCCTCCCCAGTGGCAGTGTGTATCCCAGGGAGCTGAAGGTGTCGTCCTTCCTCCCCAGCGGCAGTGTGTACCCCAGGGAGCTGAAGGTGCAATCCTTCCTCCCCAGCGGCAGTGTGTACCCCAGGGAGCTGAAGGTGCCGTCCTTCCTCCCCAGCGGCAGTGTGTACCCCAGGGAGCTGAAGGTGCCGTCCTTCCTCCCCAGCGGCAGTGTGTACCCCAGGGAGCTGAAGGTGCAATCCTTCCTCCCCAGCGGCAGTGTGTATCCCAGGGAGCTGAAGGTGCCGTCCTTCCTCCCCAGCGGCAGTGTGTCCCCAGGGAGCTGATGGTGTCGTCCGTCCTCCCCAGCGGCAGTGTGTAACCCAGGGAGCCGAAGGTGTCGTCCTTCCTCCCCAGCGGCAGTGTGTACTCCAGGGAGCTGAAGGTGCAATCCTTCCTCTCCAGCGGCAGTGTGCACCCCAGGAAGCTGAGGGTGCTATCCTTCCTCCCCGGCAGCAGTATGTACCCCAGGGAGCTGAGGGTGCAATCCTTCCTCCCCAGCGACAGTGTGTACCCCAGGGAGCTGAAGGTGTCGTCCTTCCTCCCCAGTGGCAGTGTGTCCTGCAGGGAGCAGAGACCGTCAGTCTCACACCCCAGCAGCAGGACAAAATAATGAAAGGGGAGACAGCTGGTCCCCCTCTCCACCAGCAGAGAGAGTGTCAGGGAGAGGAGCCTGTTAACCCCTCTCCCCAGCGGCAGTTGACAGTCCAGAGAGAGGAGCTTGTTACACCCTCTCTCCAGCGGCAGCCTAACCCACCAAGGGGAGATGTTGAGCCCCGCAACTGTGCAGATGGGACCATAGTCTCTGCACTTACAGCCCAAGGGGTAGGGACGGTCGGTCCTGTACCCCAGCCACAGAGCAGTGTAGCCAGAGGGGAGACAGTCGGTCTCTCCCTCCCACAACCAGGCTGCAACCAGGCTACTTCCGCGGTAGTACTGGCACCAGGGCAGAGTACCGCTGGTCTCTGCCCACTCAGCAACCCACCAAGGCAGACTACCATTCCCCCAGACAGCCGTGGTGAGACACCTGGACCTGGACAAAGTTCTCCTCTACCCAGGTGTAGTAACCAGTTATTGTGGGTGGGCTGTACTGCTGTTTCTGTTTTGTGGGTGGGTTGCTGGACTAACCAGGGCACTGACCGGCAGGAGGTCAGATACCCTGTTAGTCTGGGAGGTAAAGGGGAGAAGTGTGGCGAAACCGACCTCGCCATGTGTCCTTGGAGGGGGCTGCTTGCCCGCCTCTTGCCTTTGGACTATGGCCCTGGGAGATTGGGCCCTTTTACAAAACGTATTCGGTCCTAACAGAGTGCATGTCACTCATTCTGGCTCTTTAAACACAGTGGGGCCATTCGGTACTTACCCTGTGTGAGCAGTGATAACCCCAGATAGCTATGCCATGGAGCCTATTCATATAATGAAAGACTATGGGAAAGACTTTGGCTCCATGGCAATTAAACTGTATTTGTGTGGTCTGCGTGCCATTCACCTAATAATGTGCACGCAGACCTGAGCTATCTGGGGATATGTTACATGTCTGTGTTTAATGTATGAAAAGTAACTTTATATATTTTAAAACATAATCCTGTATTTAGGTCCCCACATGTGTAATGGAGTTTTGTCTTTGACCTGGGAGATAATTGGATTACTTCTCCAATTATCTCCAGGGCAGAAGGGAGGAAGCCAGGATGCATTGTGGGGATGTTTTACTTTTACTGTTTGAGCCAGATTAAAATACTGCCAGCCAGGGGGAACAAAAGATACTTTTACTAACTTTTGAACCTCTGGTCTGATTCATGCCATTTTTTAATATGTTGTTCCCCTGAATGGGTTGATCGTGGATATGTATTTTTATGTGAATGTGATGTATGGTTTTAAAGTTACAGAGTATGTGTGGAAACTGTATTTTTACTGTATGTAATAAATTATGTTAACTGCTTATCTGAGGGGAGGGGATGTGTGGGTTGTACTGTTACTTGATTGGTTATTTTACGCCTCCCCCTGGGTGTGTCCTGTATGTGCACAACCGTAATAAAAACCAGGCTGGGTGTGCCAGGACCTGAGATTCTGCTTGACCCTCAAACCGATGTATCGTCTCATTTTTGGGGGAATTGGATTGTATGCTGACTGCCAGGAGTGTAAGCGGATTATATGCTTTTCCTGTTCAGCTATTCCAGGGTTCGTGTGTTTCCAGTTCGGAAAATGGAAGATTTGTACAGTTTGCAGTCCGGGAGATTGGTGCTTGCAGTAGCTGCTGGTCTATGGAAAAGGGGATATCACCTAAACTGGGTTTTATCCTCTTGTAAGTGAAACGGTCCGTTACAGCATCCTATAAGATGGATGGCACAGATTTAGGTTTATGTTTATTAAAAGATTATTCTTACAAGAAGGGTGAAAAAGAGACTCCTTCGTTGAGTCCCCTTGGGCTCAAATTTTTTAATCTATAAATCCAGAAGGATCTCCTTTGCCTTCGAAATTTATCATAGTCACCTCTTCTGGCACTTTTTTTCATGAGTTCAAGACCACAAAAGCGTAATTCGTTTGAGTCTCCATTGTGGTGTTCCCTTAAATGTCTGGAAATAGGATTATCCACCGGATTTTTTGGAGATCTTACGTGTTCCTGGATGCGTTTCTTGAATGGCCTGAAAGTCTTACCGACATATTTTAGGTTACACTGACAAGTAAGTATACTAAACCGCTAGTGTTGCAGTTGAAAAAGGAAGTGATTGTAAATTCCTCTATATCCTCACTGTCTTTCATCTTTTTAGAGTCTTTTTTGATAAATTTACAAGTAACGCATCTACCACAGCCAAAACTGTGTGTTACGGGGCTCTGAAGCCATGTGGTAGGTTGTTTCACATGTAAATGACTTGGAGACAAGATAGCCCGTAGATCCACCTGTGTGCTGTAATAGCTGCATTAGGGGTTAGTCTCTCTTTTAGATGCTCATCGTCGGTGAGTAATGGCCAGAAACTCTTTTACCTTACTCCAGCCAGCATCATAGGTAGCTATAAGTCGGATAATATTTGAGTCCTTTTGTGCCGTAGGATTAGACTCACTTAGCAGGGTACTTAGGTCAGATGCTAATGCTCTCTTATAGCCCTCACTGGATGAATTTTTTGAAGCCATGTCTCTTCTCTATGAAGATCCTAACAAACAAGCTACAGCTGATTTAACAATCAGAACTCTACAGCAAAGAAATAGACCCGTTGAAGATTACATTGCTGAATTTAAAAGATGGGCTGTAGAAACGCAATGGAATGACATCACATTGCGCAACCAATTTCGAATTGGTTTATCTGAAGCTGTAAAAGATGAACTGTCTAGAACAGAACTCCCTACTACATTGAACGCTCTGATTCACTTATTAATCAGCATTGACAGAAGATTAAGAGAAAGAAAGGCAGAAAAAGCCCTTTTTCATTCTAAAGACCGAAAACCTTTTACTCCCTCAAAAGCTCCAGAAAAGACTTCCTTACCAAGTGAACCTATGGAAATAGGGGTAATAAGAAGTCCTCTCACTCCTGCAGAGAAGAACCGAAGACGTCAATTAAACCTATGCATGTATTGTGCCTCTCAAGATCATCTGGTTTCTGATTGTCCCTTATTAAAACGGACAAAGGCCGGTAGGCAAGCCTATACCTCTGCGATCTTCAGTGCACTCCCCTCAACACCGACCACTCCGTTCACACCTATATCCCTTGTAATACAGTGGGATAATCAACTTAACAGTAAAAAACATCCCTTCAATTGGAACGAGAAGGCTCAAACTGCCTTCACTGAATTAAAGAGAAAGTTTACAACAGCTCCTATTCTTCAACTTCCAAATCCTTCATATCTTTATGTCCTTGAAACGGATGCTTCGGAAATTGCAATTGGAGCTGTCCTTTCTCAACACAAAACTCCTCAAGAACCTCTTCATCCTGTCGCCTTCTTCTCACGATCATTATCTCCTGCCGAAAAGAATTATCCTACAGGAGAAAAAGAATTATTAAGTATCAAAGTGGCTTTACAAACCTGGAGACACCTTCTTGAAGGCGCTCAGAACTCTTTAATCATTTATACTGACCATAAAAATCTCGAATATCTTCACTCCAATAAAACACTGTCTGCTCGACAAGTAAGATGGAATCTCTTTTTTTCCCGGTTCAACTTCCAAATCGTCTTTAGACCTGGGTCTAGAAACAAAAAGGCTGATGCCCTTTCCAGGATCCATAAAGACACTAAAATTGAACCTCCTTCGCCTAAAGTCATTGGAATCTTATCTTCTCTTATTGATGACATTAAAGATCTCAGTGAAGATGCTCTCGAACTTCCTAAATCAATTAAATTATCCAAGAAAAACGGTCTCTACTATTTCAAAGACCGGATTTACGTACCTCCCTCTTTCAGAATTAAAGTACTCGAATTTATTCATGATTCTCCTCTGGCAGGTCATCCAGGTATAAAGAAGACCCTTGAATTGTCTAAAAGATACTATTGGTGGCCTCGTCAAGACCAAACTATTGAATCTTATGTCAAATCTTGTTCTGTATGCCAAAGATCAAAACATGTCCATCATCAACCATTTGGTCAATTATTGAATTTACCAATTCCTGAACGACCTTGGCAATCCATTTCTATGGATTTCTTGGTAGAATTACCTCCTTCTCATCATCATACCACCATTTTAGTGGTAGTAGACCGCTTCACGAAAATGTCTCATTTCATTCCTTTAAAGAAGTTACCCTCATCCTCTGAACTTTCGAAAATATTTCTTGATAACATAGTTAAACTTCACGGACTGCCAGACGAAATCATTTCAGACCGAGGAACTCAATTTACCTCCAAATTCTGGAATGCATTATGTGCCACTCTTCATATCCAACGTAAACTATCATCTGCATATCATCCTCAAACAGATGGACAAACTGAAAGAGTCAACCAATGCTTAGAACAATATCTACGATGTTATTGCTCTCACTTACAAGACGATTGGATAACTTGGTTACCTATGGCAGAATTCGCATACAATAACTCTTTTCATACCAGCAGTAAAATGACTCCATTTCTATCCAATTATGGATTTCATCCTTCCTCATTTCCTGCTCAGACAGTTTCTTCATCTAATCTCTCCGATTCGAATCAAATCTCTCATATGTCCTCTTTATTCAAGAAATTGCATGAGAACCTAGAATTGGCCTCCTCCAATCAAAAGAAGTTTTTTGATACAATAAGACAACCTTCACCTTCTTATAAAATCGGTGATCTTGTCTGGCTTTCCTCAAAGAACATCTCTACAAATCGTCCATCAAAGAAGTTAAGTTCTCTTTTTCTTGGTCCTTTTCCAATAATATCGGTTATCAACCGTAATGTTGTTAAATTGAAACTTCCACCAACTTTAAAGCTACATCCTGTTTTTCATGTGTCCTTGTTGAAGCCTCATCATCCTGACCCTTTCCAAAGAAATGTCACTACTTCTCCTGATCCCATATTGGTCCAGGGTGAAGAAGAATACGAAATTCAAAGTATACTGGATTCAAGGATCCATCGTGGCTCCTTACAATACCTCATCAAATGGAAAGGATATGGAATTGATGAAGATACATGGGAAAACTCCTCTGTCGTTCATGCTGACAAATTAATTTCCAAATTTCACAAACGTTACCCTTCTAAGCCAAGTCAATAGCACCCAGAGGTTGCTCATTAAGGAGGGGATACTGTCGTGCCTTAATTATGATATCCTCTTACTTCCTGGTTCCACGGAGCTTAGCCACACCTCTTTATGACACGGTCTCCCTATTTAATCTGACCGCACCAGCTGATCGACGCTGGATTATTGAACTACGTTCCGTACTCACGAACCGGCTGCAACATCGTTGTGAAAGCCCTCTGTTACCGGACCGGACTGGAAGACTTCAAGTTCCCTTCACCTTTCCTCATCCACGACTAAAGCTGAACTCTCTCCATTCAGGATAAACCGCCTCTGAGGAGATCTCGGGAACCAGTGTTCTATGTGCCGGAAGCTAAGTAAAACCTCTGTGATAAGCGTTGCATCTCAAAGCTGTTATTTCCTGTCTCCAAAGTCCTTCGTTAAAACAAACCCGTTACAGCTAACTTCAACTCATACTTTGTCTCAGTTAGCTGCATCTGTCTTGCTTCAGTTAAAGTCTATGGAACAGCTATTGTAACTTCTTTCACCTAAATCATTAATACTACTAAAGGACTCTTTCTGATTCAGTGTCTGCTAATTGCTATCGTTTACTACTTAAAGCTACAGTGCCTATAATTGTGGATTTCAGTTATCGTTTACTACTTAAAGCTACAGTGCCTATAATTGTGGACTTCAGTTATCGTTTACTACTTAAAACTACAGTGCCTATAATTGTGGACTTCAGTTATCGTTTACTACTTAAAGCTACAGTGCCTATAATTGTGGATTTCAGTTATCATTTATTACTTAAAGCTACAGTACCTGTAAATTGGAATTAAAGTCAATACCTTTTACTTTTTATAATAAATATACAAACTATAAGAAATCTGCAGTTGTGTTCCTTCATAACAAATGTTTAGACGTGACATCTTTAGGCATCTATTGGGGTACCCTTTTTCCCTAAAGTGTGCTCTGAGACTTTTTGCTTTTAGGTTAAATTCCTTGATTGAGCTACAATTACGTCTAACTGTGAGATATTGACCTATAGGGATACCTCTTCTCAGGGGTTGAGGATGAAAACTATCCCATCTGAGAAGATTGTTGGACGCTGACTGTATCTTGTATAGTGTAGTCTGTATGGTATTGCGGTCTGTAATAGAGATAGTTAGATTGAGGAAGTTAAGACTTTGTCCCCCAAATTCGCACGTGAATCTTAGATTTTCATCATTGACATTGAGAATCTCAAACTCAAAAAAGTCTTCCTTGTTCCCCTGCCAGATCAACAAGACGTCGTCAATGTAACGACGCCATAGGAAAATGGAAGGTAGGTACTTTGCAGTAAGTTCAGATTGTGCAATATTTTCCTCCCACCACCCCAGGTGAAGGTTGGCATATGATGGGGCACAAGCCGTCCCCATCGCAGTGCCCCTCACCTGGTGGTAGAACTTATTCTTGAAGACAAAGAAATGATGTGTCAGTATAAATTCAAGAAGTTTCAGACAAAAGTTTGTATGGGGGTTATGTTGTTCACCGCTTTGTTCCAAAAAATGTTTTGTGTGTCTTATCCCATTCTTATGAGGGATGGAGGAATAAAGTGCCTTAATATCTAGACTACACAAATTAACTGACAGAGGAACCTTTAAGTCAGAGAGGAGAGCAAGAGTTTGCTTTGTGTCTTTTAGGTAGGAGGGAAGTCCCTCATGACAGGTCTTAGTATTTGATCCATGTATATGCTCCCTTTTTGGGTCATATTTTCAATGCCTGATATAATGGGGCATCCGGGAGGAGTTTCAAGGTTCTTATGAACTTTTGTCAGGCAGTAGAAAGTTGCTATCTTAGGGTGACGGTAAAGAATGTATTCAAACTCGTCACCCGATAGCAACCCCTCACTGCCTAGGTCCAGAATCTCTTTATATTCTGTAAAAAAGTCGTTCGTAGGGTCAGACTTCAGGATTTTATATGTTGTTCTATCTTCCAGGACCTTCATTACCATTTTGGTATATTTGTTCACGTTCATAACCACGATATTACCCCCTTTATCCGCTGACTTAATAATTAACTCATCATTATCCTTAAGGGATGTCATGCTTACCTCTATGCAATACATTAGGAATGATATATATATGAATATACAATATCTTCATGTCCTAACTTTCTTTGATTATACTTATAATCATATGTTTGCCTGTGGTTCCTAAGTGGATGTTACATGAATAGTCTTCTACTTATACTATTTAGCTCATACAATTTACTTTAAAACTATTCAATGTATGCTTAAATATTCTATATAAGCTACACGAGTCTGGCCTTTTTAAATCACTTGAACATTTTTTCTTTCTTTTCGGTTTTGTGTTAATGAGTCTATAGACTCTAACAAATATAATTTAATAAAGATCGTTTTTTATTTTTTATACTACTAATCCCAATCCTCACGAGTTAATATTACTATTGTGGGTATACCTCTGGGGGGATTTGGAGATGAACGGCTCTATGCCTTCTATCCTCTCTAATGTTCCGAGGTAATTTTTCTTCTTTATATTATTTGGGTACATGCCCGTTTATACCCACATAGTCCTATCCTTGGACTTTGGGATTCCATTTGTTCTGATCCCATTAGTCCGTTTTCTCACATATCTAAAAACTACTACAATGAAAAACATTTGAAAAAATGGGAAATAAAATAATAAATCTCTCTGAATATCCTTGCTTAATTTTGTTTGATTCATTCTACTGTTCCTGGATGAAATTTTATCATGCAAGGAACTTCAGAGAGTTTTATTGGCTATTTTTTGCAGCAGGTGGTGCTGGGAATCTTGTTCCAATTGTTGGTATGATGAATTAATCAAAGTACAGTGAAAGTACACAGTATATTGAAATCCTAAATATTTGCAGGGGCATTTCAACATAAACTAACTCAATGCCACAATTCAAGGGCTTTCAGGAAGTTCATGCTAGAAAATAAAATCAATGTGCTTCATTGGCCTGCTAAATTATCCAAAGTTAAAGTAACCCTATGTATTCCTGACCCTATAGTGTTAAAAACACTATCTAGCCCCCCTGCCCCACCTAAATATAGTAAAATCGTACCTTTATTCCAGTCTGCTGTTGCTGGTTCTGCTCTTGATCTGCCTCCTTGACTGACATCATCAGAAGTATTGATCTCAGCCAATCACATTTATTTCCCACAGGAACGCATTGGATTGGCTGAGATGATCAATTCAGATTATCTCGGCCAAGGGGGCGGACCGAGGCTGGAGCAAAACTATGTCCTGACCCATCAGCATCTCCTTATAGAGTTGTTGCAGCATGCAAAGGATGGAAAAAAACAATTGTTATACCTTAAACCTGGTATATGTGAGTAGTTCTATGTAACAACATACTCCCTGCTTGGACATCAAACAATATTGTACTGTGTATATTTCTATGTCTCTTGTATAGATGCATATTAAGCCAGTGCGGACCTTCAAATAAGTATAATTGTACAATATATGTGGTTTGACTGCACTTCCCCTAATTTTCCTTGTACTGTTACACTTTACACGTGTCAGGGTAGGAAGGGGTGCTGCCTTGAGACAGCAATATCCCTTTAAGTGCAGGAACCCAATATGCAGAGATAAATGACAAACACAAGGAATAAGAATGTAGAAATAAGTATATTATGAAATAACCAAAATGACACTAGATAAACAAACAATTTACAGTAATACAATGCAAATACAAAATATACAATAGACCTAGGTCTAGCAGGGGAGGTGCAGGCAGAGTATCAAGTACAGTCTTCTAGGTTAAATGGAACACACTAGGCAGGGCCGGGCAGGCACCACGAGAGACAAACAGGACTCAGATCCAGAGCCGCAGCATATACATTTAGTGCCAAAAGGATGTAAGGCCAAAATCACAGGATACCATGCCATAGGATGTAGATCAGAGTCACTGGAACAAAGTCACAGAATACAAGACCAGAGACACAGGACTAGATGATGCCGGGTCAGAGTCACAGGATGCAATGCCATAGGATGCAGATCAGAGTCACAGGATACAGGACCATAGGATACAGGATCAGAGTCACAGGATACAAGACCAGAGGACACAGGAACAAGGAAACAGGATGCAGAGACTAAACTGCCAAAGGAACAAACAATGATCTGACACTGAGGGAAGGGTGAGGCCAGACTATAAAGGTGTCTAACAAGAGCCAACTTAAGTGCTTAGATGTCCAAGAAGTAAGGTTTAGCACCAAACAGGGATAGTTGGGATCCATGGTACTGCATATCACCTAAGGAGTGAACCGGGAACTGTGACAACAAGTTCTTGTGCTATTTTAATGAATTGGTGCCCAAGTGGGTGATCGAGAGAACAGGGGTTGTTGCATTTATTGAAAATGCCACTATCTCACCTCATCCTTTATATAGATTGGGAAGGAGTGTGACACAGTGAGTGCGGGTGTGAATGTGGGTGACTATGTTTGAGGTGCAAAGTGTGACAAGATGACTGCAATAGGGTACTGTAAGAGGGTGTGTCGGGTGAGTTGGAGGTGGCTGTGTAGGGGGTGAGTTTGGTGGATAACTGTGATGAGGGAGTTGAAGAGGTGACTGTGGGGAGGTGGAGAGAGGTAAGTTCAGGGGATGACTGTGTGAGTGTGAAGGCTATGTATCTGTGTTCTGCATTGCACAACCTTTAGTGCATTATTTAAATTGCATTGCTCCCCCCTCTTGCTTACATTTGGGCATGAAGGTGAAAGTTTTTCTTTCACTGGCAGTGCATTATGCTCCCTGATGCTCTAGTTGGGCTCCCTGTTGATCAGGGCTGTTAGTGTAGACTGCACCTCCACCTGGTTGCAGGCCTGCGCAGGTGCAAAGGATCACAGCAGAGCCAGCAATATATTGGTAGTGCCATCTCTGCTGTATGTGTAGCAACAATTTAAATTTGCACTTGTTAAAATTGTGTATACATAATTCAAAGGTATGGGAACATTGCCATGGAATCATGTATACACAATTGGCATAAGGAAGACTAATAAACAAATGTGTATTCCTGACACTATAGTGCCCCGGTGGCAGTTTAGGTGAACGTCTCCCACCCACAGCGAGTAAAAAAAAAAAGTAGTTTACTCAATTGTTCTCCTTTGCAATGTCGGTCTCTGTGACTGGCCCTGCTTTCTTGGCTGAGATCATCAAAATCGATGATTTCAGTCAATCCAATGCTTTCCCACAGGAAAGCTTCGGGAAGCTAGTGTACATGCATGGCAAAACGCCACGCTGTGCCAATCAGATCTGATATTTAGATAAGGTTTACAAAATGAACAAATAGGGCTGATTTATTTTTCTTCAAATAACCTCTGCAGTTTTTTTCTTTCCTCTGTGGAAATCTATGTCTAGCTACTATTGATATGTTGAATATTATATGTTCAGTGCAAACACATTTGAAAATCACAGATGGGCAATTTTAAACCTGATATATATTTACATTTACACAAAGATAAATAAAGAATTAATTCTTGTTACTGACGTTTATAGCATATTCACCACACAGAACCCCACCTCAATACGCTTTACACATACGTAAACAGCAACACCTTACATATTATATTATTAGTTAATGTGGTTCACAGCTTTTAAAGAAACACAAATAATGTACTAAAAATGCAAATTAAAAAAGTGAAATTCACATTTAGCTAAAGCTTGTTGGTTCTGTATTATACATTATGAGGCTTGCTTTTGATGCAATTTGAAGTCCACCTGTCTTAAACCAGCAGGGATTTCTTTTCTGTCTTTTGCAAAAAACTCACTGCTGCCAATTACCAGCCACTGAAACAGTTGGAGATAGATTTTTTTTTTTTTACTGATTGTTACAAATACAAACTCATTAAAATTTTTATCTTCCAGTCTTTCGACAGGTTTTCTTTTTCAACATTGTCACAGCAGAAAGCATCTTATGAATCAAGTCATCTTTTTGTACTCAGAGCAACTTTAGAAATCGGAAAACATATTTTAATGAGGGCTGCGTAGCTTCAGATCATAGCAGCACTAAAAACTGACTATTACCATGATTTCGGTCCCCTTACATTAAGAGAAAAATTTAAATGTTTATCTTAATTAAAAGATAGATATATAACATAACTGCTTAAGTATGTATATATACTATATCTATCATATATATACATATATATATATACACACACACACATATATATATATATATATATATATATATATATATATACATATCTATATTCTTACATAGATAATACACAAACATGCACTACACATATTTTATCAACACAAATCATCAAGCTTTTGCACAGTATATATTAACCCCTTCGCGACGCTAGACGGAAATTTTCTGCCATGCTTGTCCTTGCGTTAAGGACGCATGATGGAAAATTTCCGTAATTTACTAAAGTTAACCCCAGATCGCCGTGATCACGCGGTTAATGCTCCTCCGGTCTGCCTCGGTATTCGAGGCAGACCAGGAGCACCCGATCGTGCTGTCCCTGCAGCTGTGATCGCTCTGACATGTGCTGCAGGGACTCCTGATCCACCTCCCTGTGCTTCCACGGTCACTGTGAAGTGCAGGGAGACAGAGCAGCAGTGATCTTATCCCTGTAAAAATAAATAAATAAAGTTTAAAGTTAAATCCCACCCCCTTTCCCCTGCTTTAATAAAGTTAACCCCTTCCCTACCAATTGATCACTGACTTCAGTGATCTATTGGCAAGGACTACATTTTACTGTTAACTGATTTTTTATTTTATTTTTACCTCTGAGGGTTAACTTTTTTTTTTTAACCCTCAGGGGTTACATTTATTTTATTCATTAATTGAAATATTTTAAAATTGTATATTTAGCTAGCTGGGGTGGGTGGAAGTTAGTGGGGAATTGGATAATTTGGTGTTAGACTAGCTGAGGGTTAGCGTAAAAAAAGTTTCAAAAAAAGGTTTTAAAAAGTAAAACAAAGGTTTACAAAATCCCACCCCTTTTACCCAGTTCTAATAAAAATGAACCCCTTCCCTGCCAGTTGATCACTCCCTACAGTGGTCAAAATACAGATCACAGTATTATAGTGTGATCTGTTTTTTGTTTATTTTAACCCCTGACGGTTAAATATATATATATATATATATATATATATATATATATATATATATATATATATATATATAAAAGTTTACCCTCAGGGGTTAAAAAAACAAAAAATAGATCACAGTATAATATTTTTTTTTAACCCCTGAGGGTTAACTTTTGTTTTTTGGTTTTAACCCTCAGGTTCAATGTATTTCATTAATTAATTTAAATATTTGAAAATTACATATTTTGCTAGCTGGGGTGGGTGGGAGTTATGGGAAATTGGGCAATTTATTGTTAGTGCTGCTTACTGCTAGTTAGGGGTTAATGGTAAAAAAAAGTTTATAAAAATGTTAAAAGTGTAAAAAAAGTTTTACAAAAGTTTAAAAGAGTAAAAAAAAGACATTAAAAAAATGCTCTATACCACTACACCTGAAACAAACTAAATGGCTGTGTCTCAAATGTGCCCCTTCAACATCCACATATTCCTGGCAAAGATACATACAGGGGTATTATTATACTGAGATGACATAGCTGAGCAACATATGAAATATTATACAGCTGTAGCACACAAAAGATTTGCAAAATATACTGTGCAAACTCACTTTCTGCGTTAAAATGGCAGAACAAAATGCTTATTACCACTACACATGGTCAGGGCCGCCATCAGGGGGTGACAACCATGATGGTTGTCACCGGCCCGACGGCCCTGGGGGGCCCAGCCACCCGGGCCCCACGTGGAGCGGCAGAACTGCCATGGATCATCTGCACCTGGGCCCATCAGGTGGCCCAAGCATTTAGGGCCACCCGATGGGCCCTATATCTTCAGGGGCCCAGTCAGCGCTGTAATAGCGTGACCGGGCCCCTTTAAAAAAATTGCAGCTGCACCGCAAGTGCTGCTGGGAGGAAGTGACGGACGGTCACTTCCTACCAGCTTACTCCACGCGGGAAGGAGAAGAGACAAGCTGAAGGCCGTGAGTAGAGGAGAGGTGAGGCAAGGCAGCTGACTCCCATCATCCCCAGCCACCCTCTTGCAATAAAAAGGTAAAAAAGAGGAGAGTGGCTGAAAAATGAGGTATGTGTCATGCGGTATCTCCTCCTATTGGTGACTGGGTAGGCCTCTGGCCATCTTGAGAACATATCTACTATAACTAGTGCATATTCAAACCGGCCACTCTTTGGCATTTGAATGCGGTCAACTTGGATTCTTTGGGAGGGATAGTGAGGTTTGGCTAGATGCTTCAGAGGGGGGCTTTTTCCATTCTGCCTGGGTTGCACTTGGCACAGATGGTGCAGGATCTGCAGTAACTGTTGGTCAGAGAGGTAATCCCTGGTGCTTCATAGTATTTGTTGACCAGGGAGTTCATGAGGGTCTTGGACAGGTGTGATGCTCCATGGGCCCACTGGACCACTGCTGAGTACATGCTCTTGGGTAAACAGAACTTGAGATTGTTGGAGTACAGGGTTGCCTTTTTCTGTTTCCAGCTTTGAATTTCTTCAGAATCAGCAGCTGCTTGTTGTTACTTCAGGAGCTTGAGATCCGTGGGTAGGTTCTGCATAGTAAATATGGGAATTTCTTCGGCGGACACTCTTCTATCCACTTCCCTTGGTGCACACGCAGCTATTTTGGTTGCTTGATCAGCTATATAGTTCCCGAGTACTTTATTCGAGTTCAGTCTTCCGTGAGCCTTTACCTTCAGTATGGCCAATTCTTCAGGGAGGAGTAGGGCGTCCATCAGAGGCAGGCACCCGGGGGCCCAGACCTTGAGCTGTGTTAGGGGCCCCAAAATTAATGATGGCGGCCCTGCACATGGTACATGCTAGTGGAAAAATGATCCCATGCTAAGGTTCAAAATATGCCTTTTGAAATACCCTGAGTTATCCTATTGAAGAACTGGTATGCCTTTATGGTGTAATTGGAATATGTAGCCTGCTTAAGTGCTCCATGAAAATTCACACTTAAAAACCTGAACTTGTCACGTCTCTTTTACAGCACTGTAACTTCACAAAATAGTGTCTAGGTCATAAATTGGGCATATTGTTTTACTCCAAAGATGTAACTGAGCATAATTTGGTGGATTTTATGACAGTGGCACATATCAAGTGTAAGAAATACTCAGCAAAAATGTAACATGTATTTAAAAAAATGCCATTTTGTTTACCCTCACCACAAACATTGACATAAATTGGTGAAGAAATGGTGACATGTTAAGGCACAATATACACCATATAAAATACCCTGGGGTGGCTGCTTTATCAAATGGAAGCACTTTGTGGGGTTATATGAACAGTCAAATGGCTATAATACCCCATAATGAGACAAAGGCCCGTCAAATTCATCTATGAAAATTCTAACTATAGAAACTGAAATAGCCTTGTCTCTTATATGGCACTGTAGCTTCATAGAATAGTGCCAGAGGCATACAATAGGGGTATCATTATACTCAGCAGATGTATTCGGTTCTGTGCAGGAATAGCACACACCAGCTATACGAAATACAAATTACCAAAACCTTGTTATATGTGTATATGCCAAAATAGAGAAGAAACACAATTTTACTCCAATATTTAGCAGAGATTGACAATGAAATCTCAATGTAAAAAGTGTCAAAATAACCTCAGATAAATCGCCTGTGATATAAATATTACATATTTATATAAATATATGCTTTTCTGTAGCAATTGTGTTTTCTGTGATGACTACTAAACCTACAAGACAAAAATACCAACTTCTAAAATAGTTTCACATTAAAATTTTATTTTAGTCCTTGTATTTTGTGTTCTGTAACTTTCAAAATAAGCTGAAATCCTACATATATTATGTAATCTATAAATCAAGACACATAAATGAATTTATTTTGAATTACTTTTCGTAAGGTGGACATATTATGCACACGCTATTATTGCCAAAACTGTGAAAAAAAATGTTTTTTTTGTTGTTTATTTCAAATTTTTTGTCATTTTTTTTGAAAAATAATTAATGAGAATTGCTCTATGTATATGTGACATCAAATTAAAGCACTTTTGCCTTCTAAAAAACGGTATATAATAAGTGTTGGTGCAATAAATGACAGAGATGCAAATTGCGTTTTTAACACAAACAGTGAAAAATGCAAAAACTACTTGTGTCCTTAACCCCTTAAGGACCAAACTTCTGGAATAAAAGGGAATCATGACATGTCACACATGTCATGTGTCCTTAAGGGGTTAAGGGCAAGACAAGCTTTTGAAGCTGTGTCCTTAAGGGGTTAGATAATACAATGCAAAATGTAAAAAGAGTTATGACATTGTAGATGTGGTATTGCTATAACTAGCCATTTTAAAACAGAAATGGTAAGCATATGTTAAAACTTAAATAAATAATATAGATATATCAATTCTATAAATTATGAAGAATAAATACTTGTTTTCTTTAGAGAAACCACTTGTGTTTCCTTGGAAAGTTATATGTTAAGCTCTGTCTAAAGCAGAGTGCACATAAAACTTGTTTCTGAAAAACTAAAATAATTTCACAGAAAAAGCTTAGTGAGCTAGTCAGAAACACAGTTAAGGACAAGATACTGTCAAATTGTCATTCTCTCTCTTGTTAAAAATGGAGTATGTTGTCATGTCAAATTAATTACCAGAGAATCCTCAACCTCAATAAACTGATTGATGGTTAGGGGACAGTCACTAAATATTGATTTTATTCACAGATTAAGTGATGGAAAAGAGGAGGCGCAGTAAAAAAATAAAAAATCTATATTTATTGTCTTAAATGTTTAATAAGTATATAATATATAGATTTGTTGTCCCCTCTTTTGGTTACTTCTCACTTAAAAAGTATAAACAAAAAGATGGGGGCATTCCAACAGTCCAAATCAAGAGGATTGGTGGACTACCAGCACAGAAACATTGTCAAACTAATCTCCCTGAATGGGGGTGACCCACTAAAGGCTATCACAAAGTCCTCAGCCTAAAGGCAGCAAAGAACTAAAAGGAGAAAATAATACAGTCCATAATTAATGCTAAGGAAGATAAACTGTGCTATCCATAGTAGATAAACAAAACAAAAATGCAGGCTAAAATTGCCTGACATGCATTTTGGTGTCAAGGGTCAAAATGGGGAGCCTCATAGCAGCATATACCTAATATGGGTAATTAGCAATGTTTAAACCTATCAGAGATGGATGGTCTAGAGGTTTGTATACAAGGAGGGAGCCAATTCTAATCAGAGGCAATGCTTCCTCATAGTCGCCCCAACTGCCAGTATTTCCTAATAGATCCAAATCTGAGAGTAACTAACCTTTCCAGCATTGTGCTTTCAACATTTTAAATCTAAATGACTTTTTGTTCCAGTTCCCCATCTTGATATATGTACGTGGACTAAAGATATTAATCTTGTCACAAGTACCATATGACTAAAAGAGAGCAAAAAGTGGCCTACACTGATATCTTTTCAATTTAAATTTTAGTGATGGTACTGTTCATGAGGATGTCGCTTGTACCAATTAAAAACTGAAGAGTAATTTTACCCCCCAGTTCAAAGACTATAAGAATGTAGAGGTCCTTCTTGAGGTGTTTGTAGAGAGATTGCATCTCTTAACAGCAGTGTGTTGCATCTGAAATTGAGGACTAACTTGACCTCTGGGGGCAAAGTCTGTACTCTGCCCCCAGCACACATCTCACCACACAAGCTGAAGGAGCTTGCACCTGTGGACCACACTAAACACTAGAAAAAGTAGAAAGGACGGTACAAAAATGAAGAGGAGGAATGGAAGATTGCAGCTGTTTAGAAAGACTAACAAATTTAAATCTGTTTAGTTTAGGATGTCATTTCAGAGGGGATATATAAACAATATACAATTATATTTGAGACAACACAAACCATTATCTTGAAATCTATTCATAGAACACAAGGTATTTAAACTGGAAGAAATGAGATTGTCTAAGGCAAATTTAAGGGTTCTTTACAGTTAGAATAATAATGATGTCAAATTATTTTCCTGAGGAGGTGGTTTTATAACAGTCTGCACAGATTTTTAAACAGTGACTGGATGAATTCTTGAAAAAGCATAATATTTTTGAACACATTAATTATCATGTGGGGTTACAGCTTATTGAGTCAAAGAGAGATACGACTTCTATTCTTTAGTCAATAAGGGTTTTTTTTCTCGCTTTTTTTGCAAAATTGGAACACGCTTCAAACTGTTTTGTTTTGTTTTTTGTAGGGGGGGGGGGGGCTTTTTGACACTTTTTGTTTCAACAACGGACTCATTTGTGAGAACGGCTGAACTTGATGGATGCCAGTCTTTTTTCAGCCTATATAGATTTGATAATCAGGGCCGGCCTTAGGGGTGTGCGAGCTGTGCGGCCGCACAGGGCGCCATGGAGCAGGGGGCGCCGTGCGGCCGCACAGCCGATTTAAAAAAAAAAAAAAAAAAAATTTACATTTTGCAGTCTTGTCTAAAACCAAACTTCCTATTTATTAACATAAGTTGTTTATTTAAGGACCAAGAGATCAATGATATAATTAACTCCTGTTGTCGGTTTTGCCCTTTTCCTGACAGCCTTTGATTAAAAAAATGCTTCAAAAGCCAATACATGGAGATCCATTTATTCATTATGCTCTGGTAAAATCAAGTCTTGTAAACTCCAGTTCATTACACCAATTTTTAATATAGACATTATTAGAACACAGCCTTTTTAATTAAAAATAAATTAACAAAGCAATAAAAATGCCAATATTATTCTCCCACACAGAGTGTTAAAACAAAGCAAAGTGTTTTGGGAAAAACACAAGCAATTAAACTTTGAAAAGTCTAATGTGGTAACTGTTAAAGTATAAATTAAATATTCTTTATTGAGAGATCTGATCCTAATTCTTGCTGTTTCAGCATTTGCAAATTCCCAGTGTTATGAAGTGTCCTTTAACTTTTGTCTGAAATATTATTTTTCGATTTATTTTAAAGTCTAATTTCTTCGGCCATATTAAAATGATTGACATTTTACAACATATTAAATCGTATTATACACCTTATTTTATATATACTTTTGCATTATATTAATAAAGAGTCAAAGTAGTGATAAGATTAATTGACAAAAACTGTTGAAGTAATGTACAGCTGTCTACCATCTGCCTATCATACAGTGAATTAAAAAAAAATATGGTGAGACACAGCTGCCAAGGGAGACTATCATGGTTATTCACTAAAGTAAGAAATGCTAGGAGTTGAAAGCGAATTTAAGGCCAAAATTTTCAAACTGAAAACAGAATTGACTTGGATAATTGGATATTTTTTTCTAATTCAGCTATTTTAGACAAAAAAATTATTTACTTTGCACTTTTGGCAATTCTTACTTTTAGTGAATAACCCTCTGTATATACACAAATCTCACATATTTAGCAAAGACAACATTGTAACTTTTCAGGATTTCTATCTCCTATATCTGAAAGCTCCTTTCTCAATGCCCTGATGATTTAGTTAATAGCTCTATTTATTATGTCAATGCATGAATTTTCATTTTAAAAAAATAATAATTTGTTTTTTCACTCTTCTGGGGATCAAGTTTGAATGTTTCGTCATAATCTCTCTGACAGCATCAAGCTCAGATTTATTAAAATAGTGTTATGATAAAAAAGTGACTAACACTTTTACATTAGTAATTTAAAGGGACATTATAGGCACCAAAACAACTTTAGCTTCATGTAACAGCCTGGGTGTATAGATCATGCTCCCGCAGTCTCACTGCTCAATTCTATACCATGTAGGAGTTTAACTCACTTTGTTTATGCAGCCTTAGTCCCACCTCCTTGTATGTGACTCACACAGCTTTCCTAAATACATAAAATGTAGAGAGATCTAGAGTTTAACCCCTTAAGGACCAAACTTCTGGGATAAAAGGGAATCATGACATGTCACACATGTCATGTGTCCTTAAGGGGTTAAGGGGTTAAACATCCTTCATTGCACAGTGTGTTTAATTTAGAATGTTTTATTTCATGCATTTTTTATAGCTTTCAAGACCCTGTGTGTGATTAAAGTTCAATTATACCATGGGAAATAAAAGATTCTAAAGTAAGTTAACATGTGATTAAAAATGAAACCAGTCAGTCACAGCAACGGGAGGTGTGGCAAGGGCAGCATAAACAGAAACTAAAGTGATTTAACTCCTAAATGGCAGATAATTTATCAGTGAGACTGCTTAGGCATGATCTATACACCAAAACTGCTTGATAAAGCCAAAGTTGTTTTGATGCCTCACTTTAAATTCTAAAAAATACTGGATAGTAGGTGCACATCACAAGGCAAATGGAATAAAAATGGTCAACTATAGCATGTCTAATTTCACCACAGCTTTAATAATCTTTGACTTCATTCTGGTTAATGCTTAATCATAACCAATGCTGTGTGAAGAACAGGGTGTCCACAACTTAGTATTGGTTCATTTAGGTCTTAATGCATACCTTGGTATACAAACTGAATATTTTAACTAGCAGGAGATTGTGAATAGACCCTACAAATAGAATGGATGTAAATATGAGAAAATAACAAGAATGTGAGTTTAATCAATGTATTATCTGAACATCACAGGCATAAAAACGTCTTAAAAACAAATATTGACATTTGACATGTGCATATATATATATATATATATATATATATATATATATATATATGCGCAATTATGTGTGTTTGTCTGCTTGTAATGTATTGAATCTGTGAGTATAGTGAGTGTATGCAGCTGTCTAAGTGCATGCTGGGTTAAAAATAATGATAGAAGTGTTTTTTAATGTTTGGGAGGGCTTAACCTCAGAGTTAGTAATACATACAGATGCTGTATATTTCGTGCAGGAAGAATTTGCTGTCATTTTGGTTCAACTACCCTTATGGGTAGGATCAGTCTGACATGCAAGTGGCATAGGTTCTCCTTTTAATGGCACAAGTGAGGAAAAACATTTTTTCGCGACTAACTGGACAAGTTACTGAGTTTATTTAAGCTTTGGTCCATTTATTAGAGTTTTATCTGTTTTTGTTCCAATTCATTAACTTGTCTCTCCCCATGTTTAAAGGGTAATCCAGACGTGGACCCTGTGCTCACTGTGCTTATAGGTTTATCAGCTACAAAGCACTGAGGAGGTCCAAGAAAGGTCGAAACTATTATCGAGGGTTGATGTATCTCTTGTATCTATTATCAGAGAGAACTTGCTGGCATTTCAGTTCTGGACTTACCTTATAGGTGGGATCAGTCTGATCAGTGAGCAAAAAAAATGTTGAGACCTGAGCGGGGACTAACCAAAGAGTAAGCTACTGAGTTTTTCTAAGCTTTTGTCCATTCTCCGAGTTCTCATGTTCTCCGTTTTAGTTTGCATACTGTGTTTAGTTTGCATAATGTGTGAGAGCTTGTGTATGTGTCTGTCAGTGAGTGTGTGCCTGTCATTGTGCTTCAAATCAATGAGTGTGTTTCAGTTTGTCAATAAGTGTATCTGTCAATATGTGTCACATTAGTGAGTGTGTGTCTGTCAGTATGTGTCAAATCAGTGAGAAAGTGTCTGTCAGTGTGTGTCAAATGAGTGAGTGACTTATTACAGATCAATAGTTCATATACTCCTCCTTACATACACAATATTTACATTATGTCCTATTTCTTTATATTTACTACTTGTATCAAACATATATCCTAAATATATACACTATTTAGCCCCCCTGACTCCCCCTTTGCCCCCTGAAATATGAATGTAAAAACTCACCTTTATTCCAGCAATGCGCAGGTCTGCTGGTGCTGGCTCCGCTCCCCATAGGAAGCATCGGATTGGCTGAGATCAGCAATTCTCATGATCTCAGCCAAGGAGGCAGTGTGTAGACAGAGTCAAATGCAGCCCTGGTGTCATGAGGTATAACCACAACATGCAGAGTATAGGATAGCAAGGAACAGACAAAGGAAATAAATGTATTACCGGGCCATAGAGTGGCCGGACTTAATGTTAGACAGAGAGTAAAGCAATACAAGCCAAGGTCAGGGTAACGGAGAGACAGCAAAAATGAGAACTAGCCAGAGTCAGGTACCCGGTAATCAGTCAGACAGACAAACAAGACAGGCAAAGGTTAAAGATAAACTCAGAGTCAGGAAACAAAGCCAAGGTCAAATACCAGAATTCAATACTATGAATAAGGGAACATACTAAAGGGTACTGTGAACAGAAACCACAGTAGGGCACAGTATTTAGGGCCAGGTAAGTTTAAATACTACTGGGCTTAATTTGATGAGTCCATGTCATGCCTGTGACCTCAAAACGTGTGTGAATGGGGATGCCGGAATGATGTATGCCCATGGGAGCAGACAGTGAGGTTAGGCTCCCATTTCTCCTTTAAGAACATGTTTGTGATGCGTTTTCAATACTGTACAGACCACGCGCTCGATTCTAATGTTCGGCGCATGTGGCCCGCCAGGAGTGTTTAAGCCACACGCGGCTTGCCTGGAGGCAGTAGTGGTCGAGCAGCATGCAGCTCGAGCCGAGGACCCTGTCCAGCACAAGATAAGTACCGCTGCACCTGGCCAATCAGCATCTCCTCATTGAGATGCATTGGATAAATGCATCTCTATGGAGAAAGTTCAGCCGCTGTGCAGCAGTGACCCAGGAAGCACCTCTAGTGGCCACTCTCTATATCTGTTCCTGCTATCAAGCATATGAGGCAGACTGGACTACAGTGGACACTGGCTGGGGTTCTCTCCCCTCCAACCCACTTAAGCTCCAAGAAAGGCACATAATAAGTAATGTAAACAGGCACACCCAAAAAGTCGAGTGCCTACTTTGCCTAATGCAAAATCTGAACCTTAATGAACGGACTGTAGGCACTGACAGATCAAGCAAATTGTGTGCCACCTTACCATGCTATGGTGACAGGAGATTTTGCTGATTTGTTTATGGTTCTTAGAATATACCTTCAATTCATGCGTTGTAAAAACAAATAAAGGAAGCTGAATTAAGGTTTAAATTTCAACTTAGGCAGTGGCCTGAAGTATCCTATAGCTTGACATAGAATCCTGTAAGATAGCACAACAACAATAGCTTGTTGACAATGTCAGGGCTTCTGCATGAATAGTTGGTCAATTGCATGAATAGTTGGTCCATTGCACAGAGAAAACAAACTTTAGTTATAGGACAAAAGATGAAGCTTCTTCCAAAGAGATTTACTCCTGTTTGGTAGACTTCAATAATGTTGAAGCAAGGTTGGCGTTACGCACTAGTGGATCATTGAAGATATTTATATGCACATACAGCAATAAATCATCTACCAATGGCATACATGTTGCATGACAATATGAATTCACAGTCAGTGTGTCCATCTGTATTTTAATGAGGAGTTGGTACTCTGCAAGAGTAAAAGAATTCTGATAGTTATTTTGACAGTTAACAAGGGTTGTGCAAGAGCATATAACAGCTATATAAATTTATTGAGGGTAATAAGAGTTTAACATTTCACACACATCACATATTTAGTTGTACCATAAAATTGATTAACTGCTTAATGAAGTTGGTAATTACAGCAATCAATTTGACAAATGTTAATTGAAATATTTATTAATGAAATTATGGAATTAGTCATGAGAATGCTTTGTGTGTGCAATAGGTATAAAAACGTGTTTGCCGTACTCATTGCAATACAGTTATTAAATCTGAATTCTATTAGGGAATTTCTTTATTAAACTAAAGTTACACATGTTAAAGCAAGCAGTGTAGCACCATCTTTCATTTTCTCCCCTTTAGGAAATACATTGCTAACGGTTCTTAATAAGAATAACATTATATAAACTACATGCACAATCAGTAAAGCTCAGATAGTAAATTCAAATACAAAAAGTCAGATACAACAAAGAGTATACAAACAATGTGTACACACAAAAAATAGAGAAAACATAGCTCTGATTTTAATTCAATAATATCTTAATTAAAAGTATGAAGTGTGTTATACAAGCTAATAGACAATGTCAGTTGTAAAGTAAAAAAAAAAAAATATATATATATATATATATATATATATATATATATATATATCCGTTGCGGCTAAATGTGATTCGTAATGGTACTTAGTAAAGTCCTTTAAACACACATATCATAGGAAAATATATACTTTGTGAAAAGAGGTAATTGCCAGTGGATATGTGCTGGCAAACAGGCTATGATGTTTCGTACTTCTGAATCACTGATACCTAAAATGACAGGGTTGGGCGTGAGTGTGACAGGGTTGGGGGTGGCTGTGACAGGGTTGGGGGTGGATGACTGTGATAGAGCTAAGGGATGAGTTTGACAGGATGAGTGTGGATAAGTGTGGCAAGGTGAGAGGGGTGAGTATGGCAGGGGGAGGGTGGAGTGTTACAGGATTAGTGTGAGGTGAGGGTAATGGTGAGTGTGAAAATGTTGGGTGTCAATGTGATATTGAGGGGGAGTGACTGGTGTGATAGTGAGAGGGAGTGATTGTCAGGGCCAGACTGCCCCACTGGCCACGGCACCTGGGGCCAGGCAAACAGCTCTAATTGTTAGGCTAATGCCCAGTAAATGATTTTCCCATTCGACTGTGACAGACTGCATCAGTCTGAGAGTATTAAAGAGGGAGGTGTTGGGGGCTGGTGCACCCACATTTAGGCCTGAGGGAGAATTATGAGTCTCCCTTCACAATTCCCAGCAATTTGGTGCTGCATGCTCCACCCCTGCAATCAGGCCCTGTCCCCATGCACGCTTCACTCCCACATGCAAGCTCCATCGCTGCATGCAAGCTGCTGACCTCGCCTGTATGAAGAGGCTGGAGAATGACAATTTCATCTCCCAGTGCTCCCACAGCCTTCAGTGCCAGGTAGACTTACTTCAGCCCATGAAAGTGATTTTGTGTATGCGTGTGTGCCTGCTAGTGAGTCAATTTGTATGTGTGTGTCAGTGAGCTTGTCAGTAGTGAGCATGTGTTTTAGTGAACTTGTCTGTAGTGAACATGTGTGTGTCAGTGAACTTGTCTGTAGTGAGCATGTGTGACAGTGTTCTTGTCTGTAGTAAGCATGTGTATATGTGTGTCAGTGAGCTTGTCTGTAATGAACATGTATGTGTGTCAGTGAGCTTGTCTGTAGTGAGCTTGTGTGTGTATGTCAGTGAGATTGTCTGTAGTGAGCATTTGTGTCAGTGAGCTTGTCTGTAGTGAGCATGTGTGTGTCAGTGAGCTTGTCTATAGTGAGTGTATGTGTGACAGTAAACGTTTTATAGTAAGCTTCGGTTTTTTTATACCAATGAGTTTGTCTGTAGTAAGCTTCTATTTGTATACAAGTGAGTTTGTCTGTACTAAGTTTGTGTGTGTGTACCAGTAAGCTTGTCTGTGTGTGTCAGTGAGGTTGTCTGTCAGTGAGCCTATTTGTGTGTATCAGCAAGCATGTGTTTTTATGTCAGTGAGATTATGTGTATCAATACAAGGTTGTCTGTCAGTGAGCCTGTGTATCAATGAGCTTGTGTGCTTGTGTCAGTGATAAATTCTTATATTACACACACAGCACAATGATTTATGGGGCTGGCATACATTTTTTTCCAGGGCTGCTTTGTATCCCCAGCCCTGGTGATTGTGACAGGCTGAGGGGTGACTGAGTGACTGTGACTGGGTGACTGTCACAGAGTAACTGAGGGTGTGACAATATATAGGGGCTTTTTATGTTTGGGGGAAGGACAGTATGTGGGGAGGCTGTGTTAAATGTTTTCCTACACGGTAATTGCCTTTTTTTAATATCGCATTTGCCCTCTCCTGCTTACATCTACTGGTGGTCTGGTGGTTTACCTGGTGGTCCTCCTAGTCTTAGTCCTTATTTTCCAGCACTCTGTGATGACAAGAACAGGCTGGGAATCCCAGCACCTGCGCTCTGACTTCCCCACCAGGGAGGGACCATCTTTGATCTCCATGCTGACTCGAGAGGGGCCTGATCAGTGGCACCTAAGTATTGCAGTACCATACCTGCAATACTTTAGGTACACCACTGATCCCCACAGTTAGTTTAAACTATAGAATCATTCATCTATAATGTATTATATGTACTATGTGTCAAAGAGACCTAACTGTGGTTTTGGTCTGTGGCAGACTGTGGTTTCTGCCATTTTCTAAATTAAAGGACAGTATAATTACCAGAACCAATACAGCTTAATGTCCCTGAGTGCCCCTGCAGGCTTAGCACTGTAAATGCTGCCTTTTCAGAGAAAATGAAATGTTTACAATGACTCTGGAAATGTAACTGTATGCACATACACAAGGCTCCTGCAGCCTCTTACAGACTATAAGAAATTGAAAATTAAACAGACTGCAATAAAGCAAGTTTAAACATTATCTCTCTACTTACGGGAAGTGTTTAGGAAGCCTGTGTAAGTCACATGCAGGGAGGTGTGATTAAGGCTGCATAAACAAAGTGATTTAACTCCTAAAGGGCATAGAAGTTAGCAGTGGGACTGCAAGGGACACGATCTAAACACCAAAATTGCTTCATTAAGCTAAAGCTGTTTGGGTGCCTATAAAGCACTGAACAATTTTAGCCCCTCTTATATCTCTTTACAGATCCATAGGTATGCCCCTTCTCTGTCACTCCACTCTGCCTGTGACTTTCTCCTGTCCGCTGCTCACACCCGTACAGCCAACTCACGCTTGCAGGACTTGGCATGGGCGGCTCCCTTCCTATGGAATATCCTGCCTACCGCCATCAGACTCTCCCCTAGTCTTCAATCGTTTAAGAAGTGCCTTAAAACCCATTTCTTTAGGAAAGCTTATGTCCTCCCAGAGTAACCTCTACCTTACATACCTGTCTCTTGCTCTCTCCTAAAGGGCAGCACTTTACTCTCTCCTCCAGCTCAGCTTCACTCCCACCTTATTTGATTGCTATTTCCTGTCCTAATGTGTTTTATACCCAACCTCCTATAGACTGTAAGCAGCGTCCTCTTCAACCTATTGTTCCTGTAAGTTTATTTGTAATTGTCCTATTTATAGTTAAATCCCCCCTCTCATAATATTGTAAAGCGCTGCGGGATCTGTTGGCGCTATATAAATGTCAATAATAATAATAATAATGATCCCTTTAAGTATATTGATTGAGTTCAGTGGAATGCAATGTGTTTTCAATTTGAAATTAACTTTGAATTCCTAACAATTCTCACTTTAGTTAATAATCCTGTATGTCAGACATTTCTACATAATAAATCAAATCTCATAGCTATTGTTTGTTTGCACTAAAATATAAGAAAGAAGTACTAGCCTATCAGAATACCTTTTAGGTAAATTATCTGTCTACTATATTTGTAACGAAATATGTCCATATTTTCAAATACATGGATTCAAACATGTAATCTTTTTAGCGTTGATATTTGTAAACTGAAAACGTCACACTTACAACTTCCACAGCACATTTAAGGTGTAAATGAATTACAAAATTATTTCTGCTAGCTTTGTTTTCTGCTGAAAACAGGTTTCATTAACCCCTTAAGGACACATGACAGAAGTTTGATCCTTAAGGGGTTCAACAGCAGCTCAGTTTTTTTTATTCTTGTATTTTCGTGGTTTACTAGTTGGACATAAAACTACAGTTATCCTGCTGCAATATGTTGGGTGGGTGTGATATGATACAGTGGAGTAAAACATAATACTCATCAAGAGTGCTTTGGAAGCAAAGATTATTCCCCTAAGAAATCCCCACTACAATATAATTGAGCCCTTTATCAGAAACTGTGTAGCTGGGGACTTGTTTCTCCAGTTGTAACACAGCTATTTTTACTCATGCTTTCATAGTTATATCACATCAAAAATGTCTGGATAACATAGAATTTGAAAGTTCATTGTGCTAATGGTAACTTGAATAATATGAATTCATTTCAAGACATGGTGGTTTTTGTTGACTGCTTCCCATTTACAATGCCAACATTTTCTTTGAATTCTGCGAATAAATAAAATGAAAATAAGGACAAATAAATGTACTAAAAAATACATAATAGTAATTAAGAATAACTCTGATTTAAATAAATGTTTTATTATTTTGTTACTTTAAGGAACACTACAGCCAACAAAGCAACTTTAGCGTAATGAAGCAAGTTTGGTGTATAGATCATGCCCCTGCAGTCTCACTGCTTAATTCAGTTTTAGTCACACCTCCCTGCATTTGACTTACACAGCCTGCGTAAACACTTCCTGGAAAGAGTCATCTAATATTTACACTTTTATTGCAAATACTTTTTGATTTAGAATTTCTTATCTTCTGCTCTGTTAAAAAGCATGCTAGACCCTGGAGGAGCCTCCTGTATGTAATTCAAATTACAGAGCAGGCGCTAAAAATGTTTAAAGAAAGTTACATTTGATTAAAAATGAAACCATTTTGTTTTCATGCAGGCTGTATAAGTCACTGCCAGGGGAGGTGTGGCTAGGGCTGCATAAACAGAAACCAAAGTGATTTAACTCCAAAATGACAGAGCAGTGGAAATGGGCAGTGAAACATCTATACTGAAATTGCGTCATTAAGCTAAGGTTGTTTTGGTGACTATAGTGTCCCTTTAACGTATTTAAATTCACCACTGCACAGGTTAATCAAAGTTATCTGAGGTAACCAGTTAACCTTTGCTCAAGAAAAATATCAAAGGCTTAGAAAATATGTCTGAACATACATTGAGTTTAGAGGCGATTTAAAAGAATGTTATATAACCATTTTAAAAGTTGTATCTAGTGTGACCTTTAAGTTCTCTTAATCATTACTGCTAATTTGACACCTACACAGCATAGTTTAATTCACAATGAGATGAAACAGATTATTGTGTATTGACTACAAGGATATGAGAAGAAATTATAATAAGCACATTTCTCAATAAATTATAATATTAACCTATAAATGTGCATTTATTTTCATTATGAGTCTATTAGCTAATTTAACTTGGTAAAGGAAAAATGTGGTGGCCTTAAAATTCTCACAATGTTTAAGTGGTACAGATACACAGTTACATCAATCAGATAACTAATTAGGGAAACTTACTGCTTGCGGCACACAGAGACTTTTTTATTATTATTTTTTTATGAGCCTCATCAGTTTCTTTCATCTGTGTTTATTACAGCTTACAAAAATGCAGAATTCCAGAATAAAGATTTCTTTCACATTTAGTTCAGAAAGTTAACCACCTTTTCTGTATACCTTATGCCTTCTGCATTGATCATTGTAAAAAAAATATATATATATATATATATATAAAACCAAAAAAAAATAGATAATGGCATAGTAGGCCAGTACGTGTACCAAGTACATTATGCATTACTTTAACCTCTTAGGGACACATGACATGTGTGACATGTCATGATTCCCTTTTATCCAGAAGTTTGGTCCTTAAGGCGTTAATAGTATGGTTTAATGCAAAATAGCTTAAAGAACCACAACATAAAGCACTTCAGCTTGCTGAATAGCATTATAGGTGTGGTGTATCCAATTAAAAAATCATTTTTAAATGTGATGCTTTCTATTGCTATTAATTTTAGATTGTAGATATAGCATTCCTTCCCAGCTCCCACCCATTGACGGCGGGTGAGGGCTATTATAATATACATGGGAGGCCTCGTGTCCCTCACCCCATTCCCTGCCTATTAGCAGCAGGTGTCAGCTATAATTATAATATTGAAGAAAGGAGTCAATGGCTTAATGGGAAGTGGATCATTTAAGTGGCATCCACTTACCTGGGTACTTGCTTGAAAATTACACTATTTCAAGTTTAGTTTTTGTGTATATTTTGTATGTACTTTATTTTGTATTATTTTATGCTTGGATTGAGAGATGTTTTCAGACATGTATTCATTATAATGACAGCTGCTAATTTCCTCTGCTGGGTCAGAGAGCGTTGTACCTTGTGTGAAATTGCCAATTAATATTTTCCACTGTACATTTTATTTATTTTTAAAGAGTATGTTATAAAGTGAGTATAATAGTTGCACTGTAGAGGACAGATAGGAACTAACTACGGTATATTTTGAATAATTTGGCAACAGGTAGTTTTGACCTATAATTCCAATTTGTTTTCTAAGAAAAAACATTATTTTTCTATTTATACAGTATCTCACAAAAGTGAGTACACCCCTCACATTTTTGTAAATATTTTATTATATCTTTTGAGGTGACAACAGTGAATAAATTACACTCTTCTAAATTGTAAAATGTAAAGTAGTAAGTGTACAGCTTGTATAACAGTGTTAATTTGCTGTCCCCTCAAAATAACAACACACAGCCATTAATGTCTAAACCGTTGGCAACGAAAGCAAGTACAGCCCTAAGTGGAAATGTCCAAATTGGGTCCAATTAGCCATTTTCCCTCCCCAGTGTCTCATTAATATTACAAGGTCTCAGTTGTGAATTGGGAGCAGGTGTGTTAAATTTGGTGTTATCACTCTCACACTCTCTCATACTGGTCACTGGAAGTTCAACATGGCACCTCATGGCAAATAACTCTCTGAGGATCTGAAAATAAGAATTGTTGCTCTACATAAAGATGGCCTAGGCTATAAGAAGATTGCCAAGACCATAAAACTGAGCTGCAGCACGGTGGGAAAGGCCATAAAGCGGTTTCACAGGACTGGTTCCTCTCAAAACAGGCCTCGCCATGGTCGACCAAAGAAGTTGAGTGCACGTTCCAATGTGTCAATGTTAAAAATCCACCTCATTTCAGATTTACTGAGACAACTATCAATGTGCCCTCCCGTCCAATGCACTTTCACACCTACAATCCCCATGAAATCCAGTCCACTAGCATCTTTCTCTCTATTTATATTTCTAGATTTAGTTGCAACCTATGTTTGTGGTAATTCTTTGAATTATTTGAGTGCTCTCACTTTTTATTTAAATTGCACCTTAATTGTGTGTCTTGAGTAATTCACACAGGTGATTGTAGCACCACCTTTTACCATTCTTTACATTGTATTTGTTATATCAGTATCCCAACATGATAACGACCCCAAATACCCCTCCAAGACAACTACTGCCTTGCTAAAGAAGTTGGAGGTAAAGGTGATGGACTGGCCAAGCATGTCTCCAGACCTAAACCATATTGAGCATCCTTAAGTGGGGCATCCTTAAATGGAAGGTGGGGGAGCACAAGGTCTCTAACATCCACCAGCTCTGTGACGTTGTCATGGAGGAGTGGAAGAGGACTCCAATGACAACCTGTTAAGCTCTGGTGAACTCCATGCCTATGAAGGGTAAGGCAATGCTGGAAAATGATGGTGACCACACAAAATATTGACAGTTTGGGCCCAATTTGGACATTTCCACTTAGGGGTGTACTCACTTTTGTTGCATTAATGGCTGTGTGTTGAGTTATTTTGAGGGGACAGCAAATTTACAATGTTACACAGGCTGTACACTCACTACTTTACATTGAAGAAGAGTGTCATTTCTTCAGTGTTGTCACATGAAAAGTTATAAAATATTTAAAAAAATTTGAGGGGTGTACTCACTTTTGTGAGATACTTTATATTTTAGGCATGTGCAATTTGTTTCGGTCCGAATATAAATTCGGACGAATTTCGGGCAATTCGGACATTCGGGTACTTCCGAATGTCCGAATTGCCGAAGTGCCGAATTGCCGAGTGTTGAAGTTGCCGAAGTTCCGAAGTGTCAAAGTGCTGAAGTTCCGAAGCACAGTATTGCCTAAGTACTAATATACTTACCCAGTGAAAGAAGAAGAATGTTACATTGTATACAATTTTAAATAAAAAGTATACAAACATAGCCAGGATTCAGCTGTAAGCATTTGCAACACTTCCAACAATCAAGTAACATACATTCATATAAAATGTAAGTTACTTAGCCTGTCAATGTAATGACAGGAATGAATAAGTAGATAACTCCCTAATGCAAACGGTATTAGGGAGCTATCTACTAAAAGGCTGAAAGACCTAAATTGGTCTTTCAGCCAAATTTACTAATTCTAAGTAAAGATTACTTAGTATTAGTAAATTATGCCCCTACTCGCTAACCAGTAGCGGCATGTCTAGTAAAAAAAAAAAAGGTTCCCCTCCCGAGCCCCCACCCGCGACGCGCGAGTGGGGGCTTTTAAACTAAAGGGGGGACCAATTGCCCCCCGCCCCCACCCCTGAGCGGAGGGTGGGGGCCCTAAAGTAAAAAAAATAGGGGGAGACCTATTGTCCGCCCTCCGGCCCCCACCCCTGAGCAGCGAGTGGGGGCCCTAAATCAGAATAATGTCCTCTCCCCTGACCCCACCCCTGAGCGGTGGGTGGAGGCCCTAAACACTTATACCTAATGTCCTCCCCCCTGGCCCCCACCCCTGAGCACAGGGTGGGGGCCCTACAGTAAAATAAGGGGGGGACCTAATGTCCTCCCCCTGGCCCCCACCCCTGAGCGGTGAGTGGGGGCCCTAAATACTAACAAGGGGGGGCCTAATGTCCTCCACCCTGGCCCCCACCCCTGAGCAGCGGGTGGGGGCCCTAAATACTAATAAGGGGAGGGGACCTAATATTCTCCCCGCTGGCCCCCACCCCTGAGTGGTGGGTGGGGGCCTTAAATTGGAATAAGGGGGGGGACCTAATGTCCTCCTCCCTGGCCCCCACCCCTGAGCGGCGGGTGGGGGCCCTAAATTGGAATAAGGGGGCACACACCTAATGTCCTCCCCTCTGGCCCCTTCCCCCCTAGCCCCCTAAACAGGCTGCTCACTGTTTACTAGACATGCCCCTACTCGCAGTATAGCGAGTAGGGGCAAAATGTACTAATACTAAGTAATTTTTACTTAGTATTAGTAAATTTGTCTGACAGACCAATTTAGGTCTTACAGCCTTTTGGTAGATAACTCCCTAATACCGTGGGAATTAGGGAGTTATCTACTAAACGGCTGCAATAGAAGTCCCGAAGTTCCTAAATTCCGAAGTTGCCGAAGCTGAAGTGTTGAAGTGCCGAAGTCCCGAATTGCGAAAGTCGCGAATTTCGGAATGCCGAACCGAAACTTTTACCCATGCACATGCTTAGTATATATAATTATTAGTATCCATCTATCTATCTACCTTTTTGATATTATGTCTAAATGTTTAGACAGAATATCTGTATATAACCTTTGCTTAGGTTGTAATTAGTGATGCAATACAATATGGCATCTATTTCCCCTTAGTGTGACACTTTACTACCAGACTAGTTAAAGGAACACTATAGGGTCAGGAACAAACACATGTATTCCTGACCCTGTAGTGTTAAAAACAATATATTGCCCTCCAGGCTCCCCATTGTCCAACTAAATATATTAAAATCTTACCTTTATTCCAGTCTGCTGGTGCTGGCTATGCCCCTGATCTGCCTCCTTGGCTGATATTATCAGACATGATGATCTCAGCCACTTACAAAGCTTCCCCATAGGAAAGCACTAGATTGGCTGAGATTGACAATTCTGATGATGTCAGCCAAGGAGGGCCAGGGGCAGAGCTGGGGAACGAGACAAACATTGCCATGGCCAATCAGCATCTCCTCATAGAGATGCATTGAATCAATGCATCTCTATGAGGAAAGTTCAGTGTCTTTATGCAGGGGGTGGAGAAACTGAATGTAAAAGCTGCACATTGTGCAACACTGCTCCAGGAAGCACCTCTAGTGGGTGTCTGAGGAGTGACCACTGGAGGTGTCGCTAGGCTGTAATGTAAACACTGCCTTTTCTGTTCCATTTGCTGCAAAAAGCCTGCAGGGACTAACTATACTCACCAGAACAACAACATTAAGCTGTTTAACCCCTTAAGACCGCAGGGCGTTCTATGCCGTCCATATTTGGATGGCTCTAAATGCCGCAGGGCGGCATAGATCACCCTGCGATCTTATGTACTTACCCGGCCGCCGGCGATCCCATGCCGGTGATCGCGGTATGGGTACTCACCTGGGAGCCCAGGGAGTCCCCCTCCGTCCTCTTCGCCCCCCCTGGGCCATGTGATCGCGAGGTCCTTGCAAGGACCCCGCGATCACATGGACGGCACAGCCGTCCAAGGCATTGCCAGCAGGGGGAGTGCCTGTAATGACCAGCTGTGCCGCTGTGCCGGCAATCGAGACATTCCCACACTGGGCATAGGCTGAAGAGCCTTTCACTTTGCCCCACAGCTCACAGACCTCGAACTGATCCATGTGGGCGCATCCCCCAGCTGATACCAGATAACGCCAGAACACCCTGATATCTTGTCGGGTTTGTAGCCCAAGTATCACTGAACTTTATCTATGACTTGGGGCGACTTTTTGCCAATGTTATGGTTTACTATGCAGTTAACTTCAAATACTAGCGCAAGATTTAGACATAAAGGCAGACACTAAGCTTACCTAAGCAACTAGCTTACAGTACCACAGCAGTTCCTTTCTATTGATTATAATATTTTCTTTTTGTTAACAATCGTTGCCAGTGGTTTCACAATCGGTTATATCTTGCTCTCTTTAACAATATAAAACGTGCACTGTCTTTCATGTCAGACTATGGACACACATTTAGCATACATTGCACTGCACAGCCTTGTTTATATTAGGATTGTACATTTCAGGTTTTCCTTCTTTGTCACTCCCCTGAATACTCCTACCTGATGTGTGCATCTTGCTAAATCATTTAAACTAAACGAGAACCTAAGCTGTTGAAATATTGATCTCATTAAATCTAAAAATGTGCCTGACTAACGAAAGCCACAACTTGTATTGCAAATGTCTACCAATTTCTCCTGATGTCGCTGTTGTGGCGCACCAAGGTTTTTTGTTACTTTTGTGCACAACAAAAATAAAGAATAAAAAAACATGTTAAATCAGTGTAAAAATAAATAATATATACTGAGATCATATATATATTTATTATATATATTATCTAAGTATATATACACACATATACACACATACACATACATAGTCTAAGTGTATTTTAAAATTAATATATACATAATTTTATATATATATATATATATATATACACATATATATTAATACCAAAGTACACGTACAATGATATTAAATAAATATATATATAATTTTCATTATATATATTTATATATAATAAAAAATAAATAAACATGTAAATATGTTAAAAAAATTAAAAAAAGAATAAAAATAAATTAAAAATATTATCTACACGTATAATTTCGTTCTAACTGTATTTTAAAATTAATATATATATATTGATATCAAAATACATGTAGAACAAATAATATATATCACTATATATATACACACACCTATATATATATAAATAAAAATAATTTTAAAAAATTATATCCACATATATATATATATATATATATATATATATAAATATATATATATATAATTTTACGTATATATTTATGTAATAATTTTACATAATTAGGTCATTTTATTAATTACAATTTGCAGGACCTGCCTGAAAACCGAGGCGAAAGTTCAGGGAATTTCATTTGCTAGCACTATATTTAACTCTGTAACTTTCCAACACACAATAAAACCTGTACATAGGGAGTACTGTTTTACTCAGAAGACTTCGCTGAACACAAATATTAGTGTTTCAAAACAGTAAAATGTATTACAATAACGATATTGTCAGTGACAGTGAAATTTTTTGCATTTTTCACACACAAATGGCACTTACACTGACGATATAATTGTTGTGATACGTTTTACTGTTTTTAAAAACGAATATTTGTGTTCATCGAAGTTTCCTGAGTATAACAGTACCCCTCATGTACAGGTTTTATTGTGTTTTCAAAAGTTACAGAGTCAAATATAAGGCTTGCATTTCATTTTTTTCACATTAAAATTTGCCAGGTTGGTTATGTTGCCTTTGAGACCGCCCAGGAATGAAATGACCCCCATGATGCCATACCATTTGCAATAGTAGACAACCCAGGGTATTGCAAATGGGGTATGTTCAGTCATTTTTAGTATCCACTTTAACTCTTTCATTTCTGGACTCCCACCTAAGTTCTTTTTTTCTTTTGCAATTACAATTACCTTGACATTTTTTTTTTTCACAATTTCCTTAAGTAACCTTGGGCATTGATTTTATCTAACATTAATAACAGTATCATAGTTATTATGTTGTGCAATTGTATACCGTTTACATTAACCAGAAAACACAATCAGTTTGATTTAATCCATGAAATAATGTCCTCTCCTATTAAATCCTTGAGAACAGTTTCTTTGTCCATAACCACATTGATCACTAAGCACAAGAATTGATTTATTACAGTTTGTACCCATGTTTGATTTTTAAACCTGTAACACAGTTTGTCCTAATTTTTATTTTTAGAATAACATAAGGACCTTCCCAACTTGATTTCCAGAGACCTGGTGTTTTAAATGATTTTACCATCACCTTATTCCCTGGTTTAAACTTATCTGCGTAGTTCCCCTGTGGTACACATTGTTTACCATAAGGGACCATATTGAAAGTATCAAACTTCAAATCTGATTACAGTTCCTGAACAAAAGGTTCATTAGGGAAAGTGATTACATTGTTCTACCGGTCATTAACTCATGAGGTGACACTTGAGTTTTGGACTTTGGATTTGCACAAATATACATTAATACTGCTGGTAAATATGTCAACCAATTACTCCCTTTATCTTCAAGCATTTTTATTCTATTTATTTTTTTCAATTTAGATTATACTGTAAATTAATTTGTAAAGAGTCCCATGGTCTTTTACCAAAGGTACTCTCTGCAATTTTGGTTTCTAGTATTTAGGTCTTGGATTAACCCCTTAAGTACACATGACATGTGTGACATGTCATGATTCCCTTTTATTCCAGAAGTTTGGTCCTTAAGGGGTTAAATTGAGCACATATGAGACACTCCTGCAATAAATCACTGGGTATAAAATGTTTGTGTTTCATTATGTTTAACCCCTTACAAGCCATTTTCAGTATCTAGGTCCATTGTTTCTTTACTAAAAGCTCCATCCTTTGATTCTCTTTCAGATCTTATAGGGTATTTGCTATGTGTTTTTTGCTAACAGTTGCAATCATTACATTGTCCAAGTATTGCAGCTCCTATAAAAGCAGCTTCCTTTGATTCCTGATTTCACAACAAGTTAAACCCTTTTTTCTCTCTTTATAGTTAAACAGTTCTTTCAGGATACCTGCATGTTTTAAAGCTTTATCCTGATAATCTACAATTCCTTTTTCTCCATATTGGGAAGTGAAGTGTTAATGCTTTAACTACATAGCTGCTGTCACTGATTATATTCACTGGGTCATATGCTGTTATTTTTAGAGTTTTCCTTACAGCCTCTAACTCAGCACTCTGAGCAGACATATGGTCTGGCAATCTGTATCTTTGCATTTCTTTTGTTGGATCATCATATATGGCATAACCTGTGTGATGTAATCCTTCCCATCAACATAAAATCTTGATTTCCATCAAATCAGGAATAACATTTTACTGGTTTCTATCCTGAGTGGTTTATCTTGTAACTTCAATATCCAATGAGCTACCCTTTGGCTATGTACTCCTAAATCACATTGTTTAAACAGTTTTAAAGGTGTGTGGGGTTTATAATTATCTGTCCAAATCCTGCAATGTGTTGTGTTGCTTCTAAAGCCCAACTTACAGCCATGAGCTGTTTTACACAGAAAAACATTCCTCTTTCCCTGGAGACATAATTTTAGAAAAATATCCCAGTATTCGTAAAAAACATGTTGCCTTTGCATTAAAAAGTAAACATATTACACCTGCGTGACATTAAACAATATATGGTACTGTGTCAACGGGAGCAGCTAGCACAGGCGCTTGTGTAAGAGTATCTTTTAACAGTTTCCAACTCTTTTCAACTTCCCCTGTCCAGATAAGCTTTTCTTTTATAATTTAGTATATTGCATAAAGGGATTTGCTATCCCTGCCATTTATATATAAATTATCAGCTAAAATTTATCAAGCCTAAAAATTTCCTCAGTTCAGACACTGTCATTGGCCTTGGCAATTGCTTTAAGGCTTTAACACTTGCTGTACGTGATGTTTTACCTTCTGGATCTATATTAACTCCTAGGAAAGCCACTCTTTCTTTCAATATCTGCACTTTGAATGTGTTCAGTTTTAACCCATTATTTGCCATTGATTGACAATATCACACAATATGCATTACCTGGTCCTCTGCTCCCCAGCTAAAAATCTAATTAAACAGGTGGGTGTTACAATTCTGTAACACCCACCTCCGGTCTGCGCTAATCCTCTGGTCTTTGTTGATTTACCCTGCTTGGGCTATCAGCATCGGTTATAGAGTTACCATAGCAATCACAACTCATAAGTGGAGAGCAGAGGAATGTCCTGTAGAAGTCTCTCCTGCTCTCCATGACTTTCAGTTAATCGGCATTGAGTGTCTGCTGAGCAAATGAGAGTCAAATGGGAGAAAAATCTATTTATAAAAAGCTTTTTCTCCACATCTATATATTTGCTAGCAAAACTGCTAGCATAATGTATAGAAGGATTTTTAAGCTATTTTAAAATGTCTCAAGTTCATTAATGATAATGATAGTGTCAGGATTACTGTATGATCCAGCACGTAGAACTGTATAGCACAGATGACAAATAAGTAACGTATTACTGGTCCTTAGAATGGCCAGATTTAACGTACATAGAATAATCAAAATACTAGCCGAGGTCAGGGAACACAGAAAGGGACGCAGCGATGAGGAAAGCCAGGAGTCAGGATACCAGAATATAGAGAAGTCAATAAACAAAGCCAAAGTAAAAAAAAACAGGTAGAAAACTATAAAAAGGAACGCGCTCTCGGACAACAACAAGGGAAACCACGACAGGGCACTGTCTGAGCAGGATGAGAACTGGGCCTAAATACCCCTCCTCTAGATCTGATAGGCTGTAACCGGCTTTTGACCCCAAAGTCAGTTACCAGGTTTCCATTTGCATAATTGCTGCTCTGCATTAACCCTTCTGTGGATTAGGTTGCTGCTCGGCAAAACGTTTCCTGTGTGAACAGTAAATGTCATTAACCACATTTTTATAAGTGGATGAATACGTGACAGATAGGTCCCCTTTAATGTATTACCTCTACTATGTATGCCAAAAAACAAACAAATAAATATGAAAAAAATAATTCCATGGTTAATGTAAAAGTATTCTTTTTATTTTACATAAAATAAATTGTTGTGTCCTCTAAATCACCGAAAGATACCTTAAATACACATTTTATATCAAGGAAAAATATTCAGTACACAAATGTAAGCAGTAACAGTTATATATCTGGATATTACTGTATATGATTTCTTGGATTTCTCTCAAATTTCCCATAAATGTGCATTTGATTTGAACACAAATATGGTATATAATCTACAAGTGTGTGCATTTCACATATATTATGTGAATATGTGCTCATCACAAATTGAATAACATGTTTTCAAGGTCTGCATGAGTAGCAATACAACAGGGTAAACAAGAAATAAACAGCAAAAGAAAAAAAAAATGAAAAATTTCAAGCCTCATATTTTTCCCTCTTCTTATTCAATCAAGCACACTGCATGCTTTTTGATCATAAAAGGTAATCTGATTTCTTGGTAAGCAAGACGTGCATTCTGGGAAGCTGATGTGGCATATATTCATATACATGAGTAATGTGATTGGAGATTCTCTGTAACGAGCACCATTTTATCATATGACATCTAATTTCAGCCAGTTGATTCCACGTTATTGTCAAATAATTTTTCTGAAACACTGCACCCTGCTGTTTTTAAAGTATTTAAGCTATTCAAATTAACCATGAGATTTTTAAGAGAGGAACAGATGTGAGCGAAATACTTAAATGTTCAATCTTTGATACCCAATTTAAAATGCCTTATTTTTAGTGTAAAATTCCACGCACTCCCAAGTGATCAATTCTCCTTTCCTTTATTTAAATATATTCTGCCACAAGTGTATTCTGAATTTACAATAATCACATTTTATGGAGTCTGTAGAATGGACAGATTTTTTTTTTTCTGTTAAAACGGTAACTTCTTAGTAAAGCACATATTTAAATAAATAGACAACAAAGCATTATGTAATGAGGTCTACTTCAGCTGAATTAAGTTTAGCCTAACTGTATCAGAGGTATATGTGTTTAAATATTAATTTTAATTCCCATACTGAAGAGACCAAATTTTATAATATAATATACAATGTAAATCATAAGACTACTTTTTTTAAGAGTACATTTATGTGTGCCAGGAGTCAGTGAATGAAAGATCTTATAGGGCAATTTGAAATAATCAGCTACCTAAATTAAAGAAAACAAGAAAGAAAAAAAAAGGAAAAAATATTAAAATGAACAAAATCGTGATTTCTATTATCTGCCATACAGTTCACAGCTCCTACCCACTCATACATTCTAAAAATGTGTATATTTTTTATGAGTGAAAGCATGTTCACAGCCACTAGAGGCTGGATTAACCCTAAAGTAAACATAGCAGTTTCTTACAGCAGGCAGGGTTAACCCTAGATGGACGTGGCACTTCATTAAGCTGAAGTGGTCTGGGTGCTTATAGTGGACAATAGTGGCCTACAATATTCATATGTCATGAAGATGTAGATATGTAGACATTGAGTTAGTGAAGTTATTATATGATAGATATTATAATATATCATTTATATAATAATATGCTCGATTCATTGAAAATTAGGAAAGGAGGGGCCTAAGGAGTGTGCACGAGGTGCAGTAAACACATGTACCTCCCATTTGAAGGCAGGTTTGCTCTGTCTGTAACTCCTGTAATCTCTCTGTACAGTCACCCACTCAACGAGCTTGTTAGCCGCACAAATTACTAAAATGTGAGCCCACCCAGTCTCTCACCAGTTGCTCTAACCATCTAAAAGTAAATCACTGCATCATGTCACATACTCCTAATATGTCATTCACTCTGTCAACTATACAGTCACATACAGCTTTTTTAACTGGTCACATGTACTCTATAGTCTATATTACATATACATATGTGTTACTGTGATAATAATATTCCATATTAACTAAGATTGATTGATTGATCACTATTGAGCAAAACAAACATTTATAGATAGTTAAGATGGCACCGGTAAGCATATAAGCACACATAGCACATATTACTAGATGCAGGCTTGAAGGCCAAAATTACTAGATGCAGGCTTGAAGGCCACAGCTATTAAGAGCTGACACAGCACTACGGCTGTTTACTAAGCTGACACAGCACTATAAGCTGACACAGCACTACAGCAGTTTGAGAAACTGTTGCCATCAAAAAACTTATGTTGCCATCTCTAGAACAGTACAAAGAAAGCTTGTAGATAAGAGATAATTAACCGCACAAGACTTGGCATGAGTTCTTGTGGTCCTGCACAGCCTGGCCAACTGCCAGGTCCATGCAGCTGCTTGTAGGTCTTTTGCTGGGCTACACTGATAAGGAACTACTGACTGTCCTTGAAGACAGGTATATAAGACTAAGGGAATCTTGCGCTCCCTTGGAGAACTACCCACCTGTAATGCAGACGTTACTGGTTTCTGCTGTTCCCAGAAGAGAGGGTATCTCCAAGCCTGACTGCTTGAGTTCCCCCAGTCGTGTGCAGCGAGGAGACAACCAAGCCCCTCTAATGGTGATATATAATTAAGCTAATATATCTAGATACTAAGCTGTTTGAAGTAAATGCATGCAACTACTTAAATGAGAGTAAAACTTACTTTGCTTAGATCCCTTTGTGGACAATAAAGTGTAGTGTGAATTCTTATATTCAACTTGGTCTTTGTGTGATTTCTCTTTCCTATAAATCAATATACTCTATCCGAACTGGGTTGTGTGCCCGCCAATATCGCTATAAACCTTATTAGGTATTGATTATTACTTTTTGGATATTGGTGCTTCATGAATTTAATGATTAGGCACAACAGTTACATATTACATATAATACATATATTTATTTTATATTACATATACCAACCCAGTCTCATTCATCCACCCAAGATATAGTTTTAAGAAAGCGGAGATTGCACAAGCTTAATTGAAAAATGTTCAGGCGAATCCCATAAGCAACGTTTTGGCTCAACTATAGAGCCTTTATCAAATATGCTTGATCTACAGTTGAGCTGAACAGGTGCTTCAATAAAGTTTGCTCACTATTTTGAATCAGAGTGCACAGGAGTTTGTATGGAAATCCATCCACCCCGTCTCATGCCTGCAAATAGACATACTTACACACCCTATCATATCTTACCAATTATCCACCTCCCTGTGTACATACCCCTATCCACTTACGCCTACCAACCCAATGAATCACATAGAATCCCACGTCCAATAATCTATATTTATTTACCAGTGAAGTCAAATTCATAAATCTACCAACCATTTGCTACATACATTATAAACAAATTCATATACATAGGTCCTCATACATACTTTATACATTGGTGCACATGCAGTTGAAGTCAACAATATTCAATCCCCATTGGAAATCAGGTTTATTGTCAAAATAAATACATTTACAGACTTTCAGCTGTTTACAATGAACAAATAAAAAATAAGCAATTGAAATAGCTTAACACAAAAAAATCCTTGAAGTTGTTTACCTAAATTTAACTGAAAATGCAACTTATAATGACTTCTCTACTCTCAAAATTATTCAACCCATTCATGGCCAGCATCTTTAGTACTTAGTAGAGCATCAGTTTGCTGTTATGACCTGCTGCAAATGAGATGCATAACCAGACACCAGCTTCTGGCAGTGTTAAATGGAAGTATAGTGTACGGAACACAGCTTTGTATTTTTTACACTATAGAATCCCTTTAATGCTGTCTGTAGCTTGATCATATACAGGGCTCAAGTCCTGCAGGAACGCGTGAGAACGACCAGAATGCCATTCCTGTTAGACGTTCTGCAGGACCAGTGGTAGATCCAGGAGGATGGGGCAATTTCTCTCTCCTCCCCCCTCTGAGTTCTAATGCTCTCCTCTGCAGGGCCGGTGCTTTACAAGCGCCGACCCTGCTGTGTGCCTTCACAGACTGGAGGGGAGATTAGAGATTTCCCTCACCAGTCCGCAGGCACTTTGCTGGAAGCCGGCAGGGAGGGAGAGAGGACCCAGGATCTCAGTCTGCAACTCCTCCGGGTTCTCCTCTCGCGAGCACAGAGCGTTGCCGCGGTTACCGTGGCAACGCTCCGGATATCGCGAGAGTGAACTCAAGCCCAGAAGGCTGGAGTTCACTCTCACCACTGGGACCACCAGGGATTCTCCACCGCACCACCAGGGATTGAGAAAGATCCCCTCCCGGGCAAAGGTAAGAAGGGAGGATGTATATAAAGATTATTAAAAAAAATAAAAAATAAAAAAACATACATATATATATATATATATATATATATATATATACACTTTTTTTATATGTGCCCCCCTGCTCCACACACACACACACACACACACACACACAATAACTTTCACATTCACACACTGCCACCCCACATATTTCCACCCCATATACTGTACCCCACCACACACACACACACACACACTGTACCCCCACACACACACACACTGTACCCCCCACACTCATACTGTACCTCTAACATGCACACTGAACCCCTCACACACACTGCACCCTCACACACACACACACACCCTGCACCCCTAACATACACAAACTGCGCACCGAACACACACACACCCTGCGTCCCTCAGATACACACAAACTGAAATCCTTTTACATACGAATAATAAATATTTAAATTGTAATATTATTAGCCTGACCTTGTTTTTAGAATGAAAAATAACTACGTGCTGTTTATATTGAAATAATTGAAATTACTTTACATTAAATATTGGGCAAAGAGTAGAGGTAGGAACTGGCGGGAGGTATTTGGTATAGGTAATGAGTGAGCCCTGGAGGAGGATATTTGGCATAGGGAAGGTGTGGATGACTCTCTGGGGTTGTGGCGGGATCTCGGTGGTCTGAAGTTCAGTCCAATCCGCAACACTTTCCTCTGGTAGAATCAGTCCCCTCTGGAAAGCTGGAATGTCTGCCGGAGCTGCTATTGTATATTGCTTACTGTTGTATGTCACAGTCAGCACAAATGGATAGTTCCATCTCTATTTAAGGCCTCGATCATTTAGTGCCTTTGTGATCGGCCTGAGTGCCCAGCGGGCTTGCAAGGTGGCTTGTGAGAGATCTGGGAAAAATTGAGCACCTGTTTGCCTTGGAATGTGATAGATGCTTGCAATCTCGCCTGTTTCAGAATATCCTCCTTGAATGCGTAGTTATGGAGGCAGCAAATTATGTCTCATGGCTTGTCTTGCACTAGTGCATGGGACCTCATGGCCCTATGTGCTCAATCAAATTTTATTTTTGTGTCCTTTGGTCTTTACAAAACTTGGTTAAACAGAGTCTCTAAGATTCCAAATACCTGCTCGGTAGTCCCATAGGGGGCTTCTGGCACTCCTCGTACCCACAGGCTATTCCTTCTCCCCCTATTATCCATATCATCCAATTTCAGATGGAAATATTGCAGTGCTTCGGTTTGTTTAGTAAAGGCATCTTGCCGTATCACCCATTGTGCCAAGGTTGCTTCTCCCTTCTCCTCTAGGGCCTGTACACACTGCCCTATTGATGGTACCTCATTGCCCATAGCGTTCAGCGTTTTGTCAGGGTCTTACCTTGCAGATAGACACAGTCCAAGGTGGCCAGATAAGAAGCCACCTGGACTGTGAATCTGTGCACGCGGGCTGTGCAGGAAAGGTGATTCCAATGCAGTACTAACAAGGACACAAATAGCAGGATAGACGATGGATAGCCAAAGTCAAAGGATGCCAGAGGCAGTGGCGTACATACCAGGGTCGCAGGGGTCGCGGCCCCCATGAGGCTGGCCCTGCTTACACCCGGCGGCCGGTCAGGCTGGTGCGCGAGGGAGCACTCTCCCCTGAGTGCTTCCTCTTCAGCTCCCTCGCGCACCGCACTGATACCGGAACCGGAAGATGACGTCATCTTCCGGCGCCGGCATCCCAACGCGGCGCGCGAGGGAGCTGAAGAGGAAGCACTGAGGGGAGAGTGCTCCCTCACGCACCAGCCTGACCGGCCGCCTAGGAGCACAGCAGCACCACTGGACCCCAGGGAATCCCCTCAGCACTCCCAAAGGTAGAGAGGCTGGGGGGATTAAATAAAAAAAAATGTGTAAGTGTGTGTGTGTAAGTGTGTGTGTGTAAGTGTGTGTGAGTGAGTGTGTAAGTGTGTGTGAGTGTAAGTGTGTGTGAGTGTAAGTGTGTGTGAGTGTAGGTGTGTGTGAGTGTTGGTGTGTGTGTGTGTGTGTGTGTGTGTGTGTGAGTGTGAGTGTGAGTGTTAGTGTGTGTGTGAGTGTTAGTGTGTGTTAGTGTGTGTGTGAGTGTTAGTGTGTGTGTGTGTGTGAGTGTAAGTGTGTGTGAGTGTAAGTGTGTGTGTGAGTGTGTAAGTGTGTGTGAGTGTGTAAGTGTGTGTGAGTGTAAGTGTGTGTGAGTGTGAGTGTTAGTGTGTGTGAGTGTAAGTGTGTGTGAGTGAGTGTGTGTGAGTGTTGGTGTGTGTGTGTGTGTGTGTGTGTGTGTGTGAGTGTGAGTGTTAGTGTGTGTGTGTGTGTGTGTGTGTGTGTGTGTTAGTGTGTGTGTGAGTGTTAGTGTGTGTGTGAGTGTTAGTGTGTGTGAGTGTAAGTGTGTGTGAGTGTAAGTGGGTGTAAGTGTGTGTGAGTGTAAGTGTGTGTGAGTGTAAGTGTGTGTGAGTGTAAGTGTGTGAGTGTAAGTGTGTGTGTGGGAGTGTTAGTGTGTGTGAGTGTAAGTGTGTGTGAGTGTTAGTGTGTGTGAGTGTTAGTGTGTGTGAGTGTAAGAGTGTGTGTGTGAGTGAGTGTGTGTGTGAGTGAGTGTGTGTGTGTGTGAGTGTTGGTGTGTGTGTGAGTGTTGGTGTGTGTGTGAGTGTTGGTGTGTGTGTGAGTGTGAGTGTTAGTGTGTGTGTGTGTGTGTGTGTGTTAGTGTGTGTGTGAGTGTTAGTGTGTGTGTGAGTGTTAGTGTGTGTGAGTGTAAGTGTGTGTGAGTGTAAGTGGGTGTAAGTGTGTGTGAGTGTAAGTGTGTGTGAGTGTAAGTGTGTGTGAGTGTAAGTGTGTGAGTGTAAGTGTGTGTGTGGGAGTGTTAGTGTGTGTGAGTGTAAGTGTGTGTGAGTGTTAGTGTGTGTGAGTGTTAGTGTGTGTGAGTGTAAGAGTGTGTGTGTGAGTGAGTGTGTGTGTGAGTGAGTGTGTGAGTGTGTGTGTGTGTGTGTGTGTGTGTGTGTGTGAGTGTTGGTGTGTGTGTGAGTGTTGGTGTGTGTGTGAGTGTTAGTGTGTGTGAGTTAGTGTGTGTGTGAGTGTTAGTGTGTGTGTGAGTGTAAGTGTGTGTGAGTGTAAGTGTGTGTGAGTGTAAGTGTGTGTGTGGGAGTGTGTGTGTGAGTGTTAGTGTGTGTGAGTGTAAGTGTGTGTGAGTGTTAGTGTGTGTGAGTGTTAGTGTGTGTGAGTGTAAGAGTGTGTGTGTGAGTGAGTGTGTGTGTGAGTGAGTGTGTGTGTGAGTGAGTGTGTGTGTGTGAGTGTTGGTGTGTGTGTGAGTGTTGGTGTGTGTGTGAGTGTTAGTGTGTGTGAGTTAGTGTGTGTGTGAGTGTTAGTGTGTGTGTGAGTGTAAGTGTGTGTGAGTAAGTGTGTGAGTGTAAGTGTGTGAGTGTAAGTGTGTGTGAGTGTAAGTGTGTGTGAGTGTAAGTGTGTGTGTGTGAGTGTAAGTGTGTGTGAGTGAGTGTTAGTGAGTATTAGTGTGTGTGAGTGTTAGTGTGTGTGTTAGTGTGTGTGAGTGTTTGTGTGTGTGAGTGTTAGTGTGAGTGAGTGTGTGTGTTAGTGTGTGTGTGAGTCTTAGTTTGAGTGTGTGAGTGTGAGTGTGAGTGAGTGTGTGTGAGTGTTAGTGTGTGTGTGAGTATTGGTGTTTGTGTTAGAGTGTGTGTGTCTGCTAGTGAGTGTCAGTGAGTGTGTTACTGAGTGTGTTTGTGTGTGTGTGTGTGTGTTAGTGAGTCTGTTTGATGTCTGTTAGTGAGTGTGTGTTTGTCAGTGAGAGTGTATGTTTTGTAAGTGAGTGTGTATGTATGTCTGCCGCTGAGTGTGTCTCTGTCAGTAAATGTGTGTGTCTGTTAGCTAGTGTGTATGTATTTGTTCGTGAGAGTGTGTGTGTCTTCAGCACTTACCTTCCTCCAGCGCCGGACTCCCATGGCGCTGGGGATCCCTCCGCCTCTCAGCTCCGAATGCGCATGCACGGCAAGAGCCGTGCACGCATTCAAACCGCCCATAGGAAAGCATTACTCAATGCTTTCCTATGGACGTTCAGTGTCTTAAAATGGCGGAAGCGCCTCTAGCAGCTGTCAGTGAGACAGCCACTAGAGGCTGGATTAACCCTCAGTGAAACATAGCAGTTTCTCTGAAACTGCTATGCTTTCAGCTGCAGGGTTAAAACTAGAGGGACCTGACACCCAGACCACTTCATCAAGCTGATGTGATCTGGGTGTCTGTAGTGGTCCTTTAAGTGTGTGTGCATCTGCATGCACTGGCGTACATACCGCCGTCGCAGCCCTGCAACCCCTGCGACCAGGTGCCCGCCGCCATGTGTTGCTGCCCCGGCCCGCGCAGAGTAAGCGCGAGGGGGGGGGGCCACGGATCAATTTTCGCACCGTGGCCCCATGGGTCATGTGTACGCCACTGGCCAGAGGTCAGGATAAACAAAGTGTAGCCAAAGTCAAGGGATGCCATAGGTCAGAATAAACAAAGTCAAAAGCTTGGGTTAATATGGAGTACAAGTTCAGGAGACTCGAAAACAGGAACTGAACACATAAACCAGGATCAAAGACTTGATAACATTCACAGGGTGAGGCAGTGCTTATATACCCAGCTGATTACTGAACTGTCTCAGGTGAAGCACAGGCAATGACCACAGAAGAAGTTCAGCCCCCAGTGCTGCAGACATAGCCAGGTATAACAGTGCTAGAAATACTCCAAGGAATAGGAACTGCTGTGGCTTAAAGGCAGTAAAGCAGGCCCAGGACAGCAACCACGTCTGGCCATCTGAACAGTGAGAACATGTCACTTTTCTCCCGTGCTCTCCTCCAGTTTGTGCAGCATGTTTGCCCGAGATGGGAGTTGTAGTAGAATTCTGCCTAGATCCTGGTCTTCCACTGATATTTCAGATGCTACCGGACTCTTCAGCTTGCTTTAATGCACTTTGCCGCCGGGCGACATCTTTGGTCCATCGTCGGCGCTGCTTGTTTCTGTGAAATATCGTCGGAGTGAGGTTTTTCGAAGGAGTGTTGCCAGTCGTGAGGCAATGGTTTTTAGAAGCCATGCCATAACTTTAGCTCTGGATAACGATTTTTAGCTGCGGAGTACCTCCCTCACGCGTGCATCCGCCATACTGGTCAGACCACGCCCTTCTTTCCTTTATATGTTTACATTGTTGATTTAATATATAGACTTTGTTTAACATCCATTTGAATATTCATCCATATATTTGATTTGTTGTAGAAAACATTCCTTGTTTATTTTCGACATATGTTGCACCATTGTATTGTTACTGCTTATACATACATAATTGATTGTATCTATGACATACTCTTGCATTGTGTATATGGTAACAAAATAATAATAAAATATTTATAATAAAAAGTAAGTGTACTATTGGAGAGTTATACACTAAACCAGGAACCATCGAGAGAATTGCACACAACCAAATTCAAAATATTCTCCAACTCACCTATTTCTCTAGCTTGAATAATTGGCCTAAAATTTGAAATTCCCTCATCAATTGCGGACAATCTCTGGCTTAGTAAATAACACTGTTTCTCGTTCAAAATTTTATTTTTCAAGGTAGATAATTAAAAAAATTGTGCAAGTACAGTACAAAACAGTGCTTTGGAAATGGTATATCTTTAAATGTACAACTACTTTGCCATACAGGATAAATGAAGTTGCTGTTCTACAACATCTGTAGGTTCTAATTGTATATTGTTAAGATATGATTCATTCATATTTTTGCATTAAATTATTTAACAGCAAAAATCATAGTCCCCAGATATACAGATACACAGACACTGCAAGTGACATTTTCTATCTGTCTCACACATCTTATGCATTATATTCTTAAAACAATAAAAGACTTGACCATGATTTTCTTGGATGAGAGGATGACTTACAAACATGGGCGTCCACAGGAATCTTTCCAGGGGGGTCTTGCCGCCCCTTCCTGTTCCTTGCAAACCCTTCCGGCTCCTTGCAGACCATTCCTGCTTCTTGCTGCTCTTTGCTGCCCCTTCCTGCTCATTTCTATTCCTTTCTGCTCCTTCTCCTACTTTACCTTTGTGTTCCTTCTGCCCCGTTCAGCTGCTTCCTGCCCCTTCTACTCCATGCTGCCCTTTCCAGCTCCTTGCTGCCCTTTTCTGCTCCTTCTTCTACTTTACCTTTGTGCCCCTTCTGATTCTTTCTGCTCCTTTACCTTTATGCTCCTTTTTTCCCTACCTGTCCCTTCTTGCAGCCCCTTCCTGCTCATTTCTATTCCTTTGTGCTCCCTTCTCCTATTCAGCTCCTGCCCCGATATGCTCCTTTGTGCTAGTTCTTATTTGTTCTGCTCCTTTACCTTTGTGCTCCTTCTGTCCCTTCCTGCCCTTCCTGCTCCTTGCAGACCCTTACTGCCCCTTCCTACTTCTTGCAGCCACTTCCTGCTCCTTCCTGCCTCTTTCTGCTTCTTGCAGACCCTTCCTGCTCCTTCCTGCTCATTTATGTTCCTTTTTGCTCTTTCTCCTACTTTACCTTTGTGCTCCTTCTGCCCCTTCCAGTTCCTTGCTGCATTTTCCAGCTCCTTGCTGGTCCTTTCTGCTCCTTCTACTGTTTTACCTTTGCGCTCCTTCTGATTCTTTCTGCTCCTTTACCTTTGTGCTCCTTCTGTCCCTTCCTGCCCCTTGCTGACTCTTCCTTCTCCTTGTAGACCATTCCTTCTCCTTGTAGACCCTTCCTGCTCCGTGCGGCCTCTTCCTGCTCCTTGCTGACTCTTCCTGCTCCTTGCTGACTCTTCCTGCTCCTTGAAGCCCCTTCATGTTCTTTGCTAACTCTTTCTGCTCCTTGCAAGCCATTTCTGCTCTTTGCAGACCCTTCCTATTCCTTGCTGCCCCTTCCTGCTCATTTCTGCCACTTCCTGCTTTTTGCAGACCTTCCTGCTCCTTGCCACCCCTTCCTGTTCCTTTCTGCTCCTTCTCCTACTTTACCTCTCTGCTCCTTCTGTCCCTTCTAGCTCATTTCTGTTCCTTTTACTTTCTGCTCCTTCTTTACCTTCCTGCACCTTGCTGACCCTTCCTTTATGCTGCCCCACATCTTCCACTTACCTGATCTGTAGGCTGCCCCCCCATCCCTCACTTACCTGATCTGTAGGTTGCCCCCCATCCCTCACTTACTTGATCTGTAGGCTGTCTCTGCAGTCTGGGAGTTGCTGGTTGCACGTGCTACTCAGGTTCAGTCAGGAGAGAGAAGCAGGGATAAGATGTAGCTTTGTATGCCTGCCTTTCTCCACATGCCGGTATTGCAGTGTATTCTCAATCTCAAAAAATACAGGCACAAGCTGGAAAATCTGGGAGAGGGGGGAGTTAAGTTCCCTTCCTTGCCCCCCCCCCTCCCCTGCAAACGCAGATGCTTACAAATATAAACTAGTATATACCACACTATTCTAATGAGTATGGCATTTAAACTCCCATCTAAGATGTTCAGAACCCCCTTTAAAATATAATGAAATGTGCAATTAATTTTTGATATACTTTATATGTGAAATAATGAAATTGCATCTTTATATATGTGGCGAAACCAACCTCGCCACTGGGCCCTGGAGAAGCCTGTTTGCTAGCCTCCTACCTACTGACTATGGCCCCTGGGTTATTTGGGGCATATTGTACTGTATATTGCTGCTACTGGCCCTTTTAACAGCATCTATGGACATATTGGGACTTTTGGGACTACTGTCCCTTTAAGACTGTGAAGCATATTCAAGTGTACTGCCTGTAATATTATATATGTATTTATAGATGTGTTAAGTTTATCCTGGGTGATTTGTATGCAGCATTCTGATTGTTCGGTAGAATCACTCCATTCAGTATATTGAGTGAAACTACCGAACAACCAGACCACCCAGGAATGAGTGTGCCTCCAATTACCGTTTGCAACAATGTTGCAAACGGGTAATTGGCAATCATGTAATGTGTTCTGTGTCCTCTGGGTGGCCGCCATTCAGGAAACAAACACGTGGCGGCGGCCATCTTAAACTACCGAACAGCGGTGTTTTGCCGTCGAGTGTCTGGAACTAAAATCGGACACTTGACTAGGCAAACACCGCTGAGACCTCCATACTTCCAGAAATTCGTATGGAAACTACCGAATGACCCGCCGTTCGGTAGAAAGAGCCCCATAAACAAGGGAATTCATTCAAACCCTCTCCAGGCTCTATAACACAGGCAATTCGCCTGTTTTCATTCCCTTGTTTGTGACCGACCGCAGGGCCAAAATGCATGGAACTGTTTTCGGATACTTTACCCATGCGGTCGGTCAAATCTTTGGAACCCCATATCTCACGAACCATTCATCCGAATTACTTGAATTTTGGATATGTTGTCCCCCTGAATAAGGGCTATCCAGCGATGCTGGATTTAAAGGTGTATCCCCGGGTTTTGGGGTACATCCAGAACTTGGCTGAAAAAGTGTACCGGATAATTGAGTTTAATGTTATCTGAGGGGAGGGGATGTGTGGGCTGAACCATGTATGTGATTGGTTATTTTATGCCTCCCCCTGGGTGTGGCCTGTATGTGGATTAGTGTAATAAAAGCCAGGCTGGATGAGCCAGTCCACAGTTCCTGTTTTACCCTCAAAGTGATGTGTCGTCTCATTATTGGGGGGAAGGATTTATTGCATGCTGTTCCAGTTGACTGCTAGGAGTACAAGCCTATTCGTATGGTTCCTATTCAATGGTCTATAGCATTCATATGCTTGGGAGAATTTAAAAGGTTTCCCGGATTCGGTGATTGTGGTGTCTGCCAGAGTGCTTGGAGTCCTCAGGAAGCACTAGGAGCATCCATTAACGGAGGTACCCAGTCGGGGTGCCAGGTGATCCGTTACATTGGTGGCAAGCGGTGGGATGGCGTCCTAGTGTGAGGTAAAGCAGCTCGGAGACACAGTTCGTTTGGATTTACAAATTGAGGGCAACGCTAGCAGTCGTGCAGCGCCCCTGGGAGCAGACAAGTATGGAAGGTTCTGGCTCTGGAGATGATTGGCTGGCCGAGGTGAGGCAGCGAGTGGCCGAGTATGGGGATGATATACCCATGGAGACACGCCGGGTGATCTGGAACCAGGTCATGGCTGAGCGAAACACAAGGCTGGACCGAGAATTCCGGTTGGCAAAAGAGAGGAAGTATGCTCAGCAGCAGGAGCGGTACAGCAGCCGAGTAGAGGCTGCATCCGAGGAGGTTAGCCGTCTTTCCCTGAGGCGGCGGGAGGAACCCGAAGTGGGGGTCCTCATAGACTGGTCCTGTGAGGAACCACAACAGGCAGGTAGAGATGGGACCAAGGTCTCTCCACCGGGCCCTTACTCACAAATGTTGCGGGGCCTCACGGATTGGTCCTGGGAAGACCCACAGATGGCAGGTGGAGATGGGACTGCGGTCTCTCTACCGGCCCTACAGGGATGCTGGGCAGTCGGCCCAGATCCCCAGCGGCAGTGTGCGTTACAGGGAGCTGAAAGTGCCGTTCTTGCTCCCCAGCGGCAGTCTACGGTGCAGGGAGAGGAGCCTGTTATCCCCTCTCCCCAGCGGTTGAAGGTGTGTAAGGGAGAGGAGTTTGTTACCCCCTCTCCCCACCGACAACCTAACCCACCAAGGGGAGACAGTAAACCCCTCACCAGCGCAGATGGGACCGTGGTCTCTGCGCCCAAGTTACAGGGAGCTGAAGGGGCCGTCCTCCCTCCCCAGCGGCAGTGTGATTTGTTGGGAATTGGGAGCCCAGTCTCCATTCCCCAGTGGCAGGCTGAGTTACAGGGGACAGAGGTAGTTGGTCCTACCCCCCAGCAGCAGAGTGATATGCCGGGAAGGCAGTGTGAAGTGCAGGGAGAGGAGAGCAGCGTCCTCCCTCCCCAGCGGCAGGCTGAGTTGCAGGGGGCAGAGGTAGTTGGTCCTACCCCCCAGCAGCAGCGTGATTTTTTGGGAATAGAGAGCCCAGTCTCCGTTCCCCAGCAGCAGGACACTGAATTGGGAGGAGAGACAGTCGGTCTCCCTCCACAAAGACTGAAAGTAGGCATGGGAGAGGAGATTGTTACCTCCTCTCCCCAGCGGCAGATCATCAATGGGCAGAGTGTTCTAATGGGAGAGGAGATTGTTACCACCTCTCCCCAGCGGCGGATCATCAATGGGCAGAGTGTTCTAATGGGAGAGGAGCTGGTTACCACCTCTCCCCAGCGGCAGCTTAATGTACCAGGGGGAGACTGTAAGCCCCACACCTGTGCAGATGGGACCGTGGTCTCTGCACTTCCAGCACAGGGGGTAGGGACGGTCGGTCCTGCCCCCCCACAACAGGGCTGTTTAGCCAAAGGGGAGACAGTCTGTCTCCAGCAGCAGAGCTGTGTAACTAAAGGGGAGACAGTCGGTCTCCAGCAGCAGAGCTGTGTAACTCAAGGGGAGACAGTCGGTCTCCAGCAGCAGAGCGGTGTAACTCAAGGGGAGACAGTCGGTCTCCAGCAGCAGAGCTGCGCAGCTAAAGGGGAGACAGTCGGTCTCCAGCAACCAGGCTCCAACCAGACTACTCCTGTAGTAGTGCTGGCACCAGGGCAGAGTACCGCTGGTCTCTGCCCACTCAGCAACCCACCAAAACAGCCTACCAGTCCCCCACACAGCCGGGGTGAGGCACCTGGACCTGGACAAGTTTTTCCATTACTCAGGTGTAGTAACCATTCATTGTGGGTGGACTGTACTGCTGTTTCTGTTTTGTGGGTGGGCTGCTGGACTAACAAGGGCACTGACCGGCAAGAGGTCAGGTACCCTGTTAGTATGTTTGGAAAAGGGGAGAAATGTGGCGAAACCAACCTCGCCACTGGGCCCTGGAGAAGCCTGTTTGCTAGCCTCCTACCTACTGACTATGGCCCCTGGGTTATTTGGGGCATATTGTACTGTATATTGCTGCTACTGGCCCTTTTAACAGCATCTATGGACATATTGGGACTTTTGGGACTACTGTCCCTTTAAGACTGTGAAGCATATTCAAGTGTACTGCCTGTAATATTATATATGTATTTATAGATGTGTTAAGTTTATCCTGGGTGATTTGTATGCAGCATTCTGATTGTTCGGTAGAATCACTCCATTCAGTATATTGAGTGAAACTACCGAACAACCAGACCACCCAGGAATGAGTGTGCCTCCAATTACCGTTTGCAACAATGTTGCAAACGGGTAATTGGCAATCATGTAATGTGTTCTGTGTCCTCTGGGTGGCCGCCATTCAGGAAACAAACACGTGGCGGCGGCCATCTTAAACTACCGAACAGCGGTGTTTTGCCGTCGAGTGTCTGGAACTAAAATCGGACACTTGACTAGGCAAACACCGCTGAGACCTCCATACTTCCAGAAATTCGTATGGAAACTACCGAATGACCCGCCGTTCGGTAGAAAGAGCCCCATAAACAAGGGAATTCATTCAAACCCTCTCCAGGCTCTATAACACAGGCAATTCGCCTGTTTTCATTCCCTTGTTTGTGACCGACCGCAGGGCCAAAATGCATGGAACTGTTTTCGGATACTTTACCCATGCGGTCGGTCAAATCTTTGGAACCCCATATCTCACGAACCATTCATCCGAATTACTTGAATTTTGGATATGTTGTCCCCCTGAATAAGGGCTATCCAGCGATGCTGGATTTAAAGGTGTATCCCCGGGTTTTGGGGTACATCCAGAACTTGGCTGAAAAAGTGTACCGGATAATTGAGTTTAATGTTATCTGAGGGGAGGGGATGTGTGGGCTGAACCATGTATGTGATTGGTTATTTTATGCCTCCCCCTGGGTGTGGCCTGTATGTGGATTAGTGTAATAAAAGCCAGGCTGGATGAGCCAGTCCACAGTTCCTGTTTTACCCTCAAAGTGATGTGTCGTCTCATTATTGGGGGGAAGGATTTATTGCATGCTGTTCCAGTTGACTGCTAGGAGTACAAGCCTATTCGTATGGTTCCTATTCAATGGTCTATAGCATTCATATGCTTGGGAGAATTTAAAAGGTTTCCCGGATTCGGTGATTGTGGTGTCTGCCAGAGTGCTTGGAGTCCTCAGGAAGCACTAGGAGCATCCATTAACGGAGGTACCCAGTCGGGGTGCCAGGTGATCCGTTACAATATATATATATTAAATATAACCACAGACGTAGACATTTAGAAGATTTAACAAAGAAGCTGTCACAATTATCCATACCAAGCATAGGTCTTCACCCCATTAATGCACCACATATTAAAAGAGTGGATGATCCTAACCCTGCGATATTGGCATATGGTAAAAAAAAATGTATTACCAGTTCTTATAGGGCATTATTTACTTATTAAATCGTGTATTATGCAATCACTAAATGTGATATAGGCATGTATTGAATATTAGTCCTACATGCTTATTTGTCACATTAAAACATATTCAACTATTTTTTGGATCATGGGCATAAAAAAGGGAAAATAATATACTATATGTGAAATGGTAGGTTGCATGGTTGTTAAAGGGAAATTATAGTCACCAGAACTACTACAGCTTAATGTAGTGGTTTTGGTGTCTATGGCATGTCCCTGCATCCTTAGCAACGTAAGGCAGTGTTTACCTTGCTGGCTTGTTACACCTCTAGTGGCAGTCACTCAGAGGGCCACTAGAGGTGCTTACCGTGTCAGTGCTGCACGCTTTGCATGGAGGCGCTGAAAGTTCCCCATAGGTATGCATTGATTCAATGCATCTCTAAGAGAAAAGGCTAATTGGAGCAGCGCTGTGTTTTGCCGCACATGTGCAATAGCCTCCTAATTCTATGGAAAAGCATTGGATTGGCTGATATAATAAAAATTGATGATCTCAGCCACAGAAGTGGGACCAGGTGGGGCCCGTCAATACAGGACCAGCATGATGTGGGGAAAAGGGTGAGTAAAACCCTCTTTAATCTCTAAATAGAGGGGTGCCAGTAACCTAAAGCTGCAATCCGGCACTATAGTTTTAGGAATATGTTTGTATTCTTGACACTGTAGTGTCCTTTTAAGCAGCAATTAAATTATTTACGCAGTTTAAATAGAATTCTACATTTAATTCACTGGAGGACATAGCTCTGATCTCAAAAATCCATAAACTTTCCCCATGGAAAAAATGTCAATTATATGTTCTCCACTTCAGCTTTTACCTCTCTTCACTTCAATAAATTGTAAACATGAAGGATCCTGGTATATGTTTTATACATATACTTTATATGGGTACTTTGATGAAGTAGAAATATGTCCTCAATTAAAAAGTACAGCTGCTAAGGCTTATTTTGTCTCTATGTAAGATGCAGTAATACTAAGGGGAAATAAATTCTGAAAGATTGAACAAAAGAGAATTGGAACAAAATGATTTTTGTATATTTTAAACGCATTGCCCATCTTATGGACAATGCAACTCTTGAGAGGTGAAAATGAGTTCTATATTGTACTTACATTTATTGTAAAATAGAATGTATTAATTAGAAATCAACATAATCGAACATATTTTAACTCAACTTCAAACCATATTATGCCTTAAATTACAGGTATTTTCTTTATTATAAAATATGAAAACAATTTAAATGGCAGATGATTACAAGGATAATGCTTCAAAGAATTCCCTTTCTACACTTCCCTTTACAGAGTTCCATCTAGTGATCAGAGAAAAAGAGATCTTATTTTTATCCAGCACAATCTAAAGGTCATACGATTGAAGGCTTTTAGAAAAAAATGGACCACAAGGAATTCAGAGATTTGTGTGTTAAAGGCATTCATTATATAAAAAAAATAACCCACAAAGCAGTGAAGAGATTACAGAGCTTAAAGTGAGCTGGAGAATAATAATATTGTTATATGAACGATAATACAATGGGAAGAATACTTGTGCAGAACCTTAAAAACTGTTTAAAGTTTTGAATTTACAGCAGTTAAATGCTAATTCAAGTTATAATTAATACATGTTTTGTTTTAGGATATATTTTGCTTATTTTCTTTTTAAGGTGACTTTTGCCAGCGCAGAATAATAATTTAAAAACATTAGTCAAAAACAGCCTTCAAGGGGAAATTAACACAACCACTGGATATTTTAGTGTCTTACCATACAAGAACTAGACGTGTGCATTTGGCTTCAGACCAATCATGATTCAAATGTAGCAGCTGGCCAGTTCTCGCTAGCCAGCTGCCACATTAAAGGTCCACTTAAGTAACCGAGGCCACTTCATGTCATCTCAGTGTCAAACGGACAGCCACTATAGGCGCTTCCGCTGCACTGATGCAAAAGCCCCCATTGAATTTGTGATTACCTATCAGGGAGCATGGATGGCTGTATAAAACCTCCCTTTAGGCCACCACCTGCCAGGCCGCAGGGTGGCACATGTCTGCTAGATAGTCAGCAGCAAAAAGGCTGCCCATTGGAATTAAAAACTAGCAACTGAGCGGTTATTGCTACCCGGTCACTAATAAAAGATCACATCCCCTGGGGATGGAACCTGTAAAATATTGAGAGGACCTGACATAGGTCCCCCATGTACATTGGGTAGGGGGGTTAGAAATGTAATAATGCAGGATGGACAGGTTACTGTCTACTTCCCTCAAGCCATCTGTTGCCAGCAGGCTGAGGCTCTATAAAATAATAGGATGCTGGGAGGGGGCTATGTAAAAATTAAGAAGAGGTTGACATGCTATTGTCCACCCTCCCATACTCCTTAACTCCTCTACCTCTACCCATGTGTATTATGTGTGTGGTATTAATGCAAAGGGGAACAGACAGTATTAATGGCACTGACAATGGAGGGGATGCCATTGACCATCACTTTAAAATAGTATAAATAATAAAGCTATTTCTCCCTGGGTGGCTATGGGTCCCTAATCCCCTAGCCCCTGCCCACCCCAATAAAAAAATTCTACTTACTCTACTCACCCTGATAATAAAGAGGGGGCAAATACATCCAAAACCTTTAAGAAATAAAAAAAAAGCATTCTTATCTTTAGATGTCTTCCTGTTTTGTAAATCTTCTTTTCTTCAGCCCTACAAAAAGTCAAATAAAAAGTCATAATAAACTGAAGCTACTATTAAAAATAAAAGAGAACTGGGCCACAAAAAAGAGTAAAAAAGAAAAATAGCATTGTAAAAAAAAAAAAAAAAAAAAAAAGAACTAAATATCTTCACCAGAGGGCTCTGCACAGAGATTTCAAGGCTGGAACAGCTTTTATAGATGCAAGTTTAAGTGTAATCATATATGTCAGCAGAACACTCTGACTGGTTGACTTTGTAAGATTACAAACAAATAATGTAACTCAGCCCTTAAAAGTGTGAAATATAATTTAAATCAGAACTGTAGAGGATAACAACAGCAACTGGCAGCTAAAACAGCTGTGATTGCTTCCTAAGCTGGTGCTAAATCCTGAATAAAATTAAGCTGAGTTTTTAAGCAGAGAGGAAGAAGTTTCGGCCACTTGATTAGTCAAAACGGGTGAAGGCCATTTCCTGGCTGGGCAGCTGTCTCCTGGGCCCTGCTGCCCTTAACAATTTATTTTTCTGTCTCATGGGCCCACCGGGATGGGGGAGGGAGGCAGACAATAACGTGTGTTTGTGTGTCAGTATGTCTGTCAGTGTATGCCTCTGTGTGCCAGTATGTCTGTCAGTGTATGCGTCTGTTTGTGTGTCAGTGTATGTGTCTGTTTGTCAGTAGGTCTGCCATAGTATGCATCTGTGTGTCAGTAGGTCTGTCATAGTATGCATCTGTGTGTCAGTATATCTGTCATTGTATGTACCTGTGTGTCAGTATGTCTGTCGGTGTATGTATCTGTGTGTTTGAGTCAGTATGTATGTCAGTGTATGTATATGTGTGTGTCAGTATGTGTCTGTGTGTCAGTATGTCTGTCAGTGTATGTGTCTGTGTGTCAGTAAGTCTGTCAGTGTATGTATCTGTGTGTTTGTGTCAGTGTGTATGTCTGTGTGTGTGTCAATATGTCTGTCATTGTATGTATCTGTGTGTCAATATTAGGGATCGACCAATTACCGGTCTGGCCGATATCATCGGCCAATATTCTGCATTTTCAGCAATATCGGTATCGGCCAATAAACATAACGATATTTCCGATAATGCAGACCAGGGTCACCATCAGGGTCCTGGGGACTCGCGGCGGTCCTAAGGGCCCAGCACACCCTTACTTACCTTCCCAGCAGCTCCCTTCAACTCCCCGGTGTAAACCTTGCAAGTCCCGCGGCTGTCAGAACGTTGCCACGGGTAACCATAGCAACGCTCCGCGCGGCACGCAGGCCACGAGAGTTAGATAGGGGAGCCGCTGGGAAGGGAAGTAAGAGTGTGCTCGGTCCCCCGAGGACTGCCGTGGGCCTCTCCAGGGAATGCCATAGCCTCCCTCCCTAGCCAGATATGAAGAAGCGAGGGGGGACAAACAAAATGTAAAAAATAAATATATAAAAAAAAAAGTAAAAAAAAAAAAATCCACCCCCATTTTACACACATTTTATACACACACACACACTCATTGCACAAACACACACTACACAAACACACGCACTCTACATTCATTATATACACACACTACACACTCACTGCACAAACACTCACTGCACAGACACACACACTCTGCATTCATTATATACACACACTACACAAACACACTGCATTTACTATATACACACTACACAAACAAACATTCACTATACACACCTAATAGAAATCAGTTGTTGTTGGGGGATTCTATGATAAGAGGAGTGAAGTTCGACAATGGTAGTATTGTGACATGTCTTCCCGAAGCTACTGCTCACAGAGACAGGAGACGTATTTGTAATATTGTTAAGCGAGCAAAGCAGGAAGGGGAATTGGATATACTTGTCCATCTAGGGACAAATGACTTGGCTTGCAGTGAGGTTTCAGAGGTAAAGGAAATTTTTAGTGTTTTTGCCAATGATATACGGCAGGTTGCTTCCACATTGTCATTCTCTGAAGTTCTGCCAGTGCATAACACTCAGAACGATAGGTGGATGCATATTAGGGACTTTAACTTGTGGCTTGGTGAATGGTGTCGGGAGCAAGGATTTGGCTTTATTTCTCATGGTAGCTCTATTTGGAATGGAAATAAACTGTTCAAAAAAGATGGTTGGCATCTTTCTCAAAAGGGAACAAATGTTCTCAATGAGCAGTTCAGAGGTTTTGCTAGGATGTATTTAAACTAGAAGGTGGGCAAAAGGGTGATAAAACATCAATCCAATTGCCCCCCAAAACAAGGACAGAATGTGCCTGTAGCAAGTGTGTTAAAAAATGATAAGCTACCCGTTCATAGGTGCGACTCTGAAAATCTGGTGTGCAATAAGGACGAAACTCACGCTCACCACCGTACCAGGGCCTCTGACCCCAGTGGCGCACAACCCGGAGGTGGTGGGAGGCCTAGCACACGCGGACCTCCTCGCATTCAGTGGCACTGACTGGTCCTACATGCAACAGTGGTGCTCAAGGGACGAGCTCAAACAACTACCAGACCTGTTTGGGGGAAAGGACCCCGACTCCCTTAGATAGGTTACGCTACTTCCAAGTCAAGTCATACTATAAAGCACAAACCGGGAAACATCTCTTCCAAAGACCCCTCACAGAGTTTGAGGGACTGTGCGCAAATAGGACACGTCCCCCTAGGGGGATCTCACTCCTATATGCCCTGCTAACAGCGGCAACCCCACTGGAACCGGCAAAACACGCAGCACACTGGGAGAGGGCCACGGGAATCATGCTCACTGACCCAGAATGGGCGAAAATATACATACTGACGCATCAAAGCTCCATATGCTCTAAAATGCAGGAGTTGAACTACAAACTGCTCACCGGATGGTACCGGACTCCAGACAGGCTACACCGCATGCTACCTGACATCTCGGACGCGTGTTGGAGATGCGGGGAGTGGCCGGGTACAGCTCTACACATCTGGTGGGTCTGTAATAAGATCACCCCATTCTGGCGGGAAGTCCACAAGACGATACAAGAGGTTACGGACAGCGACCTGCCTTTCCAGCCACTCCAGATGCTGCTCCACCATACCCCGATGCCCATCTCACGATACAAAGCCTCCTTAACCAAGCACCTCCTCAACGCCGCCAAACTCATGATCCCGGTTCAATGGCGGTCCCCCCAGGTGCCTACCATTCAGCAGTGGATGGACAAATTGGAAGAGATACACAGGATGGAGAGGCTCACGGTGACACTCAAGGACAAACTGGACAAATACAAGCAATGTTGGACCCCATGGATACTCTATCTGTCCGGAAGGTAGGAAGGACATCGGGAGGAGGAGATGGGCGTCCGGATGGGCAGGGGGAGGGGATCATCTGTGCCTGGGAGTGGCTTGGGGGCTGGGTGCGTCCCGGGACCTGGGGGGGTCGGGGGGAGCGCTGCTCCCCCTCCCCGCCTACCTCCTCTTCCCTCACCCTGAGCGTTCAGCGTGAGTCATGGGGGTGGGATGGGGGGGCGACGCATGAGATGCATAGCCATGAATACCCACACTGGGGGGGGCGGGGTGGGGGGAGCTGGAACCCCAACATGTGTAAGGGAAAAAGAGGGTGGACCTGGGGACCAAATAGGCTAGCTCCAAGAAAACCCAAAGGGAAGGCCCCATGGTAACGCACCAAAGAAGAGGAGCAAATAGATAATTAGCAACATTAGAGGAGGCAAGCACCCGTAGTGTACCCGAGCATACCTTTCCCTATGCCACGCAGGTTCTGACTGACGGAGAGGGCTGGCCTTCTTGGGATCGTACCTGCATCGCCGAAGCGATGAGGGCGGAGACATGCCCGGTCTGCCAGCTACCTAACCAATGGGCGCAGTTGCTTCGTGCGGGCCGGTGTAACCCAGGATGCCCGATGGGACGAAACGGGTCACCCCTGAGTTGCCCCACACACCGCCTCAAGCCAAGAAACTTTTAGGGCCACTGGTGGGTGGGCATAGACACGGCTAACCAAATGCTGGCAGATAGACCACTGAGAGTGGCAGAGCATGGGCACACTCAGCTAACACTAGCACTAGCCTCTAGAGACAGCAACATGGCAGATGACACTAACCCCGAGAGTAGGGGACAACAAGATAATGTAAACTAGATGAGACTACATTAGACTACATTAATGTCAAGGAAAGGGCTTTTAACTTAGCCACTCACATAACAAAACACCACAGCGGTAACTACGACAAAGAGACGGCTAGAGGCAAAGAACCTCATAATGTCACTGTTTCGCTGAAGTTGCTTTAAATGAAACACTACGCATATCCCATGATATATGTTACACATTATATGTTGCTGTATTACAGTTCGTTATAAAACCATAAATAAAGATTGTCAAAAAAAAAAAAAAATTATAAGCTTAGAGTCATGTCTACAAATGCTCGCAGTTTAGGGAATAAGATCCATGAACTTGTGGCAATAATGGCAACTGATAATGTAGATTTAGTCACTGTTACTGAGACATGGTATAATGAGAAAAATGACTGGGACATAGCAATACCAGGGTACTCTTTATATAGAAAAGACAGGAAAGGCAAGAAAGGGGGATGGGTGGCCCTGTATGTAAAGGATAGCATAAAATCTAGCCTAATAAAAGTTAGTGAGGCGAGCATAGAGTCCGTTTGGGTTACACTAGAATTTGGTAATCACACAGCAACTCGTGTAGGTGTGATTTATAGGCCCCCAGGACAAACAGAAGAGTTCGATAATCTACTAGTTGAAGAGATAGCTAAAATGACAATAAAGGGGGAAGTTATCATCATATGTGACTTAATTCTTCCTGATGTGAAACCAAAATAGCTGCTTGTGCCAGGAGCACACATATTCTAAACTCCTTACTGGGATTGTCTCTAAAACAAGTTGTTGAGGAGTCAACTCATAAAGAGGCCATACTAGATTTAGTGTTAACAAATGGAGATTTGGTATCAGATATAACTGTAGGTGAAAGTTTAGGATCCAATGATCATCAGTCAGTGTGGTTTAATATAAGAACAGTGTAGAAGAATATGTGTAAAGGAGTCATAATCAGACTGGAGCAATTTGAATGAAGTCCAAGAGAAATTGGATTATTCAAAAGTTGCACTGCTGAAGACAACAGAAAATTGCATTAGTCTTGTCAGTAAAAGTAAAACATTCAAGAAACCACTGTGGTACTCCGCAGATGTGGCCAAAATAGTAAAAAAAAAAATAAAGTTAGCATTTAGTAATTATAAAAAAATACAGAGTGAGGAAGACAGGATGATAAGATTAGGCAGAAAGAGGCTAAGCAAGTTATAAGAGCTTCAAAATCACACACAGAAGAGAAAATAGCACAGTCAGTAAAAAAAAGGGGACAAAACATTTTATAGATACATAAATGAGAAAAGGAAAGTAAAAAAAAAAGGATTAGTTAAATTAAAAACAAAATAAGGATGGTATGTAGAAGAGGATAAAGGTCTAGCTGACTGACTCAATTAATATTTGTGTTCAGTATTTACAGATGAAAATGATGGAAAGGGGCCTCAGTTAGGAAAAAGGACAAATGAGTCATGTGTTACATGTGAGTTTACAGAGGAAGAGGTTCTATTTCAACTGTTAAAAGTAAAGATAAATAAGTCAATGGGACCTGACGGAATACACCCAAAGTTATTAAAAAAAAGCTTAGTGGAGTACTAGCACAACCATTAACAGATTTATTTAACAAATCATTGTTAACAGCAGTAGTCCCAGAAGGTTGGAAGTTAGCGAATGTTGTGCCCATTCACAAGAAAGGTAGTAGGGAGGAATTGGGCAACTATAGGCCAGTAAGCCTTACTTCAGTAGTGGGGAAGGTAATGGAAACCATGTTAAAGGATAGGATTGTTGAACATCTAAAATCACATCGAGTTCAAGATCAGAGACAATATAGGTGTACTTCAGGGATATCATGCTAAACTAATCTTATTGATTTTTTTTGATTTGGTAACTAAAATAATAGATCAGGGTGGTGCAGTAGACATTGATTACCTAGATTTAAGTAAGGCTTTTGACACTTTTTGACAATAAACTGCAACAGAGGGTTATAGTCAATGGAGTATATTCGAAGCATGGGCTTCTCACCAGTGGGGTACCTCAGGGATCTGTACTTGGACCCATTCTCTTTAATATCTTATTAGTGATATTGCAGAAGGTCTTGATGGGAAGGTATGTCTTTTTGCTGATGATACTAATATAGGTAACAGGGTTGATGTTCCAGGAGGGATAAGCCAAATGGCAAATGATTTAGGTAAACTAGAAAAATGGACATTTAATGTGGATAAGTGCAAGATAGTGCATCTTGGACATAAAAACCCAAGGGCAGAGTACAGAATATTTGATAGAGTCCTAACCTCAACATCTGAGGAAAGGGATTTAGGGGTGATTATTTCTGATGACTTAAAGGTAGGCAGACAATGTAATAGAGCAGCAGGAAATGCTAGCAGAATGCTTGGATTTATAGGGAGAGGTATTAGCAGTAGAAAGAGGGAAGTGCTTATGCTATTGTTAGCAGTAGAAAGAGGGAAGTGCTCATGAGTATTGTACGCAGTACTGGAGATAATTCAGAGAAGGGCTACTAAACTGGTTCATGGATTGCAGGATAAAACTTACAAGGAAAGGTTAAAGGAACTTAACATGTATTGCTTGGAGGAAAGACAAGACAAGGGGGATATGATAGAAACATTTAAATACATAAAGGGAATCAACACAGTAAAGGAGGAGACTATATTTAAAAGAAGAAAAACTACCACAAGAGGACATAGTCTTAAATTAGAGGGGCAAAGGTTTAAAAATAAAATCAGGAAGTATTACTTTACTGAGAGAGTAGTGGATGCATGGAATAGCCTCCCAGCTGAAGTGGTAGAGGTTAACACAGTAAAGGAGTTTAAGCATGTGTGGGATAGGCATAAGGCTATCCTAACTATAAGATAAGGCCAGCGACTAATTAAATTATTTAGAGAATTGGGTAGACTAGATGGGGCGAATAGTTCTTATCTGCTGTCACATTCTATGTATCTATGCAAAAGATTTAACACATAAGAACTGTGTAAACACAAATTAAAATAAACTTAATAAACACAATGTATAGAGAAGCTTAAAACACAATGAAGAAAATGAAATGGCAGTATATACAGACAGTGTGCAATTATGATTATGGATTTGATCATGCAAACATAAACTACAGGAATTTTGAGTGAGTTCACAGTTTAATGTGAATTAAAAGTTTGGAAAATGCACATTTACAACTTTCACTCTGATCATCATGTCTTACCAGTGTGTTGATGCCGGGGTGCATTGGGTGTAATCTGTGGTTGGGTCAGTGTTGACGCCATTGTATTGGCGCTACTGAACGATGTGGACAGACCATTGTCGGAAAAGGTTGAGGTATCATTGGAGAGTCCCTCAACTGTATCTGAAAATGTACAGATCACGAGTTAACGGTTAACTATCTAGTTAGAATCAGGTAGTAAACAATGGGATGCTGAGCTAGTAAACAATGAGATGCTAACTACCTTACCCTTTCCTTTCATTCCACTTTACAAATAAATGTGCTGTGTTTCATTACACTGTACAAATAAAATGTGTTTTTTGTGCAAAGAGTAAATGGTTTTGTGCATTGATTTTTATAAATGGTTAGCAGAGTTAAAGTCAATTCAAAGTGGAAAAAATACTTACCAGAGGGCTCTATATTGGATTCAAGAAGTTCAGACGCCGAGTCCAAACCTCCCTCCCAGCCTTGGTTTACCGGCATGTGATCGTAAATGACGTCCATGGCGTCGTACCACCTCCAAGTACTTTGACTGTTTCAATTATGGCTGTTGGCGTCCTTAATTTTTTTATATTGGCCTTTTAGCTTCTTAAGCTTTGCCCTACACTGAACCGATATCCGTTCAAATTCCTTGGCTGCCATCCACTGTGAAATATCTTTATACACTATTTCATTTCTCACTGATCCATCAAGCTCACTCTGAATAATGCTATTGCCAATTATAGTAAGGAAAGTGGATAGTTCCTGAGCCAACCAGACCTTGCTGTTGTTTGCAGGCATCCTTTTGCTATTATCTGGACTGAACGGCAACATGGTGTTTGTTTCATGCTTGCCTTTGACGTGAGCAGTGACGTTTTTCTGTCCACCAATCAATGGAATGTATCATCTGACGCCAGTAGCTCCGCCATAACCGTACTGTACCATTTCCTAAAGAAGTACAACTGAAGGGGGCCCAGGAATGGTGCGGCTTGGTTCAGTTGTATGGGCCACTTTTATAATGGAAACACTCAAAATAGCTTACCAAACCGTACCGACCTGAACCGTTCCGTTCAGTGGAAACGAGGCCTAAGTGCCAGTCTCTGAGGTGGCATGAATACCAGTCCGCCGTAGTGTTGGAGAGACCTTAAATGTATTCTGCCATGACTAAAATGTCGTGCATCAGGCAAAATTGCCAGAAATCGCAAGCCATGTAGGTCATAATTTTGTACTTTGTTCCTTCAGGTGATTGATGTAACGGACAGCGGACATGTGATCCATCTTCAGAAGTATAGCGCATTGGGCTTGAGTTGGGGAGAAACTGCGGACTGCAATGGAATCGGTCAGAAGTTCCAAATAATTGATGTGGAGTGTCGATTCCAGATCTGGTCATCTGCCCCTGGTGGAAATATTTCCGCAGTGAGCACCCCAACTGTGCAAACTTGCATCAGATTTGACTATCAAATCTGGGGCTGTACAGAATATGGTGCGTTTGTTCCAAGCTACCATTAGAGTTCATCCTTTGCTTCTGAGTCCAGAGTTACCATATCTGTATATGGTGTGCTGCCCTTGAGATGAAGCTTGTAATCGTTATAGAGCTCAATAGCCAAGATGACCTTGAAAAATGGCCTTTATAGATGCCGCTAGAAGGCCTATCATTCTCAACAGTTGTTTGAGAGAGAGTTGAGAGGTTGCTAGTGTTCGCCTATCTCATTGATATTGGCTAATTTTGCCACCGGAAGGTGTAGAGTTTGAAGGGTGGAATCTACAATAACCCAATACAACCCAGAGATTTGATTTGTTGTGTGGGAACGATAATGAATTTCTCCCAATTGATTACGAAGCCTAGGTTTTCTAACAGAGTCAAAGTCCATGCAACGTGGGTCCAGATTAATTGAACAGACTGAGCCAGAATGAAAATGCCATCTAAATATATTATAAGACATACTCCTCAACTCAGTAGCAGGGCGATCATAGGTTTCCGAATGGGAGCCACCTGAACCTCAATGTCCTGCCCTGCCATGTAAACTGCAGGAAGTTCTTGATCTTGATGGAATCTTGATGTTGGACTGCGATAGGCACTGTGAGCTATGCATCCTGCAGATCCAATTTGGCTATCCAATATGCTGGTTGGAGAAGATCCCTTAAGCAATGCACTCCTTCCATCTTGGAAATGCTGATATGCCTCATAACTATGCATCCTGCAGATCCTGCTATGCATCCTGCAGATCCAATTTGGCTATCCAATATGCTGGTTGGAGAAGATCCCTTAAGCAATGCACTCCTTCCATCTTGGAAATGCTGATATGCCTCATAACCGTTCAGCTGTCTCAAATCTATCATTGGACGGATACCTTCGTCTTTTTTGGGAACCAAGAAAAGGTTGCTCACATAACCCAGGGTATGGGCAGGAATCTGTACGATGGCTTGTTTGCGCATCAGTTATTTTATTTCCTTGGAGACAGGATCTGCGTCTCGTTGGGAAAAAATAATTTCCCTTGATGGGGAAAAGCTAGAGAAAGGAAGTCTATGCCATACCCTTTCACAGTGTGAAGAACCTAAGCATCTGATGAAATGAGGGACCATACATGGGAAAAATGTGTGAGCCTGCCCCCCACTATCAGTAGGGAAGAATGGAGATTGTGAAGACTTCCCATAAGTTCTTCATCCTGAAGGAGCACCTCTTGGGCCACTAACAACCCAGGGTCAACCACATTGTGGGAAGAAGGTTGGTATAGTGCATTGTTCAAAGAAATTGGCTCGGCCAGTATAAGAGCATTGGTTTTATCTAAACAAACTTCTGTTTATTCAGTCGGACAGACGGCTCCTGGTTTTTCTGGCTACAGCAAAAGCTCTAGGGTTAAATAGCTTGCACATCTTGGATTGCGCTTTATCTAGAGCAGTCAATGTGTGGACAAAGGAGCCCAATTATTTTTCAAAGTTGTCCCCAAAGAGAAAACCTTTTGCCTGTGTGTCCGGCTCATTCAGAGCCATAGTTATATGTTTGGGTCAATCTTGAGCAAGATCGATTTGCGGCGTTCTGTGACAACCGCAGTGTTGATGTTGCCAACTTAACAGACCACTCTCTGGATCCAACCACTTAGGGTGGCGCAACCTAATTCTAGATCAACCTCTTCTGCTTCAAAGATCTTGGCTGCTAGGCCCAAGATGTCCAGGATTTCATCCTGACAGTTTTGCAATGAAAAATCTAAGCCTTTAGTAGTCTTCAATCCTGTCTTACTCAGGAATTGCATGATCTTAGGATCAACTGATAGTGTTTTACATGCGTCAGCGTGGGCATTCAGCCCGCAATTTACTTCACTTTGCCTTCTCAAAAGGCTTGCATACTCTGGATGCAATATACTTGGCTACATGGTTTGAGGAGACCACTAGGTGACATAGGTCATCAGGTTCGAATAAGGGTTTACCTTGAGGTTCCAAGATGCTATTGGTGTCCCCTGAGGCCGCATGATCTACCTCAATCTTGGTAGGTTTAATAGGACATGTATCCTACGCGTGATTAGCATCCCCTCCATCAGTAATTTCATAATCAGGATCAGGATCAGAAAGATCCTCTGAATCCTCCATATAGGACTCAGGGAACTCCTCCTCAATATTACTGAGCTCAGACTCAGAGCTCAGTTGGGCTTTTGCCCTTTTCCAAAGTCTAGTCGATTTTGCTTGACTAGTGGCTCTTTTGCACGGTGGTAAATGAATCATGCCACCCATGACAGATATGGTACGGTCCATCTCTATTTTTTTGGAGGAGCGTTTAGCCTTATATCTCTGTGCCTGTAACAAATATCTGTGAAAGTGAATCAGACATAACCCCCATCACTGACACCAGGGCCTTCATCATTGCTTTTGACATGGAAGTGTCAATTAAAGCCTGCATATCAGCAGTAAAATCAACAGAAAGAAATAGCCTCATCTCGAAAGATACCTGGAGAGGTTTTTAAATTAATCTGCATGTTTGCTGTAGTCCCAGAAGGCATAGAAAGATCCTGTCAGACTGCATCATAAATACAAAGACAAGCCTAAGGGAATTAATAAAGTAAAATAATACCTAAAGAAGAGTTGAGTAACCCTCAAGTAAAAAATAAATAAATAAACAGGTTAAGGGAATGAAAGTACTCACAATAGTAAACGAATAGCAATTTAAATACGAATGTGCATGTGCAGAAAATTCAGTTTGGTTCGGCACTTCCGAAATTCGGGACTTCGGCAATTCGGGACTTTGGCAATCCGCACTTCGGCAATTCGGTTCAGTTCGGACATCCGAAATTCAGGACTTCATTCCTGGACTTCGGCCCTTCTGCACTTCGGTTCGGTTCGGCACTTCCAAAATTCAGGACTTTGGCAATTCGGGACATCGGCACTTTGGGAATTCGAGACTTTGGCAATTCCCTAACCTTACCCCTAACCCTATCCCTAACCCTACCTCTACCCCTTACCTAAACGTTACCCCTAACCCTACCTCTACCTTTAACCCCTAACCCTACCTCTACTTCTGCCCCTAACACTAAACCTACCCCGAACCCTACCTCTACCCCTAACCCTACCCCTTACCCTACCCCTAAACCTAACCCTACAAGGGGTAGGCTTAGGGGTAGGGTTAGGGTTAGGGTTAGGGGCAGGGTTAGAGGAAGGTTGCGGTAAGGGTTAGGATTAAAGGTAGGGTTAGGGGTAGGGTTAGGGTTAGATTCCTGTCATCATTCCCTTAATTTTCCCTCCCTCTCCTGTTTTGCCACTTTTCAGAAATCCGAAGCACTTCGGAAATTCGGCACAATGGCAATTCGGTTGAATTCTGCACTTCCGAAATTCGGCATTTCCGAAATTCACCAATTCGGCACTTCAGCAATTCGGACATTTGGAAACATCCGATTGTCCAAATTGCCGAAATTCTTCCAAATTTTAATTCGGACCGACACAAATTGGACATGTCTAAATTTTAATAGAAAAATGCAGGAGCTGTCCAGCCGCCACTACAACTAAACCCCAACTTGGACTTCTGGCAGTGGGGGTCAGAGCAGCGGACAGACAGATGAATAGGGGGGAAAAAAACATGTGATAGCACTGTGCAGGGGATAAAGATCCTCAAAGACGTCCCTGAGCTCCAATTGATGGTAATCTTAGGGCCAGGGAGGTTTCTTTTTATATTTGATTTAATGTTATTTTTCTTTGCTGCTGAGGAAAATAAAGAAAGAGTGAAGCATAATAGGAGCCTCCATGTCTTAATAAAATCTCATTCCTTGTCTGCCACATGGTCTCATAGGCAATATAACCAATCTGGCAAATTTCAATGTGTAAAAACTAAAATGGGCCATCCCTATATTTGACCCTTTAAATTTCCAAACCCTCATAAAACCTAATAAAACCTCATAGACATGTGCAATTCGTTTCAGTATGAATTTCATCAATTCAGACATTCAGATGCTTCCGAATTTCCGAAGTGGCGAATTCCGGAAGTGCCAAACCGAATTGAAACAAAGTGTTGAATTGCCGAAGTGCCGAATTTCGGAAGTGCCGAACCAAATTGCCGAATTTCGAAAGTGCCAAAGTGCTACGGATTTCTGAAAGGTGGCAAAACAGGAGAGGAAGGGAAAATTGAGGGAATGATGACAGGAATCTAAAACTAACACTATCCCTAACCCTACTCCTAACCCTAACCTAACCCGAACCATACCCCTTACCTAGCCCCAATCCTAACCCTACCCCTGTAAAGTTATGGGTAGGGTTAGGGCTCAGTTAGGGAAGGGGTAGGGTTAATTTTAGGGGTGGGGTTAGGGGTTAGGTTAGGGTTAGGCTTAGGGAATTGCCGAAGTGCAGAATTCCCGAAGTCCGGAATTTTGGAAGTGCCAAACCGAAGTGCCGATTTCCTGACGTCATGAATTTAGGATTGCCAAACCGAACCAAAGTGCCGAAATCCCGAATTGCCGAAGTCCCGAATTTCAGTGCCTAACCGAATCAAATTTTTTGCCCATGCACATCCCTAGGAACAAATATGATCAATGTATGCCAAAGCTATATTTAGCAAATATGAAAAAGGTATATAGGAAAGCAGATTTTATGTTACTTTTCTGAGTCACTTTACTGTGGAAACGGACTTCAATAAATTCACCTTGAAGAAGACCTATTTCCCTTAACATACGCCATTTCAGAAAAAGAGTGTCCACATACTAGTATCAGTCCTTTGCTAACATCAATTGGTCCCTAAAGAAGGGGGTACCAGATGCGTGCACCCCACGCAGATGCAATAACTTTATGAAAACTGTACAATTACATGGTATCATTCAATTACTTTATTAACACTATACAGGCAGACACAGATTGCCTTTTAATGCTAGCTTAACATTGTATACAGTGTGATTTTAATTCAATCTGTGTATGAATGCAACTATAAGCCTACAGGTATACAAAGTCCCTCAGACTGTTTAAAATCATCATACACAATATATTAGCTATTTAAATGCATGCAAATATCTAAAAACTTTTTTAAAAACAGAAATAAAAGAATAAAATACAAATGTGAATGTGAATATGTTCTAGCAGGGCATGAGACAAGGAGGTCAATAAATATCCCGAATCAAACCATCTTCCATAGATGCATTACTAAAACATATAAATATATTAAACATAGATATATCCATACTCTTCTTTAAAAAATTAATACAGCGTTAAAGTGGCACTGTCACCCCTCCAGCCTGCAAAATTAGTATTTCATAAAGATAAAATCTTCATGGAAAACTCATATTGACTGTGTTGGAATTTTACTGAAAATCCAACACAGTCATAATATATACTGAGACAAAGTAGGAACTGTTTTGTCTCAGTATTTTCCCTACGCCCGACACTTCTAGACACTGGACGGAGCTAACGCTGTCTAGAAGTGTTAATCCCCCAGTCGCCACCAGTCTATTAGTGAAGAAAGGCATAATTCTTTGCCGAGAAAAGAGTGGATCTGATAGGGGGTGGAGTTTCGCTGCAGAGCTGAATGGTCGCCTTCAAGCAGAGCTCCGTGAATAACAGTAATCTAAACCCTCATTTCAAGCACTATACCTAAATTGGGGCAAACAAATCGCAGGCACAGGGTGACGGAGACACGATGGGTCGAAATACCAAAAAACAAAAACCGGATAAGCCTCGTATGGGCATAAATATTAGAGACCTCCTGCGGCAGGTGCAGGGTTCAACTAGGCCCAAGATGATCGACTACCCAGAGACTTACTCTGACCTATCCGACAATCTGTCTATGGAGGAGATAGATATGACCCTGCCCGCCAGAACAGCACCGGCACCAGGACTGCTGGCCTCAGACACCTCACCCGTGACCACGGCTGTATTGAAGACACTCCTGGCTGACCTGCAGGCTACCATTCTAGCAGATATGGCTCCCTGTGATCCGACCTGAAGGACCTGACAGGTAGACTGGTGAAGGAGGAAACTACCTCAGACGAGCACTCCCGGAGCCATGCAGATTCTCGAGCTCAGAAAGAAACATGAGGTACAGGACCAACGCTTAACTGCCATGGAAGATGCATGTGGCAAGTCACACATCAAGATCCAGGGCATCTCTGAGGAAGTGCCAACGGCAGAACTACTGCACATGCTGAGGCACCTAATGGGAGCCCTGCTATCTCCACGCCAGGCTAAGGAGCTAGGACTGGAAGGCTGCTTCTGCATTGGGGCTGTGTAGTTGGACCACCACATCCCTTGGGCAGTCCCAAGGGATGTGGTGGTCCAACTACACAGCCCAAAGATAAAGCAGTAGTACTAGCAGCGGTTCAAGAGAAAACTCTGCACGCCTTTGAAGCTCCGGCACTTATGTTTTATAATGACCACTCAGGGAGCATGATGGCTTGGAGGCAAACCCTGAGGCTGTTCATGACCCTCCTTAGACAATTTGACCTGCAATACCGATTGCACCTAAACCGCATTGTAGGGGTTATTGAACGGGACTTTCAACACACAGTGCACAACCTGAGTTAGGCATCGGCTCTTCTGGAGGCCGTGTGGCTCCCACGGGACTCTCCTGCACTGGAGCCACCCAAGAAGACAACATCCCACCTTTGTCCCGAGATAGCCTGTAGAGGGTGCGAGTGCAGCGGTTGCCACCTGGAGTTAATCTGGGGTCTTTGCTTTACCATACCTGGCTTGAATGTTATACTTTTACTTTTGATAGTTGTGTTCAATTTTAGTTCTGCTTAAAGAGCACTTGATTGAATTCACCCACGCACAGACCATTCACCACTCTCACATTGATAGGTCGGCCGACCAGACAGATGCACCCGCCCAGCATCCTGCCTGTCGCAACATGTATTTTATAACAATAATCTACAAAACCCAGGTGTTAAACCCCACCAGCAAAGATACACTCAGCAGTAATCCCCCATATGATTAAATTTTTGTTTCTATTATTCATTTTAGTTGTGAAAAGAAAGTTAGGGGAGACAGACACACAGAACAGCCACCTCATCACTATAGAACAAGAGGTTGCTATTTCACTCTACATTAGACGACCACATAACACCCATAAAAAACAATTCACTATAGGTCTGATGTTTTTATTGTTTTAACCAATCAATTGTTTGTTATAGCCTTTGAGATCTTGTTGTTTGGTTTTTTTTTTGCATTCAATTGTCTTGAAATGCTTATCCTGTGAATTGCACAAAATAAAGAATGTAAAAAAAAAGAGTGGATCTGATGACTAGCCAAACACTGGCCATTAGCTTGACTTGACACTGTAGTGAGAGTAGACAAACCCTCTTTTGAAAAAGCAGGCTAACATAAAATACTATTGGAAAGGGTTGCTGACAGTATTGTCCCCTCGAAAAACCCACTCTGTTGCAGGAATAGGTGCCAACTGTTCCAACTACTACAGTTATATCCAGCCACTGGAGAAGGGTGCTTACTTCTAAAGCTCTCTAGAAATCAGTATTACCCTGGGTATGGATGCTATCCTCGCTGGCTCCAGGAGCCTCTCCACATTGCTGTGGACTGGTACCATTCTCAGATGAACACACTGTTGCTGGGGAGATGTGCGGACCCAACTCAAATTCTCTGGGGATTTGTGCTATTTGTACTAGCTTCTGATGTCACAATTTGCCTCTGGAGAGAGGTGCTGACTGCATTGTCTCCCTGAAACTTACTGTGTTTTGCAAGTAGAGTGGTACCCCCGAAACCTACTCTGTTGCAAGGAGAGCGATGCGAACTGCACTGATTCCCAAAGTCACACCTAAGTGCTAGAAAGAAATGTTAATTGCATCATCTCCCAGACTCACACATTGCTGCTGAGGAGAACCATCTGCACTGTCCCCTTTTACCTCCTCTTCAGCTCTCCAGTACGCTCCCTTACATGTCAGCGCTAACCAGTAACAAGTTTTCACGTTTGCTAGTCAGGCCTGTAACTCCCTTTCTTCTTTCTGGAGTAATGTCTTTTTCACTTTATCTGTCATCTGATTAATACCTCAGGGCCAATAGGTGGAGGACCATATAATGCCTGTCACTTCTACAGCATTCACATTTATTCCAACTCCCTTCTTGCTCAATGGTTCCCAGTACAGCTACAGTAGCATTTTATCCCAAGTACTGACAACCACCTGCCAGAAAGTTGATGAAGTAGAAAAGGATTCTCTTTTATTATGGAGAGAACAAGTCTTACACCTAAAGTGGAGTGGTTGATATTAACTGACATAAGTACAGGGACATATTAGACGCGAGGCAAACAAGGCATTTGCCTTGGGCGGCACTTTCCAGGGGGCGGCAAAAAAAGCCGCCCCCAAATGCCCAGACAAATGTCTTGTTAGCCTGGCGGCTAACTGACAATCCAGGCGGGCGGGCGGGCGGGCAGGCAGGCGGCGCTGGCGAGGGAGTACTGATTAGTGAGCTCTCTGCTCAGCTCCCTCACGTGCCGCAGAGTGATACCGGGAGCCGGAATATGACATCTGCAGTCACCGGCTGGCCGCCCGGCCGCCCAGCAGTCCCACTGGACCCCATGGAAACTAGAATCCTCCCCAGCATTCCCAAGGGTAAGGAGGCTGGGGGGATTGAATTTAAAAAAAATGTGAGTGTGTTAGTGTGTCTGTTAGAGTGTGTGTCTGTTAGTGAGTGTGTAGAGAAATAATGGAAGTGCACTCAACCCTTCATCCAGGAATCCAGGGTGCTTTTTTTCACTGGACAAGTCCCAGTACCAAGTGGACCAAATATAAACGTCTTAATTGTAGAAAATAATCCAGGCACTCCAACAAATTCCAAAAAATAGGCAATTTATTAGAGCCAGCAGCTACACAGCGACGTTTCAACCCCAAGCTTGATAAAGACCCTGAGGGGTTAAAACGTCGCTGTGTAGCTGCTGGCTCTAATAAATTGCCTATTTTTTGGAATTCGTTGGAGTGCCTGGATTATTTTCTACAATTAATAAAGTTAGTGAGTGTGTGTCTGTTAGCTAGTGTATGTGCGTCTGTCAGTGAATGTGTGTGTGTATTAAGAAGGCGGGGTGGCAGGGGAAGGGAGGGGTGCCGGGTGGGGGGGCACCTGAGTTTTGTCATGCCTAAGGCAGCACAAACTCAGGATACACCACTGCATAAATACATTAACACACAGATCTAATCACAATAAATCACTGGTAAGACCACATATTGAATATGCTGTGCAATTTTGGGCACCTGTTCTAAAGAAGGATATTATGGCACTAGAAAAAGTGCAGAGGCGGGCAGCGGGCTACAAAATTAATAAAAGGAATGGAACATATCAGCTATGAAGAAAGGTTAGCAAATTTAAACTTATTTAGTTTAGAAAAACATCGCCTGAGAGGGCATATGATAACATTATACAAATATATTCGGGGCCAATACAAACCATTGTGTGGAAATCTATTCACAAACCGGACTTTACATAGGACACGAGGTCATGCGTTTAGACTGGAAGAAAGAAGATTTCGTCTAAGGCAAAGGAAACTTTTTTTTACTGTAAGAACAATTAGAATGTGGAATTCTCTGCCTGAAGAAGTGGTTTTATCAGAGTCCATACAGATGTTCAAACAGCTACTAGATGCATACTTGAAAAAACAGAATATTCAAGGATATAATCTTTCAATGTAGGGTAATAACTGCTTGATCCAAGGATAAATCTGACTGCCATTCTAGGATCAAGAAGGATTTTTTTTCCTATCTTGTTGCAAAATTGGAATTGCTTCAGACTGGGTTTTTTTTGCCTTCTTTTGGATCAACAGCAAAAAACAAATGTGAGGAAGGCTGAACTTGATGGACGCAAGTCTCTTTTCAGCTATGTATCTATGTAACTATGAGTAATATTCTATTTAAACGAACACTAAACCATTAGGAATACAAAACATGTGTATACCTATATAAATCCAGCTGTAATGGTTTAAAAGGTAATATTTACTTCAATTTCTTTATCACCACAGTCGCTCCACGTCCTTGGCTGAGGTTGTCAAACTCGATGATTTCAGCTAATACAAGTAGTAAGAGGCTAGAGTGAATATGAAACAAAACGCATATGGTTCTGATTGAATAACTGAGTTTGCCTCAGTTACTGAGTTTGATTCAGCTATGGAGGTGGAAGTACCAGCACCTCTAGTTACAAAATGGTAATGTTTTACATGGAACAAATTAAATAACAGGAGCACGGCATTGAGATCCACTACATTGAGTTGACTTTAGTGGTCCTTTCATGCCCCAAACAACTTATACTCATTAGATTAAGCATAGGATGTTATCTATACAGTGTGCTAGTGGTCTAATGTATAGATTAGCAGAGAATTCTATTTTTTCTGCTAGCTGTCAGTCAAGACATTCACTGACAGCTAGCAGAAAAAATAGATTTTTTTTTTTTTAATTGAAGACAAGACACAGGCGATCCCTATGCTCATTTCACATAGCAACCACAGTGTGTGTGCTGCAGTTGCTATGGAATCTTCCTAGCCAGCTAGGGAATATAGGAACATAGTGACATGACATTACTCCATTCCAACACCGGCACGCTGGCAACAAAGCCAGTGTGCCAACGTCATAGATGAGAATTTCCATGCACGGGGATGCGTCCTAAGCAGGGTGAATCAAATCAGACCAGAAGCGGAGTGGAGGATGGCCTGGAAATGAGTGTTACATGAAGATAAACACCCATGAAGCAGTACAAGAATGAAGATAAAGTTAGTTAATCTTTATAGTTTACATTGAATACACCATGTGTCTTGATATGATATATGATGTAGTCAATCTATATGGAAGTATTTTTAGATAAGTATTGTTTTCTATTACAGGTTCACTTGAAGTAAGAAGGAAGGAAGTGTAAAAACTCACTAACAAAAATACAAACAATAGTTCCAACACTAACTGCATGACTCCAGATTAGCATCCATCAGCAGCCAGAGGTTGACTGCAATTCCAATGGGTAGACTGTATCTTTACAATGCACCACAGAGAGATGCATGGGCCAAATCACGATCTAAAGACTCTGGGCCTATATTCTATGATCATACAGCAGTGATAGCAGTTTATGGTAATTTTGTAAATCACAACTGAGATTCCTCCTCCATTTCGCTGTTATGGTTTTAAACGTCTAACATTTCCTGGTTTAGGGAATAACCCTCATTGTGAAAGTTAATAACCAAACTGTGAGCTGTTATTAATTCACCAGGTAATATGACATTTTGCATCAAATAAGCCAAATTGGAAAATTCTCCAACACAGTGAGAAATCATAGTGAATCTCAAATTATAGGGCAAAGTAGCCCAAGTTGAAGCAGAACTGACTTAGGGAATTTCTTAAGTTCAAATCTGTAGCTCTTACATTTAATATTTAAGTCAATTCTCACTTTTGTAAATAATCTAATTCCATGTGCTTCATTTAATATGCCTTATTAATGTTCTGAACAAACATTAAATGTGAATATTACTTTTTAAGTTCAAAAACCTGTAGGAGTTCCTTCATATGTCCAGTAGATGTCACCTCAGCTTGTGTTAATTTGAATACAATAAAATGTGTCATATAGTATTGAAAAAATATATATTTAACCATGTTCTGTAGAGGTGGCACTTGGTGTTTACAAGATTATGGATTCCTTTTTTTTTAGGATATAAAATTCCAAGTCTAATGCAGTACTACAGCATTTCAAGTAATTGCCATTTTTTTAAAATCAATAGGTAATTTTAAACAATGCATAGCAGTTATATTTAGACATTGTTTATGACACAAATTATTTTTCCATATTAAGTCATGTTTTGCTCAGTGATGGACAGTGAGTGACAAACTGGCTCACGCATAGGTAACATGTTGACTCGTCAATCTATTTTCAAAATAATGCGTGTTTGTTATAATAAGTGGTAATATTCCTAAATTAGAACTCTGGAATATTGTGACATATATTATAACAGACTATATACATATTTAAATAATTATAAACAACACATGATATTGCTGTGATGCTTGCATCTCTAAAAAAATTGTTTAATGTTAAAGTCAACATTTCACTTCAGGATATTTTTTGCTCGCAAAGGCCTGTTGTGATTATAGAGGGTTTTACTATATTTTTTATCTAGATGATTAAAGAAAACATGATGCTAAAGACCCTTTAAGACATTAATGTGTATATTTCGAGTATGAATCATTATTTGTGTAGCACATGTGATTAAGGTAAGTACCCAGAGATTTTCTTTTTAAACAAAAGAAAAATATTAATTGAATATCCAGTCAGAAGGACTGTTTATATCCATCAACATTCTAAAGCACAGATAAAAAAAATGTTTTTTAACAAATGAACACCTTTTTACTTTTGACATAAATTTCAAAAATATAACAAAAAGCGTTTTTGCTCTATTGATGAACAGCATTTCAAAGATACATAATCTTCATCTTGAACAAGATAATGAGCTATTTCAAATTATCACATAAGCGCAGGTAGTGTAAAAGGGATAATATGGGACATGGTGGATATAATTAAGCCCTTCGTGCCCTGGCAGAACCTTAGCAGATACATATGTAACCTGTGAAATATACAGATCAGCACTAGTGATGTCCCGAACGGTTCGCTGGCGAATAGTTCCTGGCGAACATAGCGTCCCCCTATTCATCATCATTGAGTAAACTTTGACCCTGTACCTCACAGTCAGCAGACACATTCCAGCCAATAAGCAGACCCTCCCTCCCGACCCTCCCTCCCAGACCCTCCCACCTCCTTGACAGCATACAATTTAGATTAATTCTGAAGCTGCATTCATTTTTTTTTTTTTTTTTAATTATTATTTTTTTTTTTTGTGTTTGTGTTTATTATACATTAGCCTCCATAGCCAGTAACCTGTGTGTATTATACATTATCCCCCCATAGCCAGTAACCTGTGTTTATTATACATTATCCCCCCATAGCCAGTAACCTGTGTTTATTATACATTATCCTCCCATAGCCAGTAACCTGTGTTTATTATACATTATGCCCCCACAACCAGTAACCTGTGTTTATTATACATTATCCCCCCACAACCAGTAACCTTTGTTTATTATACATTATCCCCCCACAACCAGTAACCTGTGTTTATTATACATTATCCCCCCATAGCCAGTAACCTGTGTTTATTATACATTATCCTCCCCATAGCCAGTAACCTGTGTTTATTATACATTATCCCCCCATAGCCAGTAACCTGTGTTTATTATACATTATCCTCCCATAGCCAGTAACCTGTGTTTATTATACATTATCCCTCCATAGCCAGTAACCTGTGTTTATTATACATTATCCCCCCATAGCCAGTAACCTGTGTTTATTATACATTATCCCTCCCATAGCCAGTAACCTGTGGTTATTATACATTATCCCCCCCATAGCCAGTAACCTGTGTTTATTATACAGTATACCCCCATAGCCAGTAACCTATGTTTATTATACATTATCCCTCTATAGCCAGTAACCTGTGTTTATTATACATTATCCCTCCATAGCCAGTAACCTGTGTGTATTATACATTATCCTCCCATAGCCAGTAACCTGTGTTTATTATACATTATCTCCCCCATAGCCAGTAACCTGTGTTTATTATACATTATCCCTCCCATAGCCAGTAACCTGTGCTTATTATACATTATTCTCCCATAGCCAGTAACCTGTGTTTATTATACATTATCCCCCCATAGCCAGTAACCTGTGTTTATTATACATTATCCTCCCCATAGCCAGTAACCTGTGTTTATTATACATTATCCCCCCAATAGCAAGTAACCTGTGTTTATTATACATTATCCTCCCATAGCCAGTAACCTGTGTTTACTATACATTATCCCTCCATAGCCAGTAACCTGTGTTTATTATACATTATCCCCCCATAGCCAGTAACCTGTGTTTATTATACAGTATCCTCCCCATAGCCAGTAACCTGTGTTTATTATACATTATCCCCCCAATAGCCAGTAACCTGTGTTTATTATACATTATCCTTCCATAGCCAGTAACCTGTGTTTACTATACATTATCCCTCCATAGCCAGTAACCTGTGTTTATTATACATTATCCCCCCATAGCAAGTAACCTGTGTTTATTATACATTATCCCTCCGATAGCCAGTAACTAGTGATGTACCGAACGGTTCGCTGGCGAATAGTTCCCGGTGAACATAGCGTGTTCGCGTTTGCCACGGCGGGCGAACACATGCGCGGTTCGATCCGCCCCCTATTCGTCATCATTGAGTAAACTTTGACCCTGTAGCTCACAGTCAGCAGACACATTCCAGCCAATCAGCAGCACACCCTCCCTAGCAGACCCTCCCACCTCCTGCACAGCATCCATTTTAGATTCATTTGGAAGCTGCATATATATATTTTTTTTATTTATTTAAATTTTTTTTTAATTCTTTATTTTTGTAGGGCATGGAGGTATAACAAATGAGCATGTGGTACCCCAACGACATTCCTCATGCTTTTCAAGTAACAATTGTAACAATAGGGTATATGTTAATACCCTAGTCTGCGCGGAGCCCTCCATGGGTGAAGATGGATTAATTTTTTTTTTGCGCTCAGGTTTTTTATTTTTTTTTTAGTTCGACGGGTATGATGGCTTTTTATTTGCCCTTTTTTGGGACTGAAAAATTAAGATTTTAGAAAAAAGAAGACGTTGTATAGTAAGTTGAATTTTACTCTACAGGGTAGTAATTTTATTCCCCCCTCACTATTATTTAGGGTGAGGGGGGTAGGTAGGGGCTTTTTTATTTGAGTGTGTGACTAGGGGCTTGGGGACCCCTAGTCACCTTTGATGGGGGAGGGGGGGATTTTCATTTAGGGCCACCACCCGCCGCTCAGGGGTGGGGGCCGGGGGGGACAGTAGGTCCCCCCCCTTATTGTAACTTAGGGCCCCCACCCGCCGCGCAGTAAAAGCCTTTTATCTATCCTAAAGGGCATTAGGGGGGAGGGACTGACCCAGGCTAAACTCCCAGGTGGGCCCCCAAAAAGCCATGTGTCCCAAAAATCCCATATGTAATTGTTAGTCACAAGGTATCTGTACAGTGGCGTAACTACCGTCCGTGCAGCCCGTGCTGCTGTACCAGGGCCCACACATTAAGGGGGCCCATGAACTTAGGGACAACCTGTGGGCTTGTGTCAGCAGGGGCCTGGTCAGACACCGTGGCCCTTTAACAGCGTGATTAGGCCCCTCCATATTTGCAGCATGGGCGAAAGTGAGAGCCTGTCACTTTCTTCCAGCTAATAGAGATGTGGAGCTGTGCAGCTGTGCAGGAGGAGAGAGCAAGGCAGAGAGGAGGCGCCGTCTGCGAGAGCCTGCCCCTTACTCCCTACAGCCTCAGCCTGTAGACTAGACCGCAGTGAAACCACCCTACTGCACCCAAAAGGTAGGAAACTGGACGGTGGTTATAAAAGTGTAAATTTTGACCAGCATCTCTGTGTGTGTCTGTGTTTATCTATATGTATGTCAGTGTTTGTGTCTGTGTATCACTGTATGTCAGTGTGTTTCTGTGTATCTGTATGTTGTCAGTGTGTGTATCCGTGTACCTATATGTGTGTCAGTGTGTATCTGTGTGTGTGTGTCAGTGTATATATGTGTGTTTCTGTGAGTGTGTGTATCTGTGTGTCAGAGCATGTGTTTATCTGTGTCTGTTTATCTGTATCTGTTTGTGTATCGGTGTGTGTATATATGTGTCTGTATATCTGCATGTTTGTCTGTTTGTGTGTATGTGTATCACAGTGTGTGTGTGTGACAGTGTAGGTATATATGTCTTCAGGTAGAGACAGCTACACACAGACACCCAAAATTATAAAGTGATTTTAAAATTAAAAAACAGCAACAACAAAAAAAGTTTCTCTGCATTTAAATGTCAACACAACAAATAAACACACTACTGCAATGAAACATCAACACACCTATGTATTAAACACAATTATATATTAGCACACCCCTGTATTCAAAAACCAACACTACACATAAATGGATGCGTGAATCCAAATACCAACACTACATACAAATACACTTACACAAACATAATCAATACAAATGCATGCTTACATTCAACACTAAATATAAACCCGCAAGCATGGGTAAATGGCAGTGTCCCTGTCGGGATCCCGCAGGACGCTGCGAGGGGAGGCTGCACTCTGCTCGCAGTACTCACCCTCCAGCCGTCCGCGGTCCCCTCCTCCTCGTGGGCTCGGCGAGCGGCATCCCTCCAGCCTCGGATGCCGCCCGCATCTTCCTCCACGTCCCCCAGCGGCAGCATGCATGATGCTGCACGCTGGGAGACTGCCCAATATATGACACGCCGGGGTCAGTCACCTGACCCGCCGTTAAAGGCACAGTGCCTCAATCACAGTGGGAGGTTTAGATATCTCCCACGTGTGATTGTTCATTCTGATTGGAAATTATCCAATCAGAATTAACCTTATGGTTTAAATACTTACCTTTCCTGTTCCTCCCTGCCCTGTTGTGGTCTTTGCTTGCTAGTATTGCTACTGAACTTGTGTTTCTGGTTACGTACTCTCTGGCTTGTTAATCTGACTTTGTGGCTTTCTCCTATCCTTTGACCTCGGCTTGTTTCTCGTTATTCTGTCTTCTGGTTCCCCTTACTCGGCTTGTCTCCTGACTATTCTTTGTGTGCTTAGCCCGGCCACTCTAAGGTCCGGTACTGCACCTTTTCTGTGTGTGTGTGTGTGTGTGTGTTAGCGTGTTGGGTTCCCCGAATCGTGACAGTCCTAGCTGTCAAAACGTGGTTGGAGTTGCACAACTGATGGGGATCTGCCTTTTAATATAGGGAGCAAAAACATTCTTGCACCTGGGCCCTCTCTAAGTTAGTTTCACCACTGGATACAAATGTGATGTCCCACATCCCTGCCCTAGAGTTAATAGGGGAAGTGAGGAATACACTTTTTTTTTGTCTTTTCTTGTGATTTGTTTTTTTAAATCAATTTATAATTGTGGGTGCCTGTTTCTGCCTGATAAGGTCACGTAATCTTCCAGTTGTGGGTGTCTGACGTAATCTTCCAGTTGTGGGTGTCCATCGCACATGTGTAATGCACTTTTCTAGTGTTCTGAGGGATAGGAGATGTACTGGCTATATAGGTGTCCTGCTAAGAGGGAGCGCGATAAGCATAAGGACCTACAAGCAGGTAAATATAAAAAAAACTAAATCATAGTTACCTGCTTTTTCAGCTTGCAGAATGAGATAAAAGTCTCATTCAAAGCTAAAGCTTTTGAATGAGACTGTTTTCCCAAAGTTATGAAAGGTAAGAGTTTAAATATTTAAACTGCATTGCATTGTCTTCATAATTTTTGTCTAAATGACAACTTGATTTCTACTAATGTTCTAGTTTGATGCAACCACTCCCACATCAGATCATTTACCTGTAATCTGGCCACTAAATTGTTTTTATTTTCCTCCTTGCATGCCACAGGTTTAGCCCAATCGACTTCTTTTTATAAGCAAAGCATTGACCAATGATTCCCTAGGAGAAAACTCACTATAGTTCTCGTATTGAGAGGATGTTTACCTTAAGTTCTTTCTCATAAAATAGGCATTAAAATACAACAGGATTAAGGGGAAATCCCTAAACACCCATAAAACACTTCAGTTACTTGATGTGCTATATGGGTTTGAAGTGTCACTTTAATGAAAATAAGCAATTTCTCTCTATTTAGTAGTATGAATCAGTAGGAGGATTGGAGAAGACAAAATTAAGTTCTCAAAGGGACATTCCAAATCCCTAGAGCACTTTAATTTGTTAAAGTGCTATATGTGTGACGAGTGCGTTGTCTTTTGTTTCATTTTATTAAACATGCAGAATAGAAATTGTCACTTTTAGAAATTAACCTTGTTATACCCCCTTGGCAGTTAAGTAGACAACTGGTCCTGTTAGTTCCTGGTTTGGTTAGCTCATTGGAGCTGCACTCTAGTGCAATCGCAGCCAGTTCCCCTATTTACTACTATAACGTCTTAAAGCAAAGAACTTGGCAGGGCTAATCATACAAATATCTTAGCCATAATTTTATGTAATTTTATGTAGTTTTATGTAGTTAAAATATATAAATAATTGAGAATACAATATAAAATAGGGATTGACTTGGAAGTAATACAGTTTTGTATTTTAAATATTTTATCAAATAAATATATAAATATAGACATATAAAATCCATTACAAAAATTTATAGCAGAGGTTGTAAGATTAAATGATATGCTTGCAATAGCAGTAAATAGAATAACATACCCTCCTGAACATGTCAACCTCTATCAGTCATGATAAAATGGAGCAGTATCTCTGTCTCCAAAATCTCTCCTCTGTCCTAATATTAATAAGTGCACATATTTATACCTTAGATAGATGTTCAATTAGGTCATTTTAGGACCCTCCTTAACTTGGCAAAGATAGGCCATAACTTGGTCATTTCAAATGGTAACATCTTATCTATGTTTAGACTAAAATGTAAGGGTGCACATGACATGGGAAATTCCCTGACTTGGGGAATTACATTAACCTAGGACAAGATGGCGTCCTAAAGTCTGAACACCATATTGAAGTCCTAAAGTCTGAACACCATATTCAATGAATATGGGTAAGAGGTGATTTATTAAAGAAACAATTTATGAAAAACAATAGGTTCCATTCTAACAACTTGTCAGTTTGCAAAATGTCTTAAAGACAAAGTACACAGTTTAGGAAATACAACTTTTAATTCTAAAACTTGCATTATTTGCATTTGCCCATAACACTATGAGCAGGCAATTGCCTGGAGAACATACCTTGCAAAAACGTCTCGCTGAGCTGCACTGGGAAGTCTGTAATTTGACAGTCACATAAAGTCTGGGCGGGGTTAGAAGAGGAGGGAATGCAAAAGCCTCAGACAGAGAAATGCAGCTTTTGTAAGCTGTTTTAGATACACCCAAATGAATAAATGCATAATTAAATGCATGCATGTTTTCATTTGGGGTATAGCTATTAAATAGTGAGGTGTTTTATTTTGTTTGTATTTGGGCTTATAATGATGGTTTCTTTTTTATTATTATTATTATTTTGAGAGGAGGGGTTACTATCACGGACCTTGTAATTCCTTTTGACCTGAATAAAAAATATTTTTAAAATCCAAATGTAGTTTATTATTTATTTAAAGGGAAACTCCAGTGCCAGAAAAACGATCCGTTTTTCTGGCACTGGAGGGTCCCTCTCCCTCCCACCCACCAATCCCCGGTTACTGAAGGGGTGAAAACCCCTTCAGTCACTTACCTGGGACAGCGGCGATGTCCCTCGCCGCTGTCTCCGCCTCCGCGACGCTCCTCCTAATGATTACGTCGGCCGGTGGGCGAGACTAATCTCGCTCACCGGCCGAGGAGACCTAATGCGCATGCGCGGAAATGCCGCGCATGCGCATTACGTCTCCCCATAGGAAAGCATTGAAAAATCATTTCAATGCTTTCCTATGGGGTTTTGAGCGACGCTGGAGGTCCTCACACAGTGTGAGGACGTCCAGCGACGCTCTAGCACAGGAAACCTGTGCTAGAACCCAGGAAGTGACCTCTAGTGGCTGTCTAATAGACAGCCACTAGAGGTGGAGTTAACCCTGCAATGTAAATATTGCAGTTTATGAAAAACTGCAATAATTACACATGCAGGGTTAAGGGTAGTGGGAGTTGGCACCCAGACCACTCCAATGAGCAGAAGTGGTCTGGGTGCCTGGAGTGTCCATTTAATAAGCCATACTTTATTTTAAGAATAACATTTTTATACACATTGTATTTTATGTGCCCTATGTGAGAAAATGGCTATTTGTAAGAGTACTCCGCTCTGCATTATTAATAATGATATATTATGAAAATCTCCATTCCAACAAAATGTTATTTTAAAAAAAAATAATGTTTTATATATACGGCTTCTTATTTTTACATCTCTACTCAAGGGTATTATTACATATATTTTGCTTGACTTGACATGTGAACCAGAAAAAAAAATTGTGTTCAAATTGTGAGAATACCTGGTTTTCTCCACTAGCCTGATAGTTAAATCCTCAAAACGAAGGTATGGTTCTTTTAACATACTCCTATCCTAATCATACTCATATATTAAAGAAACCTTCTATTGATGGTAACACAAATATGAATTCCTAACGTAGTAGTGTTATACCAACTATCTAGATTCAGGGCCTCCCTTAAAGGATCACTATAGGATCAGGAACACAAACATGTATTCTTGACCCTATAGTGTTAACAGCACCATCTAGCCCCCCTGAGCCCCTCATGCCTCCATAAATATAGCAAAATCTTACAGTATTCAAGCCAGAAGCTGTAACTCTGCATGATGTTTGCCTCAGAGAAATAAGCAGTCTGCTGACATCATCAGAAGTGGTAGTCTGATCCAATCACAGTGCCTCCCCATAGGATTGGCTGAGACTGACAAGGACGCAGATCAGGGGAAGAGTCAGCATGATTCCTGATTCAGCCCTGGCCAATCTATCTCCTCATAGTGATGAATTGAATCAATGAATCTCTATGAGGAAAGTTCAGGGTCTGCATGCAGAGGGAGGAGATACTGAATGTCTGGATGCATTTTAGGCAGCCATGATCCAGGAAGGATTTCTAACAGCTATCTAAGGAGTGGCCAGTGAAGTAATCACTCGGCTGTAATGTAAACACTGCTTTTTCTCTGAAAAGACAGTGTTTACAGCAAAAAGCCTGAAGGTAATGATTCTACTCACCAGAACAAATTCAATAAGCTGTAGTTGTTCTGGTGACTAATGTGTCCCTTTAATTAAGTTAACGTTTTATGGCCGAGCACAGCGGACACAGGTTGCAGCAGCTCCTGCGAGACACTGCCGATTCTTTTGAATTTACCCGAGCTGCATCTGAAAACGGGCAAACGCAGACCAACACATGGAAGGGGACTTTGTGATCTATATGCTGGTGCCACACAAGTGGCTGCTCGACCTGCTGCGCCAGAGAAACTCTTGAGGCCTAGACACTTGGGTGACATGGGGAGATGGCCGCTCTCCCGCCACCATGACTCTCGGCTGCTCCTCAGAAGTGCCTCAGAATATCAGAAGTGATATTATCCCCGTCCCCACTGACTTGGCTCACACGCTGCAACTGTCCACTGAGGTTCATAATAGACCTCACTCTGCTTGTGATGGGCCTAGCAAAATGATGGCGGCCACCTCCTCCTCGAGCCCTGCACGAGCGACTGGATGACGTACTCCGCCGCTTTTGGAAGAAGCTGGAGCAGTGCACTGCCTGATTGTCCCCTATCCAGACCATGGTAGCGGAGAAGGTAGAGGTCACAGGGAGGAATAGGTTTGTCCCAGGCAAAGCACCACGCCAAGCCCTCAATACTCGAGCCACACGCCCACCACGGCCAGAGGTCACCAAGAGACCCCCTGGAACATCGACTACAATGCAGGAAGGCCACTCGCTGCTGGCGGTGGATGACCATCAGGACCTTTCAAAGCACCCATACAGGGAGAGACCCAGCCTCGCTAAGCACCCGAGTCTGTGGATCAAAGATGTCAACCTCGCACAAGGCCTGGAGCTGGGGAGAAGCCCTCCGCCACCTACACCTCCTCTCCACCCTCTGACATTCGCAGGTGCCTGTTCTGACTTTCCCAGCTATGGAATCGGCTGACGCACGGACCCGAGACCTGAACACATCACACCAAGCCTGGAAAATTGGACTGCAGGGCCGGAGTAACGACTACCCACTAAAGTTGGTTTGAACTCTCTACCTATCTTTATATATCATTTCTTAAGACCCTCCACTTCTAAGCTTATATGACACACACAGCCCACTGACTAACCTACCAGGGGGCTATTTTTCCATTAATCTCCATGCTAACCCATATCAGTTGAACATGGTAGTGTGGGGGTACTTACCATACCAGAACACGCACACCATGCATAGCGAGTCACTTCACAAACTTATCTGTGGGAATATATGATCTCATGGTTCCAACCATGGGCTGCTGGTGCCCACACTCCCTGCATTATGGGCCTCACTCTCTCATGCATTGCCTTCTATTCTATTTTCGTTTCATGTACATATATTGGTTTTCAGGCTTGTTTCTTTTAAATATATACTTACCCACTTGCCACTACAAGGCCACACATGAGCCACCTAGGTTATGGGTCTGCTCTCCATACCCACGCAATACTTCCAACTGCGTTTGGCGGCAAAGGCAACGGTGCAGTCACCATCAGCCTAACTTTAATATTCATATTACCTGTTGAGTGAAGAATATGTTAGTATTATCTTGTTGAGTATTAAAAAAGAGGCTGTTACGCTCAAGGTTATACTGTATGCTGCACTGTACTTACCTGCTATAACCAATTCTCTTCATTATTGTCAGGATCGGGACAGGGATCCAACACGCAGAGTACAAACAGTAGCCAGATACGTATACCGGACCTTAGAATGGCCGGACTAACGTAAGTAGTACAGTATAGAATGGTCAAAGACAAGCCGAGGTCGAGGGTAACAGAAGACAGGTAATCGAGAGACAAGCCGAATCAAGGGTAACAGAGATAAGCAGAGTAAGGTAAACAAGCCGGGTCAAAACCAAAAGGGATAATAGAATACACAAGCACTGAGTGACTAGAACAAGCTAGAACCACGACAGGGCAATGAGCTAATGAAAGAAGCTCTGTTAAATACCCTGTTCAGAGCAGTAACCACGCCTCCGAGGCTTCCTGATTGGTCCTGCAGCAATTGAGTGACAGGTCGTTCCGGGGGAGTGTCCTGATGACAATTTCCTGCCTAGATGCTGTAAAAGGCAGTCACTCCCTCGCGGCCGGCCTTGCATGACCGGATAGACCGTGGGGAAGGGAGCCATCAGGCCGTCTGGATGGAGGAACAGCTAAGTCTCTACCTCTTTCGGAGGTAGAGACCACAGGTACCCTGACAATTATGTAACATTATACTTTGCCTCAATAAAAGAAAGATTGACAAAAATAAAGTTTTATTGTTTTCATCATATCCCTTGTTGAGACAAAATACAAAAGTATACGGTGAAAAAATAATCTGCACTCTGGTGCTACAATCACCCTAGTGGGCCACAATAAACCACTAGAAAGAACACGATTAGTAAAATAGAGAATGATGGTGAGAGCACTCAAATTGAAAGACAGATGAAAAAATCAGATAATATTACCCACTTGTATGATACACTAAAAGGGAGAGAGAACACAACATAGGGTAATAACGTCAGATTAAAATAAACTTAGAACAAAGGAGGCAAATTGCACTCACAAACAGGGGGCCAATTAGAAGCTGGCCCAAGCTACACGCCTTGAACAGAAGAAATCTCCCAGAGACTGGAACAGGGACGAATTGTAGAGGGTGTCTTCCCAGGGTAAGTGCAACACACAGGAACGCAGGTTGTAGATTGCACACCAAATTTAATATAAATTACAAACAAAATAGACGAAATAATTAAAACGGAAAGTCCCATAAAACTTGCAGTAAATGTCCCAAAAACGTCCTCCGGGTCCACCTTACGCGTTTCGGCACAAAGCCTTCATCAGAGGTGCTATCTTCTGTTCTGTCACATAGTCCTTTATAAGTCCTATTCTTGGCGCCGTTTTCGCCGGTCATCTGCATTTCTCTTCCGGGTTCCGGCGTCAGGACGTCCTGCGTCATCACGTCCTGACGCTGCTGCTGGTTTCGGCGAGAAGGACGTGTAGGAAACGTCCTCCATTAAAATCAATACAATTACAACTAAAACATCCCTCAATTTATATAAAAAAGTCCCTCAAACTTCAAAATAATGCAGGGGGGGGGGAAGAGAAAGGGACATATATACAAAAAATTATTACATACAGCTTACGTTAAAAATGAATATAATATATATATTACTAATGAATAAAACTATATCCCTAAAAATGAAATAAAATCCAAATCACATGGGGAAAATAAAACAAAGGTAGAGTTAGTGCAAATTGGGTACAAATATATAAAACACATTAAATATGTTTATGGACCATGGTCCCCCAAAAGATACTCAGATGTATTTGTTAATTTCAAAATCGATATTTAACCCATTGGGAACCATGGTCTCCATTTCAAACATCCATTTCATCTCAGCATATCCTAAATTATACTCTTTGTCTCCCCCTCTCCAATGTGCTGTGATAATATCAATTCCCATAAACTCAATACCTCTTGGGTCCCCATTGTGTACCTCAGCAAAGTGTTTTGATACATTATGATTTAAAAATTTGCGTTTTATATTGTATATATGTTCTCTAATCCTGGTTTTAAGGTTACGTATGGTCTTGCCAATATATTGGTAACCACATTGGCACGTAAGCAAATAAATTACTCCCTTACTCGAGCAATTTATAAACGTATTTATTTTATATTCTTTTTTCGTAACTAGTGAGGTAAACTGAGAGATTTTTCTATTTTTATTTGTTCTAAAACTACAACCTTGACATGTACCACAATAATGAAAACCTTTACTCCCCTTTAAAAATGATTTGTTTTCTGCTTTTTCTTTATCTAAAAAACTGCTTGTTAATAACTGTTTAAAATTGTTAGCCCCTCTAAAAATAAATTTTGGTTTAAAACCTAAAAACGGAACTGCATCTGAATCTTCTTTTAAAACATACCAGTGTTTTCTAACTATTTTTTGTAAAATTCCATTATTTGAGCTAAAATTAAAAATAAAAGGGATCACCTCATTCTGATATTGTCTTTCATTAGGATCTTTTTTCTCTTTATATTTTAGTAGAGGCTGTCTGTCTCTTTCCGCAATTTCTCTTTCAATGGTGTCTAAATCCTCTTTAATGTACCCTTTCTCAATAAATTTTGTCTTTAAGATTTTGGCCTGGTTAAAAAATTCCTCTTCTTCTGTGCAATTTCTCTTGAGTCGCAAAAACTGGCCTTTCGGAATATTAGTTAACCAAGGTTTAAAATGGCAACTTTTTAAATCTATAAAACTGTTAACGTCCACACTCTTAAAAAATGTTTTACTTTTAATCTTGTTATTCTCGATGTAAATTAAAAGATCTAAAAAGTTGACACTTTTCCTACTGATTTCATGTGATAGGTTAATATTAAAGGAATTACAGTTAAGAGTGAGGATAAAATTCTCTAGGGATTCCCTATTCCCTTTCCAAATTATAAAAATGTCGTCAATATACCTTTTATAGAGGACCAGATTTGCCCCGTGTTCTGATTGGGAATAGATATTGTGTTCTTCCCAAAAAGACATAAAGAGATTTGCATAACTCGGGGCAAATCTGGTCCCCATTGCTGTTCCTAAAATCTGTAGGTAAAACTTGCCTTCAAACCAGAAAAAATTGTTATTTAAAATGAAATAAATACATTTAATTAAAAAATCCACTTGAATACTGTCCATTTCTCCTGATTTTTCGAGATAAAATTTCACTGCCTCACAACCTTTTTTATGATCTATAATTGTATATAGACTCTTAACGTCGCACGTTGCCATGATAAAATCTTCCTCCCAAATAAAATCATCTAAAATTTGGAGGAGGCTCATGGTGTCTTTTAGGTAAGCTGGACATCCTATTACTTTTTTTTGGAGGAAACGATCTATATATTGGGATAAAGGGGATAAGAGGGACCCTATCCCCGATACAATCGGTCTCCCTGGGGGATTTTCAGTGTCTTTATGCACCTTAGGTAATATATAGATCACAGGGATTCTAGGGTATTTAATATTTAAAAACTCATACTCCTTTTTGGTTAGGATCCCTGTTTCTACGCCTTCATCTAAAAGTTCTTTATATTTTAATTGAATATCCGGAAGGGGGTTATGTTTTAATTCTTTGTATGTTTTCTCATCCTCAAGCTGTCTATTGATTTCTTGTAAATAGCTCTTTTTATCCCATACGACCACCCCCCCTCCCTTATCCGCTGGTTTGATAACGATTGATTTATCTGTTTTTAGATCTTTCATTGCTAATTTCTCTTTTTTTGTTAAATTCTCTTGAAATTTGCTAATGGGTTTTATCTTTTTAATGTCTGTACAGCATAGTTTTTCAAAGGTTCTCATTACGTCAGATTTATAGTTAATTGGGTAAAATGAAGATTTTCTCTTAAAATCAGTATGAATAAAAGAGTCATTACTTTCGTTTGTTTTATTTTCACTTGAGTCCCTAAAAAATTTCTTAAGACTTAATTTCCTTAAAAATCTATTAACATCTAAAAAAGAATTAAACTTATCTAAATTACAGCTAGGGGCAAATTTAAAACCCTTTTTAAAAATACTCATGTGTGCATCTGTTAATACCTTTTCGGATAAATTAAAAATTCTAAAATTATCCTCCTTGTTATCTGTACCTATTTCCTCCAGAAGTTCTCGTTCCTTCTTTTTTTCTCCCCCTTTTCTCTTACCTCTATTTCCTACTCTCCTAACTCCCTGGATCTTTTTAGGGGGGTATGTGTTTTCTCTCTCTCCCTCTTTTCTAGGGGTCTTACTCCTAAAAAATCATCTGTATTACTGTTCTTCAGATGGTCAAATCTATTCAGAGTTTCAAACGTCTCTTTCTTTCTTGGAGTCCTAATAACTGTTGTCTTATTTTCATTAAAGTACCTATCTGTTGGTCTCCTCTGTCTTTTATATCGGACTTCAGTCCATTTACCTTCTTGAGCATATTGCTCCTGTGGATTTCCTATTTCTCTCCTAGTCTGAGATCTCCATCTAGGTACTACTTCTTGTTTTGGTTTTAACTCAAAATTGGTTCTCCTATTATTAGGACTATTATGTCTCCTATCATATTTACCCATAGAGGTAAATCTCTTTTTCTGATAGTTTTCTTTCTGAGAGGGCCTAATCTTTCCACTCTTATAGTCCTCCTGATCTCGCTGCATTTTTCTCTTTTTATTCTCTATGACTTTGCTTTCAATATTTTTAATTTTTTTAATCATTAGGTCTATGATTTCATTTAATTCCTCCATATCTTTAAAAGGTTCTAACTGGGATTGTATTTCTCTAATAGAAATATCCAGTTGATTAAGGACCTGTATTTTTTGTTCTATCAGGATCCCTATCATGTGTTTTGAGAAAGACTCTAGAGAATTATTCCAAATCTGCATAAAAACTGGGTTATCTTGGTCTGATGTAGGTAACTTATCAAACCTGAGACCTCTTGGTGTAATTTGTAAGGAGGTGTACTTTTCAAACATAAAAACCTCCCATTTGAGTTTCATCTCTTTTATAAGGAGTTTTTCCAGCTGTAAGCATATAGTATCTAAATCATTAGATAAGACTCCATTTTTACCAGAAATTTCTCCAGAAAATTTCTTATCTAAATCTTTTAACCACCCTGATCTTAATTGACCAATAGACATATTCAAAATTAAATTAACACCGAAAAGTGGCTATATACAATAGACAAAATACAAAAGTATACGGTGAAAAAATAATCTGCACTCTGGTGCTACAATCACCCTAGTGGGCCACAATAAACCACTAGAAAGAACACGATTAGTAAAATAGAGAATGATGGTGAGAGCACTCAAATTGAAAGACAGATAAAAAATCAGATAATATTACCCACTTGTATGATACACTAAAAGGGAGAGAGAACACAACATAGGGTAATAACGTCAGATTAAAATAAACTTAGAACAAAGGAGGCAAATTGCACTCACAAACAGGGGGCCAATTAGAAGCTGGCCCAAGCTACACGCCTTGAACAGAAGAAATCTCCCAGAGACTGGAACAGGGACGAATTGTAGAGGGTGTCTTCCCAGGGTAAGTGCAACACACAGGAACGCAGGTTGTAGATTGCACACCAAATTTAATATAAATTACAAACAAAATAGACGAAATAATTAAAACGGAAAGTCCCATAAAACTTGCAGTAAATGTCCCAAAAACGTCCTCCGGGTCCACCTTACGCGTTTCGGCACAAAGCCTTCATCAGAGGTGCTATCTTCTGTTCTGTCACATAGTCCTTTATAAGTCCTATTCTTGGCGCCGTTTTCGCCGGTCATCTGCATTTCTCTTCCGGGTTCCGGCGTCAGGACGTCCTGCGTCATCACGTCCTGACGCTGCTGCTGGTTTCGGCGAGAAGGACGTGTAGGAAACGTCCTCCATTAAAATCAATACAATTACAACTAAAACATCCCTCAATTTATAAAAAAAAAAAAGTCCCTCAAACTTCAAAATAATGCAGGGGGGGGGGAAGAGAAAGGGACATATATACAAAAAATTATTACATACAGCTTACGTTAAAAATGAATATAATATATATATTACTAATGAATAAAACTATATCCCTAAAAATGAAATAAAATCCAAATCACATGGGGAAAATAAAACAAAGGTAGAGTTAGTGCAAATTGGGTACAAATATATAAAACACATTAAATATGTTTATGGACCATGGTCCCCCAAAAGATACTCAGATGTATTTGTTAATTTCAAAATCGATATTTAACCCATTGGGAACCATGGTCTCCATTTCAAACATCCATTTCATCTCAGCATATCCTAAATTATACTCTTTGTCTCCCCCTCTCCAATGTGCTGTGATAATATCAATTCCCATAAACTCAATACCTCTTGGGTCCCCATTGTGTACCTCAGCAAAGTGTTTTGATACATTATGATTTAAAAATTTGCGTTTTATATTGTATATATGTTCTCTAATCCTGGTTTTAAGGTTACGTATGGTCTTGCCAATATATTGGTAACCACATTGGCACGTAAGCAAATAAATTACTCCCTTACTCGAGCAATTTATAAACGTATTTATTTTATATTCTTTTTTCGTAACTAGTGAGGTAAACTGAGAGATTTTTCTATTTTTATTTGTTCTAAAACTACAACCTTGACATGTACCACAATAATGAAAACCTTTACTCCCCTTTAAAAATGATTTGTTTTCTGCTTTTTCTTTATCTAAAAAACTGCTTGTTAATAACTGTTTAAAATTGTTAGCCCCTCTAAAAATAAATTTTGGTTTAAAACCTAAAAACGGAACTGCATCTGAATCTTCTTTTAAAACATACCAGTGTTTTCTAACTATTTTTTGTAAAATTCCATTATTTGAGCTAAAATTAAAAATAAAAGGGATCACCTCATTCTGATATTGTCTTTCATTAGGATCTTTTTTCTCTTTATATTTTAGTAGAGGCTGTCTGTCTCTTTCCGCAATTTCTCTTTCAATGGTGTCTAAATCCTCTTTAATGTACCCTTTCTCAATAAATTTTGTCTTTAAGATTTTGGCCTGGTTAAAAAATTCCTCTTCTTCTGTGCAATTTCTCTTGAGTCGCAAAAACTGGCCTTTCGGAATATTAGTTAACCAAGGTTTAAAATGGCAACTTTTTAAATCTATAAAACTGTTAACGTCCACACTCTTAAAAAATGTTTTACTTTTAATCTTGTTATTCTCGATGTAAATTAAAAGATCTAAAAAGTTGACACTTATCCCTTGTTGAGACAATCAACACCGGCTGTTTCTCTCCTGAATGAGATCATCATTATTGGAAAACATAGGGATCGACTAGCGTGTGCAGCAATTGCCGCACTGTGCCAATCGGCATCATCTGGTAGACATGTATTGACTTAGTACATCCCAATGGGAAGTGTTTAGTATATTCATGCTGCTCATGACGACATGAAATATCTGTCCAGCAAAAGATTTGAAAGATGCACCAGAAAACCACTCTAGTGGCTTGAACTCAGACTTAGGACGCAATGTAATGTTTGCATTGCTATGACTGCAGGGAAAGTCTCTTTGCACTAAAACCACTACTTTAAGCTATCCTGGTTCTGGTATTTAGAGTGCCTTTTAAGCAGCTTAGACTAATTCTATTCTTTGTTTATCTATGAACAATACTTGGTGACACCACATGATTGTCCAAGCTTATCACTTGCAAATCCTCCATAAAAATGTCTGAGAATCCTTGATTTCTAATTATGCATTTCACACTATCAATAGAGAAATATATGTTGACTTTTTAATTATTTTGAGGGCACAAGATAGTGACTAAGAAGGGACACTAACAAAGTTTAATCAGTAGAAGATTAAACTGTGGTGTCTCTGCTTGTCCCAATAAACACATTTGAAGATACTTGGAGTGCCTGGATCCTCTCTACTACTGATATCTACTCCCTGGGGCTGGTGCTGGGCCTTGGTCCAGTTTAGCACCCGGATGTTCACGTGATTGGAGTGTGGTTTCTTTTTTGTCTTTTTGCAAATACTACTAAAGTTTAAGTCTAGGCAAATAGTCTTCTCTCTTCATGAGTTTATATATTTTGGAGAGGGTTGGCAGATAGTTCAACTTTCAAGCTTCCTGGTAACCTATCCCAAATGACCACAACAGTGGAAGAGAAGGGATGTACATACATTGACCCATCCCTAGATTCTTAAAGCTGAACTTCGGAGCGGCTACCATTCGCCTGCTGCACTTAGGATGCCAGGAGAAAATCTATGTATATACATTTAAGCAACATTATTTGTAGTTTTTTACTTGTGTTTCAAAAATACAACAATATTTTATTTACATATTTGATGGCAATTAGAACAACTCATAGATGATATTATATGGTCTATATAGTAATACATGTATTGTTTTGTCTGGTATTCTACTATATAGCTGAAAAAGTAAAGATAAAAATAAATCTGTCTATTTAGAGCAAATCAAGAATGATCTCATAACGGACTGTGTTTAATGACGCATATGCTAAACAACTACCAAGAGTTTGTGTTACATTCACAACTACATTTATTTGCATATATATTTTTTTCAGTTTTGGATTGGAACAAACAGTAACTGTTTAACTCAGCAGCGATCAGTAATGTGCCAAAGGAATGCTTGATTTGTGAATAGACCATAGTTTATACTTTCAAGATAAAAATGTTCAGACAATATAATGTACAGTCTACCCAATTAAGGCTTACCTACATACACTTTTCTACTTTAAAAATATGACATTCATACATGATCAATTATGTTACTATTGACTGTGCTTGTTAAATTATTATTTTATGATCTAGTAAAATATTCCTTATGAGAAGACAGTCAAAGTTTGAAATAAAACTGCAGAACTGAAAAAAAATGGATGAAAAACCTCTGCATTGGAACAATTCAAAGAAATTACACTGACCTATTTTTTCACTTTGTGGTAGCATTTTCAGCACTCTGTAGCATTTATTGTAGTGGTTGAGTTATGCCTATGAAAAAGCAAACAAATGTTTGCCAATCCTCTGAACTAAAGCTTAACCTTTGCATAAGGCACCAAGATCGTGTCTCATTAGTTATAACCTAACATAAAAAATTTCTTTTAAAAAAGTAACCTTATGTAAAAGTTTGAAAATTCTAGTTAGCTATGTGTATCCATCTAAAAGTTACAACAATTATGCTCACACAATAAGCACTAAATTCCTTGAGTAGCAGTCAGAAAAGTATGGCATAAGGGCATGCGGAAATACTGTATGTATAAAGTTTCAGCTTAAAACGTAAACGGTTTAAATAGATTGCTCTGTTTTAAGTTTATTTTATAATGATTTGTAGATGTTATCACCAACATAGGACACCTGAGTATGCTACACAATGCTTTTACAAGGATACACATAACTTTCTCCAAACTGACATTTATAAACTAAAATAAATAAATAAATAGAAATTACCTATCTACTGAAAGCTTAAATCTAGGCAATATTTAGGACAGCAGTATTGAGTTTAAAATATTATAAGTAGAATGTGCTAACACTTATTCAGAAAAAATAATGTCTGTTTTTTAAAACCACAATCTGGATTTTTGTGAAGCTAAAAGGCAGTGTACATTAATTGAAGCTCTACTAAATAAGAGGCCTAATTAGCTAGTTGACAGAAAGCTATTTTTTTTTTTTACATTCTTTTATCAACAATGCAAAAAGCACACATTTTACAACTTTATTATCTACCCTTAACTTGATTATTGGGACCGGTTCCACTGCCATCTTAACTGGCCGCACTTCAAGAGAGCTCAGAGCCAAAGAACTCATTTATACCCATCTGGCCCTCAATCTGCAACCACCACATCCAAAATCGTTTCACTGAGGAGTCAAATAGCTCAACCTCACGCCTATTTGGAGACATTCTGTGAAACACCTCTAGTGATCCTTGGGCTCCGAATTAAAGTCCAGGCCTACAAGCAAGGCTGTTCCTGACCCAATGTGCCTTTGTCACTGCCGCCAAACAGGAATACAGTGCTAGTGCCTACAACCAGATTCATCATCTGAGCAAATTCCAGAACCAACCCCGAAAATGTACAACAAACACCGCCAGCTACGCCCTGTACATTTTCGTTAAATTATTTCTTATATTACTCTCGAACTATGAACACACCATTTATTTAGCTGTCTTCAGTCTCTCACCCCCAAGAAACCTGACTCATAAAAGCCATGCTGGAAATCATTTTACAACTTAACTACCACCTCTATCACCACATAGTTACATAGTTACATAGTTAGATAGCTGAAAAGAGACTTGCGTCCATCAAGTTCAGCCTTCCTCACACCATAGTGAGAGACGTTTTATGTGCTTTTGGCAAACCCTGAAGTTTCTCTACCAAAGTCACACATCCTGGTACTCTCAGTAAAAGCCTAAGATCTGTGAAGTGCCAGTTTTATCTTGAACATTGGCTGTATGGTAAGCCCTTGCAGAATTTTCACAAGACCTGTCCTGATTTGATTTGATTTTAAAAGAACATACTTCCCCACAGTTCTCATTTACAAATGAAATAAACACTGATCACCTACCCAAGTAAATTATATTAAACTCTGAAAAAGAATGCAAAACCATTTGAACTGTACAGAATTTTTCTGCAGAATGGTATTGGCATAGGCGGTGACGTTACACCTGTTTACAATTCTGAACCTCACAGACCTATATTGAGCTATTTCCAACGCTGGGACTAACCCCCTATAAATTAGACACTACTAGGCCACTTGCAATAAACTAGCACCTACAGAAATTCTGGACATAACTCTAACTGTAAATATTTACTTTTAAAAAACATATCAAATAACAACTAGTCAAACAGCTATGACCTGTTGACCTATATCTACCCTGATGTAGTTTTATTACCTCCAGCTTAACTCCATCTATTCCACTAAGATTATGATCTAATTTCCTGTTCCCGGCTGAAATATCCACGAATAGGTTTGTAGACAATTTCTACAAAATAGCCCAATACAAAAGCTCCATGCTCTGCAAAGAAGGACTATTCCTCTGACCTATTGGTCACACAAACGAAACCCCCCAGGAATCTGATGTAGAGGGTGATCCATTACCACACTCCTCTCAACACACATCAATTTCCCTACAAGCTTTGGTAACAGCCAAAGTAGTAATGATTTAGATCAAAGCAAACTTTGATTAATTGTCTATCTACTCCTTTCTAAATTGATTGTGCGCATGTCTTCTGGAAGTAAATCACACCGGACACATTGCAGGTTTATGAAGAACTCCAGAGTGGCCTTTATTGCAGGGGGTGCAATTCCCTTTTAAAGCAGAAATACATCATGTACAGAGTCACAGTTAACATACAGTATACATTCATCAATTGGTTAATATCAGGGTGGCGGTGCGATGCCCGGGACCCAGACACTGTCCGGGCGGCGGTGCAAGACCGGGACCCAGTATGCCTGATGTTCAGAGTAGGAGTCACAGCGTGGAGGTGGATTAGCAGGGTCTGGTGCAGGGTAACCGCACGCCCCCTGGTGTTGAGCACCAGCGTTTGTGCGGCCACAAACCAAGACCCTGTAGCAGCTTCAGCAGATACCAGGAACTAGGAGCATGGAAATTAGCAGACCTCCCAAGGGCTGAATAGGGAAGCTCTGCAGCAAGATTGTATCCAGTACTAAAATCAAGGCAAGACTAGAACAGGCACCAAACATGAAAACAAGACAGAACTAATAGAACCCAGAACCAGAGAAAGATAGTAAGCTAAACCCAGAACATATACACAAGACATGAGGAAAACATGAACATAACTTGGGCAAGACTGGACAGGACTGTACATGGACTGGGTATACAAACTAAAACAAGACAAGATAACAAAGACAAAACAAGAGGAGAAATAACCAAGTACTACATATGGAAATCATGGGGGTTTAGTCACACTATATGATCATACATTGCATAAGCCTGCCAACAACGCCAATGTACCCCATATCTGGCAGGTCCTACATTGCCTAATGTATGCTAAAACAACCACAGATTCAGAACACATATATAGCAATTACCTGCAAGAAAGGACAGAAGCAGTGAGTAGCTGCCTGCAGGAACACTGAAACAAAATGAAAGATGGAAACAAACGGGTGTGGCAAATAAAACAAACATTTAAAGGAAACCCAGAAATCCCAGCATAAAGAAAACCAGACATAGAATAGAAAACCAAACAAGAATAGCAAAAAGAGTACTGGATACCAGAAGCCAAGTCCAGACATCAGAACAGAGCAGAGCAGGACGTGACAGTTAACAGTCTAAGGGGTCTTGTCTAAACCCACCCTACTGGGCGTGACCCCAGCATCATCACATGACATTTCTTTGTATCCCAGCCCCATTCCAGCTCCGTCTTGGTTACACGATGAGAGGGGGAGTGAGTAGTTACTGAACACAAAGGGGCTGAAAGGGAAACAGTTACTTTAACAGCGATTCTCCATTTTGTTACACATGGCACATAGCTGTTAACTGGCACAAAGGAAGTGGGGGAGGAGTTAGTAAAGGAAGCTGTTCTTTTAACACAGGAATTTGTTAAACGAGGCTTGCTCGATGGGAAGGGGGGAGGGTAGCCGGATGGGAGGAATTTACAGAGGAAATAGTTCCTGAGCACACATGTGTAAGAAATTATGACCCTCTTACAAGGATATTCTTTTAGGGAATGTGTGACAAAATGAGATATAAACACAAGTGTATAATAGTAAAAAAGACATTTTAGTATTTTGTCCATAACAGTCCCCCCTTAAAATGACTATTTTACTAACAACTACTATCTCTAACGCTAATACTGTCCCTATAGAAAAAGAACAAAAAGGCTATCTTGCACATCTGTCTGAACAGGCCTCGAACGCTTCACTGCGCGGGTGACCCGTAGCAGCTTGTCCCCTACTTCTCCCGCGACAGACTTCTGCCCATAGAGAGAGACACTATCCCTGAATGTCCTTAAGAGGAAGTAGCTGTTGATTTAGTGAGGTGGGACTGTAAGGGTGTATGTGGTGTATCACGGTCTATGTCGTCAATCTCTTGGTGAAGGAAGGTTGGGGTGGTCTGGTCGATTGTCTGATCAACTGTCTTTTGTAGGCATTTCTTAAGACAGGGTAACACACAACAAACAAGAAAAATGAGGATGATTATCGTTATTAAAATGGCAACACCTATTTGGGCCAGAGCACCTTGCCATCCAGACATCCATCCAAACCATCTTTCCCATGGATCCGTTGCCCCAGAATTTCTTTTTCAGTTCATTGGACAAACTCTTTAACTTTTCTATTGCCAGCATTACCTTACCATTAGGGCCTGTATTGTCTGTGATATAGGTACAGCATGTCATGGTGTCTGGGAGTATTTTACATACTCCCCCTTTCTCCGCCAGAATCATGTCTAAGGCCATTCTATTCTAGAAGGTCATCTGGGAAGTAGCTTGTAATTGTTCCGCCAAACCCTGGAGGGCATCTCTTGTATAATTTACAAAACGTTGTTGGTTATAATAGATGTAATTAATCCAATTAAATTTTTTATTGGCCGTGATGATTGGAAAAATAGATTCAATCCCTGCGGACACTTCATCTCTTGCTTTAAATTCATTCGGCACCCACCTTGGCACTCCTATGGCATCTATATAAATATGGGGATCAAAACTGCCTTTTACAGGAGTACCTCTCTTTATTCTAGATTATTGGTGTGACGTACCTGGGGTATCTTGGTGTCCGTCAGAGATTATGTGTATAGGCATAATTACCTTAGCTAGAGCACATTCTCCCCACCATACGCCTTCCAATCTGGTTCTAATCTGCATATCCCCACAAATCCAATATATGTCTCCAAGGGATCTTATGTGTTGTTGGATTAAGGTGGCTGGAATTGGGCTATATGTGGCACAGTACTTACTAGTGAAATTACCAAAGAATTGGCCTATCCCATCATATATACCGTAACAAGTGTAGTTTCCTGGATATATGGTGATACCTTTATCTGGCTTAACATCTTTAAGGATAATTGGGTATTCCTTTATCCATGATTCACATTCCGTCCGGTCAGTTTTAAGTATGGTATAGAGACTTAGGAAACACATCTCTATCTCCGGAGGTATGTTCAAAGAGACAGTACCTAAGTGAGGCCTCACTCCTCCACAGACATAGCAGTTAGATCTGTTGTGTTTGTTAGCATTATATTTCATCCACTCAAGCCATAAGTTAGTGTCAGAGAAACCTGTCTCTACAGCCATAGTGTCCTCATATGTGGGGTTAGCTATAGCTAGCATGTTTTTTAGAGTTTTGATGTGTGGCTTAAGAGGATTAATAGTCATGTGCGTGGCACCTACCCATTCAGGTGAGTCATACATGTCCTGTAAGTAAAAGGTCCCCTGTTTATTGTATGAACCTCCTCCCTTCCATTACATTTCCATTACATATTGCCCAGCATCTCCAGGACTGGGATGTTCTATGTTTAAAGCTAGTTTCATAGGTGTCGACCCCCCTGGTTTCTTGAACGTCATTCTTTTCAGTAAGGACTCCCCATTTTTATCTAATCTGGCTAAGGCACTTTGTGGTCTATAGCCCCAGGCTGGCCCTGTATTCCAACCTGCTGCCTTCCATGAACTACACTCATATCCCCAGTAGTCATCAGTCACACATATGTATGGGTCCTTGATGTTAGGTATATCTTTGTACACTGTTGACGACAATGACAGTGGAAATGTACAATTTACGACATCACAATAATCAAATGCAAATGTGGCTACCCGTGTACTAGAGGAATTGTACCAAAATGTGTAAACATGATTGTCTTTGGATATAGCGGCTTGTTGGGCCTTTATCAGACCTAGCAGCAAGAACAAATACACAAAATTCATGATATAACAGGATCTGCTTCCTCTGGAGCTGGAACTTTCTTGCAATGTAAAGCGTGTATCCAAGTGTTCTTTCTGGCCAATTTAACTGAGGTAGTCGTGGTTAGAAGAACTTGGAATGGACCATCATATCTAGGTTCAAGTGTTTGTTTTCTCAGGAACTTCTTAACCAGAACCCAATCACCAGGAAGCAACTTTTATGTGCCTGTATCAGACTCTGGATCTGGAATGGAAGAAAGAGGAAGAGCAGTCACATAATTAACCATAGTATCTGATTGCAGTTGGAGTTGTTGAGGAAAGTAACAAACTAACTGTAGCGGTACTTACCTTATCCGGGGGCCGGACGCGGTCCTCTCTTCAAGCCGCGCGCGGTCCTGCGGCTGCACGAGCCGCGCGCGGCTCGTCCGACTGTTCTGACAGGAAGGCGGGCAGTGACCGCGAGAAGCGGTCACGTGTCCCGCCTGCAGCTAAGAGCGCGCCGCGAATCTCGGGCGCGCTCTTAAAGAGACAGTGGGAGCCTAAATTGCAAAAAGGCTCCCATTGGCTCCTGTCATGCCAATCACCCCATACACTTACCTGTTGGGGGAGTGGAAGTGACAGGAGCCAATCACATTAGTTTGAAGGCTACTTATACTTACCCTTTTCCCTTAGTTCCTTGCCCTATCGTGGTTTCTGCTACAGTTCCCTTTAGTGCTTGTTGTGTTCAGTTGTGTTTCTCCGTATTTGACCTTGGCTTTGTATTCTGACTTCGTTTTCGCTTTATCCTATTCTGTACTGTTTGCCGGCTTGCTGATTCCTGTGTACCAGTCCCCGGCTAGTTTTCGTTTACGCTGTCTCTTTGTGCCCTTGACCTCGGATCGTTCCTGACTCTGTCTTATCCTATTACGTCGAGTCCGGCCACTCTAAGGTCCGGTAGACGTATCTCTCCTCTGTACTGTCATCTGTTAGGGCTGGATCCTGCGTGTAGGGGTATATACTCGTTACACTAACCTAGGGGCTGAACCAAACAAAATCTCATAGGGGGACAGGTTAAACTTCCCTCTTGGTGTGTACCTGACACTAAACAGAGCTATGGGGAGACTCTCTGGCCAGGGCAGGTTAGTTTCTTGGGCCATCTTAAGCATTCTGGCTTTTAAGGTGCCATTCATGCGTTCTACCTTACCACTACTCTGTGGGTGATAGGGTGTGTGGAATGCAAGGGTCACGTCCAGTGCTGCCCAGACTTCCTTAGTCACTAGTGCTGTAAAAGCCGGGCCCTGGTCACTTTCAATCACTTCAGGAACTCCATATCTACAGACAATTTCAGTGAGCAACCGCTTGGCAGTGGTCTTGGCGGTCATATTAGTAACCGGGAAAGCTTCTGGACATCCTGAGAACATGTCCACCATAACTAGGGCATACTCATACCGGCCACTCTTTGGCATCTGAATGTGGTCAATTTGGACTCTCTGGAATGGGTAGTGTGGCTTCGCCAGATGTTTGGGGAAAACTTTCTCCAATTTTCCCAGATTGCACTTGGCACAGATAGCAGAAGACTCACAGTAGGTTTTAGTCAGAGTGGTAATACCAGGTGCTTCAAAATATTTAGCAATTAAAGAGTTAATGAGGGTCTTAGACAAGTGCGCTGCTCCGTGGGCCCACTGAATCACAGCCGGATACATACTTTTAGGTAGACAAAATTTGAGATTGCTAGTATACACTCCATCCTGTAAGGTCGCTCCTTTCTGTTTCCAACTTTTCTTTTCTTCAGGACTTACAGCTGCTTGCTGTTCTTTCAAAAACTTGAGGTCCGTAGGTAAGGTTTGCATGGTAAACATAGGAATTTCCTCACCGGACACTCTTCTGTCCACTTCCCTTGATCGACATGCAGCATCTTTGGCGGCTTGGTCAGCTTTATGATTGCCACACGTTTCTTCCGAATTCCGTCTTCCATGGGCTTTTACTTTCATTATGGCCACTTCTTCAGGAAGGAGTAAAGAACCCATCAGTTCCTTGATAGCTGTTTAATTGGTGTACCGGTTGCTGTCAGAAAACCTCTTGTCTGCCATATTAGTCCAAAGTTGTGTGCTACACGACCAGGGCATATCTTGAATCAGTGTAAATATTAACACACTTCCCTTCAAACATTTGGCATGCTACAGTGAGGGCTTTTAGCTCAGTTTCTTGAGCAGATATAGACAGGGGAAGTGGGGATGCTTGAAGTACCTGATCTACTGTGGTATCTTCCTTGTTCATCTGCAAATCTGGAGCCATCCACAAACAGTGTGCAGTCAGGATCTGGCAAAGCCGTTTCATGTACTGTGGGAAGATGGGTTGTTTCCATCTTCATCTGTTCAAAACAATCATGGGGGACATCTGGGACAGGATCTACGGGAGGAGCATCTTCACATATTTCTGTGTGATGTTGCGGGTAACCAGTAGTCTTACAATACACAGTTCGCTTGCTAACACCTTCTGTGGAGAGTTGGTCTTGATCTGTTGTACTCCATGCTTTGGCTAATGGACCAAGTTCCTTCCATGAGATATCTGGAGATTTAGTAATAGAGACATGAGGGACTGCCATCTCCCAATGGTGGTACATATGAGTCACTTCTGTGGGTAATTGGACTAAAACCACAGTGTTGCCTTTTGTATCACAGAACATGTCTGTCAAAGTGAGACTTACTTCAATTAACTGAAACAGTTCTTCTTCATACTGATGGTCAGGCCCTGGAACATCTCTGAACCACAAAGTGCAATGCTATAGAGGAGATGGCTGTTCGTCGTGTGGTACTGTGGGCATATGGACATCCAGATCAAGGAAGACATCAGGATCTATGTCCAGACTGTACCAATAGTGTGGTACTCCCCCCTTGGGAAGTGGCAGAAGAGTGGCAGGATTCAAAGTGTAACATCGTTGTAAAGAGACGTTATCTGGTAACAATAAAGTTGTTTGGAGACGAAGATGTCTCTGTGTAGAGAGATGTTTAGGCTGAATTTGATTGAGTATTGCAGAAATATCATGGGGAGCGAGAATGGTAAGCCTGTGACCAAGAATTGGGTCATTCGTCTTGTCCAGTAGAGCACTTGCTGCAAACACAGCCCGAAGACAGGAGGGTCCTCCCCTGGCCACCGGATCCAACTGACAGAAGTAATACCCAATTGGACGTTGAAGAGACCCATGAGACTGTGTGAGAACACCAGATGCATGACCCATCTTTTCGTAGACAAAGAGCTTGAAGGACTTTTGGTAATTGGGCAGGCCCAGTGCAGGAGCAGAAACAACAGCACGTCGTAATGCAAAGAAGCTGGTAAGGGCTTCAGGAGATAAAGCAAATGGTTCAGTTTTGAGGGCATCGTAGAGAGGCTGCATGAGGGAAGAGTCTTCAGGAATCCAGGGTCTGCAGTAAGAGAGAAGACCAAGGAAGGCATGGAGGGGCTTGCGAGCTGATGGAGGACAGAGAGATGTTATACCCCGCACTCTGTCTCTAGTGAGGTGCCGGGTGCCATGAGAAAGACAATGTCCCAAGAAGATCACTGAGGGTTGGCACCACTGCAATTTCTTCTTAGAGGCCTTACAACCTTGGGTGGCCAGAAAACAGGAAATCTTCAGATCTTCAGGAAATCTTCAGAGGCATGTTCAGCAGTTGGGAGATCATCAGCACATAGAAGGAGATCGTCTACGTATTGCAGGAGGACCACATCCGTGTGAGACTTCTGCCATGGTTCCAGGATGTATGCCATTGCTCTCGCAAACTGGCTTGGTGAATTCTGTGCTCCCTGGGGCATGACAGTCCAGGTATACTGTTGGCAGTCGTGGGTAAATGCAAACAGGTATTGACAAGAGGGATGCAAAGGCATGCTGAAGAAGGCATTGGCCAAATCCACCACTGTGAAGAACTTGGCTGAAGGAGGGATCTGGGACAGAGAGTTTGAGGATTCGGAACAATGAGAGTTTCCATTATGGTAACATCATTGACCGCTCTGAGGTCTTGAACCATCCTGTACTTGTCCGGTTCACCCTTCTCAGTCTTTTTCTTAACTGGAAACAAAGGAGTGTTACATGGCGATACACATTTAACCAGAGCACGCGTAGCAAGTAGACTTTCAACTTGTTTCGAGATAGCGAGGGCCTGAGCAGGTGTCAAAGGATATTGAGGTCTTTTGGGCGGACTTGCTCCTTGGAGCAACTGCACAAGTATCGGAGGGACCTTAAGACGTCCAATATCATCGGGACCAGTAGACCACAGTTTCACAGGAACTCTGTCAAGGGCACTGGGGGAATTGTCTGGGACCCTTGCACTCCCTTGAGGTGACTCCATGTGGAGTAGGAGGGATAAAGAACAGAGGGCTGAGGTATCATCACTGGAGAGAGGGGTTAATAACTGAACCTTGCCATCTGGAGTAAAGGAGATAGAGGCTTGCAGGCGCGAAAGGAAATCAGCTCCTAACAGGTTAAGAAGACAAGAGGAAGACACTACAAAACTAGTAAGGAGATCTGGGTAAGTACCCACCCGTAAGGGCTTAGTTAATGGGTTACTACGAAGGGGTACCATCTACACCTATACAGGAAACATCAATATTAGAGAGGAAAGAGGAGTCAGGCAGGTCTCGTTCTCTAAGTACGCTACGGGCTGCACCTGTGTCAACTAAGAAGGTGGTTGGGCAGCCTTCCACAGGTAGGACCACTGTAGCTAGGGGCCCCCCTTTACCCCTTGTAAGCACTGCCATGACAGGGGCGTTAGACACAGGTTTGCCTGTTACCTATTGGACAAGATCAATATGAGACTGGTCTGGACCAGGGTATGGACGTGTAGGTGTAGCTGAGTAGTAAGCAGGACGACGGTGTCTAGGCACAGGATGGTTAGTGGGCAGATAATTGGCAGAGGCTAGGTCATCAGGATAATAATTAGCACAGTTAGAACCAGGTATCGGATAACCTATCGCCTCGGCAGGAGGATAACCGGCCACAGAGCGTTCGTTCGCTGCTTAGTTGCTTGAAGACCTGGACAATCATTCTTAAAATGACCTAGTTGCTTACAGTGAAAGCAAGTTCTAACTTGTGGTCTTGGGGTCTGAGCCATTAAAGGGCCCAGAGGCAGGGGACCCACCAGGGGCAGGCTGAATTGCAGGGTTATATAAGGAAAACATTAAAGGATTGGATTTCTTGAGCTGGGGCAATTGGATCGACTCCAGGCCTTTAGCGACCAGGAGGAGAGTATCCAGGGGAATAATCCTGAACTCGGGGCGGGACAGGACCAGGCCTTTCCTTATGGGTTCTTTAAGGCCTGCAACGAAAGCAGCTGACAGCATCTGGATGTGGGCCTTATTACATGTATTGAAACCCAGATCAGAGAAGGTTTGAGTTAACCTAGAATGAAATCTTTCAACAGTTTCTGATTTTTCTTGAACAATATCATTAATAGAAGTAGCTTGATCAGCTAATTTATCTTGAGCCCATGCACAGAGTTGTTCACAAAATGTGATACTAGACTGAAAATCTGTGTCAGTAGTGAGATGGGCATCATCAAAGCTATTTTCCATTATGGGCCAGTAGGCATCCCCTGCTTTAATTTCACACAGACTAAACAAACGCGCCATGCAGCAGAGTATGTTTTACGGATCTGAACGATCCGACGGAAAAAGGGCATGGGCTGTTTTTCTGGGTCTGGAAGTGAATTTACCAGGGTTGCAGCTTGGGATGGGTTAAAGGTAACATACATCAAAGGGGCTCCCTCCAGATCATGCTGGGCACTGCAAGGGCCTGCTAGGGGAATGCAAGGGACATTATTTGGGGTCTGTGGTGGCTGTCCCCCCTGGACACTACCATTATCAGGGGGAATGGGAATTGGTTGGCTGTGTAAACAGGCTATATCAGAGAGAATGGAAACTGGAACTGCTGTAGCACTGGCCTCAGGGGGAGTAACTGTATTAGCAACCTGGAGTGAATCAAGTTGTGAGGCAGTGGGATAATGGCCTGATGCTGCAAGGGAGGTAGCAGGATGATGGCCTGATGCTGCAGGGGAGGTAGCAGGATGATGTCCTGATGCTGCAGGAACAGTGGAGCCAACAGTCATAATAGGGAAAGATACACTGGGGGCAGCCATGATAGGGGCAGGAATAGAAGAGGATATAGGGGTGAGAGAGGAAGTGACCAAAGGGATGGTGGGAGGGGAAGTGACCACCATGGAAGGGAGGGGTGTGGCAGATACAGGAAATGGTGACAATGAAAGGGCAGAAGTGGAAGAATCTAAAGGAGAGGTAAGGGCGGAAGTGACAGGGTTAAGGTAAAGGAATTGGGCGGGGACAGAAGCAACAGGAGCTGGAAGAGAGGGTGCAGTGACAGGGATGGGCAAGAGAGGAGAAGGAAAGGAAACAGGAAGGGAAGGCGTGACCGGGACTTGGAGTGGAGGAGGAATGGGGGCTGGAAAATAATAGGATCCGTCTGTGCAACACCCGTGCAACAGGGAGACCGCCAAGAATTCTTGCACCTCTCTACTTTAGGTCCGCCACTGTGTTGAGGTGGAGGACGCGATTGCATGCCTGGGAAGGGGGGACAGGGTCCAAGGGGCCCTAAGCAAATGCTTTGCCCAGGGTCCAGTCATTATTAAAGACAGCCCTGCATATATACGTACAAATACAACGATACAAAGCAATTACAGTAAAAATAACAAGCAGAATACGGCAGCATACACACCTCGATTTATAAAAAAAAATAGGACCGGCACGCTACGGGACATCACAATCCTATATTGGCACAGCGCTGCTAAACGGTTGCTTACCCCTGCTCTAGACAGTAACCTTTCTCCCTTTAGCACTTTTTCTGGTTTCTGGCTTAGGTACACATGGGAGATTTACCCTATGCATTAAAGGGCCAGGACTAATAAAGCCTATATGAATATTGCAGACTTAGGTGTTTAGTAACTTTATCTCCTCACTTACTTAGGCATGGGACTAGCCTTATTAGGCTAGTTCGGTATTTTTTATTTGGAGTCACAATTTATTTCTGTGTTCATACTTTCTGTTACTTCAGATATTTAGTGGTCTTCCTCTGGTTACATTGTTCCATACCACTGGATGCTTTGGTGACTACGTTTTTTACTCCAGTGACCACTTCCTCCCAGCAGCACTTGCTGCGGCTGCTTTTTTTTTTTTTTTTTTTTAAAGGGGCCCGGTCGCGCTATAATACGGCCACAGCGCTGACTGGGCCGCTGAAGATATAGGGCTGATCGAATGGCCCTAAGTGCATGGGCCACCCGATGGGCCCCCTCAGCGTGCGGGCCCAGGTGCAACTCCACCACTATACGTGGGGCCCGGGCGGCCGGGCCAGTGACAACCGTTATGGTTGTCACCCCCTGAGGCGGGCCCTGATACTGGTGATGATGTTGAAGCCTCAGGGGTGGAAATTTACCAATAATAGTAGGAATATGTCACAGAGCCCAAATGTTTAAAGGGACACTAAAGTCACCAGAACAACTACAGCTTATTAAATTTGTTCTGGTGAGTAGGATCATTACATTTAGGCTTTTTGCTATAAACACTGTCTTTTCAGAGAAAATGCAGTGTTTACATTACAGCCTAGTGATAATGTCACTGTCCACTCCTTTGATGGCTGTTAGAGATCCTTCCTGGGTCATGGCTGCCTACAATGCATCCAAACATTCAGTGTCTACACCCACTGCATGCAGGCACTGAACTTTCCTCAGAGATTCATGGATTCAATTCATCTCTATGAAGAGATGTTGATTGGCCAGGGCTGTGTTTGAATCATCCTGGCTCTGCCTCTTTGTCAGTCTCAGCCAATCCTATGGGGAAGCATTGTGATTGGATCAGACTACCACTTCTGATGATGTCAGCAGGCTGCTTGTTTTTCTGAGTCAAACAGCATGCAGAGTTACAGCTTCAAGCTTGAATACAGTAAGATTTTGCTATATTTATGAAGGCATGAGAGGCCCAAGGGGGCTAGATGGTGGTTTTAACACTATAGAGTCAGGGTCAGATTTAGCTAAAATGGACACTATAGGCACCCAGACCACTTCTGCTCATTGAAGTGGTCTGGGTGCACTGTCCCTGTCAGTTTAATCCTGCAATGGCAATTATTGCAGTTTTTGATAAACTGCAATTATTACCTTGCAGGGTTAACTCCACCTGTAGTGGCTATCTACAAGACAGCCACTAGAGGGACTTCCAGGACGTTAGTTGTGGTCTCATAACTGACATTGGACGTCCTCACCGTCTGTATGAGGACATCCAGCATCAGCTAAAACCCCATGCACGGTTTCAATGCTTTCCTAAGGGTTATCCTAATGTGATTACAGAGTTGATAAATCACTTTTGTTTCTGTTTATGCAGCCCTAGCCACACCTCCATTGGTTGGTGATTGACGCAGCCAGCATGAAAAATTGGTTTTATTTTCAATCCGATGATAACTTCTTTTAGACATTGGTATCTTTTGCCCTGTGAATTAAACTTTAATCCCACACACAGGAATCTTTTTTTAAACAGAGCACAATATAAGAAATTCCAAGTTAAAAAGAATTTTAGGAAATATAAAGGAAATATAAAGGAAGTTTAAACTTTACATCTCTCTTTCAGAGAAGTGTTTAGGAAGGCTGTTCAAATCACATGCCGGAAGGTGTTAAGGTGTATGAACAAAGTGATTTAACTCCTAAACGGCAGAGAATTGAGCAGTGAGACAGCAGTGGCATGAACTATATGCCAGGACAGCTCTACTAAGCGAAAGTTGTTTTTTTGTGCTTATTGCATGTCTCTAAATAGGAAATTGACTTTATATTATCACTTTAGTAAATAACTGCTATATTGTAAGCTATATGAGCAGGTTTTTCACGATTCTCTTTTACGGTAATCCAACTAACCTTGTTGCAGCTACTTGTTTGCTAGTCCGTCTATTGTATGATGCTGCAGAATTAGTGGGCTGGCTTTGTATGATGGGACTGAAGGAGCCGTCTTTTCCATTTTAACCTTACGCAATGACCCATCTACACACTAGCAAATATGCCATCTTTCATAATCACTCACTTTTAGCGTACTTCACGAAAGTGAGTAGCCAGAGTGAATTTTACAGTTCACATTTGTATTGAACAGGAAAAATTCTCCAAGTTAGCTATGCGTTCAGTTTGAATATTTTGGCCATACATTTGAAATACTTTTTGAATTCACTTTGAATTCCTGACAGTTCTCGCATTAGTGAAAAACTCTACGTGCCTTTAAATAATTTAGTAATCAGCGAGGCTTTTTCCTATCTCGTTTTGAGGTTGTTCAACAAACAAGCCAATCTAAAACACTGTTTAAAAGTGAAAATGTTTCGAGTTGAAAATACTTGCTTCTAATTGATTTCAGCACACGAAAACAAGAATATGACATTTAAAACTATCAATTAGCTCTCAGCCCTGAGACATAACCCATTTATGATGATGTAAGGTATGAGTATAGAGTACAGGAATGATGATTCACTGTAAGCCTTGTTTCTTTATTGTCTGTGTATAGTTTGCATGAAGTGAAGGTTACATTGTTGTTCTTTTGAATGTTTTTACTTTTGTGGTTATGCTCACTCAAGCCAGGATTTCACATAAATGTTTTAACATTACTGACAATTTGTGTTTTTGGTTTGTGATACTTTCCACCCAGAAAAGCTGATTCCTCTACCCGTGAAGGCAGCCCACAAACACTGTGCACCTCATATTTGCTGCAATACATGTTCTGTAATCTATGTAGAAGGTTAACTAAAAAAGGATTTCCAATGCCTTTTGGAGAGAGCCCATAAATCATATACATGCCTGCTATTTCTGCATGGTACCTCCTGGCATGTAAAAAATAAATACATAGCTGATGGGCTGTCGGGAGTTTTCCAACAACCCATCAGTTATCCAATCAGTGCCACATTGGGATGATCTACCTGTACCTACAGAAGAGTAGAGTTTGCAGGCAAATGAAGACGGGGACAGTGTGAAAGAAATATAACTGACCTGTCACACGATCCTGATTTTGTGCCACTCAGTCGCTGAGTGAGCCACACAAAATTACTCAACAAGAACTTAGTGACCTAATTTGAGACCTTGATCTAGCGAAAGACACAGCAGATCTTCTAGGATCAAGGAAACAACAATGAAATCTTTTACAAACTAATGTCAATGTGTGTGTACCGGAGTGGGTAGCAAAAATTATTGCGGCCATATTTTAAAAAGGAAAATAACCTTGATGTTGGCTTTAATGTCAATGGTTTGAAAACAGCTTTGAATTGTGGAGCACAACCCACAGAAATAAAGGCTATTCATAGACTTCTTAAAGCTTAGTTTAAATGCCAAATTGTAGCACAATGACAATTTTCTTCCTACAATTCCTTTAGGCCATGATGTACTTCTGGAAGTAATTACATACAAAGACCACCCGTGGCAGATCTGTGGAGATCTGGAGATGACTGCAATATTGCAGTTGAGCTACATCAAGTATATACATTCATAGGCACTCACATTCACATATATTATACAAAGACACATACAGACATTCACCTATACAAACATTCCTATAAAGACACAGGCTAGTTTAATTATTCACCCCTCCAACTCTGCTGCTCTCTATGTCAAATAACAAAACAATACATACAAGAAGGGGAAAATCATTTTAAGTTCATGATTTTGTGCTGAGCAGGTTTTTAACTACTGACATTTTGCTGCTGATGTTTAAAGGACCACTCTAGTGCCAGGAAAACACTCGTTTTCCTGGCACTAGAGTGCCTTGAGGGTGCCCCCACCCTCAGGGACCCATTCCCGCCGGGCTCTGGGGGGAGGAAGGGGTTAAACTTACCTCTTTCTCCAGCGCCGGGCGGGGAGCTTTCCTCCTCCTCTCCTTCTTCCTTGCGACGTCATCGACTGAATGCGCATGCTGGATGCTGGATTAACCCTCAGTATAAACATAGTTTCTCTGAAACTGCTATGTTTATAAAAAAAAAAAGGGTTAATCCTAGAGGGACCTGGCACCCAGACCACCTCATTAAGCTGAAGTGGTCTGGGTGCCTAGGGTGGTCCTTTAATGCCACTGGATATTTAGGGGGGGAAAGTGTCCATTTAATATTTTGTCAATAACATGTACCATTGAGTCAAGCATTTACATGAGGACTCTTAGCTTTTAGAACTTATTCATGTGTACCGGAGTGGGTTTATGGGTGAGAATTAATATTTTCAGGGTTATTAACTAAAATAAGAATTTAAAGTGAAATACAAATTAAAGGTCAAAATAGATGAACTGGAAAAAATCTCCAAGTGAGCTATGCTTTCCTTTTGGCTACCCTGGTCTTACATTTGAAATTCACTTTAGTAAATAACTGTGTAAACCGAAATCCCAAATTCTCAGTCCCATGAAAGTGTAAGATTTATGTGCCAAATAGAAGCATACACAGTCCTATTGTACGATAGGGATTAAATCCAACGCTGTTGAAACACCATTCCATGTAGGCGGTAGTGTAATGGAGATGACTGTTTATGGTTTGCTTTTATCAGTGTTGAGAAGGGAGAGGATGTAGTCAGAAGCTGCCCCTGGCAAGGAGTGGGCTGCCTCTGCACCATGCCGTAGCAAATAAAGTCTTTCCCAATCCGCTTACATGTCTTACCGTTGCATTGAGCCAAATTGCTATAAGACTGTGGTGCTGTATCACTTCTACCATTTTTTGTCAGACAGGATATCTCATACAAGTGCTAGGGAGTGAGGAAAGCTTTCTCTGCTGCTGCATCACGCAGAGAGAGTCTGTTTTTCTTATAGCATTACAAACGATACTTCAGAAATCCAACTCATCTCCTTTCTCACCGACAGTGGCGAGCAGCAAGGGGATGGGGAATAATTATACAAGTGTGCAGGTCAAAAGAATTAATCTAATTTTTCTTTCACCATGGCAACCTTGATGTGCAAGCTCAGTATCAATATAGGATTGATCATCTTCTTAAAACAAGCAACTTTATAACACTTTTTCTACAAACTGAAATTTAACTATTAAAAATTAAAATTAAATATTTAGGAAAAGAATGTCATTCAGTTTTCTGGCAAAAAAATACAAAGACATATTTTAATCTCAATTACATTTTTGTTTTCTTGTACAAAAAAAAACATTAACTTGAGCGTCACAATTTTTTGTTGCTTTCCTTCCCGCCTTCTTTCTAGTTTTATTACAATTACAACCTAGGATCCTGTTCGTATTCAGCTGTAATAGTGCTCCACGGAATAGTAATGTATTTTTCAATACAATTTATACGCACACGTGCTGTGAGATGTGCTTACAATAAACCACATATAATATGAATATTATATGGGGTCTGGATTATTCTTGGCAATCAACCACTTCATTTCAAACACATCTGCCTTAATAAAGAGATTCCTTTAATGGTTTGCCCTCCTTTCTTAACAGAATTTACAAGGAGCATGGATTAGCTTTTCAAATCGATATGCTAAACCATAAAACATGTTATATCTAAACTTTGTATAAAAATAGAAGTCTAATATTGTATTGTAAAAACAAAACATAAGAGAACAGGTAAAAGATCCAATCTATAGGTTTAATTTAATGTCAGCGGTGGTTAAGAACACATGAAATATGTGCTTTTAAATGCATAATAGTCACAGTGGATAGCAGCTAAGAACATGAAAAAATAGGAAAATCTAATATTTCACATTGTGATTATTATTTTTTTTCAATGCTGTAAAAAAGATGATGGTGATTTCACACATCAAAAAAAATGGACAGTTTACTTTTAAAACAAAAATGAAAAGAATAATGCATTGCACTCATTTATCTAAACAAAATATATTGGTATGGCAGCAAAATATTCTGAGAGTGATGAAAAGTTTGTAAACGGTATTTCAATTAATTTTTTCTAGTTCCCAAAAGTGCAAGTTGCAAAATTTCCTCAAGTTCAGTAGTGCTTTTCCTGTAAATAATCCTTCATTTTATTTGGCAAAGGCAGTTTCTGAATCAGGTCTATTCTTGTGTACTGACGGATTACAAAACGGCACAAGTACTGCAAGGATCTCACTTGCATAAACCTTGACACCGGATTTGTCAGTCTAACAGGGTATGTTGCAGATCCTGGAACCCGGGATCTAGAATAGCAAAATGCTCCATTTTCAGAGTCCCTTATGGAATGTTCAATTAAGTCCACTATAGAGGTATGCCCTTCCACATCCGGCTGTTCATAAAAGCTAAACCTACCATTAGAGTGTTCTATTCTAGTGTGAAGAGTTTTGCTGTGAGAGCGAAAACTTAGGCTCAACAGATAACGGTCATCAGAACTGTCTCGAACCAGAAAAGAGCCATCTGGCACATTAGCCAGTTTTTCTTCTGCCTCCCAGCGTGTTATGGGTCCCCAGTACCAGCCTTGTTTGGCAAGTTTTTTAAGTTCTTCTGTGAGGCTTGTGACTACCATGTGTCCACTGCTTTGCACTGAATCATAAACTCTGCTTACACCAGGAGCGGTACTGGGATCAAAATTCAAATGGCAACGCATGTTTTCTGCCATGTGTACATCTGTGCTATTAAGTCCTGCAAAGGTCCTTTGGATTTGATTATTCTGGGCTGGAGGTAGTAATGGTGAAAGTGGAGGGACTTCATTGTGATTAACCCTAGAGTTCTGAAAAAGAACTCCACTGGTGCTATGTGACAGACCATTAACACCTTGGTCCACAAAGATGTCCGGTGCCACTACTACATCCTGGGCCACCTGACTTTCTTCTTCAAGAAAACTATTACTTCCAATTTGAGAAGATGTAGCAGAAACTTCCATTGGGGAAGAGCTGTCCAAACAGAAAGTACGAGATCCTTCCAAAGGATACATTCCCTCATCTAAAGGCACAGTATACTGAATATAGTCCTGAGGCATAAGTCCTATAACTACAGGCACATGTTCATTAATATGTAGATGTAAATCTCCATTTTGAGATTCTGTACTTTTCAATGCATTGCTTTGTTCCTGAAATACATTGTCAGATTGCAGCTCATGAAAGTCCTTTCTAACTCCATTCAGTGCTGGGCTTGGACTGGAGGAGTGTACCAATGCTTTCACTTTCACTTCCATTTTTATGCAAGTATCTTCAGAATTGGTTGGTCGCAGGGGCCATGGAGTTGGACTGTAGTGGTGGGTACGGAGGGATGTTGATCTTAAAGGCCTTTGAGCTCTTACATCTTTAAGTGTTATAGGTGCAGAAGAAGAAGAAAAAGTATCATCTTCAGCAGAATTATTGGATGTACCGCCCTTTCCTTTTTGTTTTTGCTTAGCAGATAGGCGTCTTTTTAAAGTGCCCATTAAGCTTTCACTTTTCGGTCTATTTTTGCCCCCCTTTTCATCCTCATTGTTTATTTCACATCCTGTCAACTCTTTGCCATAGCAGCTGCCAAACAAGGAGTCATCTTTCACAAAATTATTTGTCATTGATGGCTGTGGTACCATTACAAAGTCATTTTCTTCTTTGCTTTTATTCAAGTTAAAAGACTTGCGAAAAGTCTTTAGACTTATTTTCTTCATTATGGCAAATAATCGAACCCTGTTTGTTTTGGACTCTTCCGCTGGATTAGTCCTAGCACGCTGCCATAAATCACACCTCCATTTCTCTGTGTATATGGCGTCATTTAGCTTCTACAACCATCACCTATAAAAAATAAAGTAAGAAAACCATTAATTTAGAAGAAAAATTATATTCATATCTGTGAAGTAATATTAGATTTATAATTAGTCTATCTGGCAATGACCTGCAACAACTTTAGGATAGTAGTGGAACATTCATTTTGAAGCTTTTCAGCAGCTTTACCACCGGGACCTATTATAAGTTTAAAAAATACCAGCATGTTTGTTTATTCAAGCAGATCAGATTTTTCCCACTAGAGTGGGTACATTAGATGTTAATGCATGTGGTGCAATGCAGAAAGAAGATTTAGGTCAGATTAAGATAAACATTAATCTTTAAAAATAAACTTGTATATCATATTAGCATGAATTTTAGTTAATGCTTTGTTAAAAAAATTAAAAGAAAATAACGTATATATAAACATTCTCCGAAATACAAGGTGGACTACTTTGCAGGGGGCAAATTGTAGTGACTTCGTTCAGGGCAAACAGACCAATATGAAAAGCAAAACTCTGTTGACTGCTTCAGATTTTTTTTTCTTCAACTTGACAATTGTTATTGCATTTTTTTGTGGGGTACAGAAAGGGATAGGGGATAAAGAAAGGCAATGGGGGTTACACATCCTTCAATCGCTTCCTTGGGGACCTAAACCCTCCTTATCACGAGTAAAACATGCAAAGAAGTGTACACTCCAGTAAAACCTATATACCACACACTAGACCAGGGGTAGGCAACCTTTTAGCAGCACTGTGCCGATATAGGATTGTGATGTCCTGTAGCGTGCCGGTCCTATTTTTTTTTATAAATCGAGGTGGGTGTGCTGCCGTATTCTGCTTGTGTTTGTACTGTAATTGCTTTGTATCATTGTATTTGTGCGTATATATGCAGGGCTGTCTTTAATAATTACTGGACCCTGGGCAAAGCATTTGCTTAGGGCCCCCTGGACCTTGTCCCCCCCTTCCCAGGCATGCAATCACGTCCTACACCTCAACACAGTGGTGGACCTAAAGTAGAGAGATGCAAGAATTCTTGGCGGTCTCCCTGTTGCACGGGTGATTAAAAGGTAGATCCCCATCTGTCGTGCAACTCCAGAAATGCATTGACAGCTGGGGCTCTACCATTTACTCATGTTTGCAGGTCTGTATTTAGCACTAAGCAGTTTTTGTGTGTTTTTGTGGAATATGTTTGTATGTGGTGTTGGCGTGATTGCAAGCACACACACACACAGAGACATACTGACATACACACAGACATGCTGTCATACAAACATACTGACACACACACACAGATATACTGACACAGATATATTGACACATAAATAGACATGCTGACATACAAACATATTGACACACACACAGATATACTGACACACACACAGACATACTGACACATACACATGCTGACACACAAACATACTGACACACACAGATATGACACACACACACACTGACAGACATACTGACACAGACATACGCTTTAAAACTCACCCTCCAGTTTCCTACCTTTCCTGTTGGTGGCTGAAGGCGTTGGGAGTTGGGGTCTAGAGCTCGTGGCCAGCCCCCCTCCAATCTGCCTACTCTTCTTTCCTGCGCGCTCCTCTCTTTGTGGGAGGAAGTGATGCGTGGCCGTCACTTCCTCCCAGCCTGCTGCCGAAAAGCAAGGGGCCCGCTCGCGCTGTTAAAGCACCTCAGCGTGTGCCGGGTCCCTGCTGACCTTTGTGCATGGGCCACCCGGTGGGCCTCCTTAGTGTGCAGATTACCAGCCAGAGGGTTAGAAATAGTTGAGGCCAGCAGGGCTCACGGTGCAGCTGCCCAGTTTGCCCCGCGTTAAAGAAGGCCCTGCGTATATGAGCTATTATATTGTTTATGTTCATGAGTAGTTTATGGTATTGTGTATGATACATATGAATGTAAGCTGTGTATGGGTGCTGCTTGTGGTATTGTGTGTGTGTGGATGGATATGTGAAAGTGTGCGTTTGGTAGTGTGTGGGGGCTGTTTGGGGTATTGCATGTGGGGTTGTGTGCATGTATGTGGATTGTTAGTGGTGTTTCGTTTGTGCGGATTGTGTGTATGTTTGTGTGTGGGCTGTCCGTATTATTTGTATGAGGGGAGGATTATTCTGCATTTCTGTGTATATCTAGCAGTGTGGGTGGCTTCCCTGGGTTCCAGTAGGGACAAGTCTGGCCAGGTACATGTCAAGGACAGAAGCTGCAACAGCAACTGCGAGCTGCTCTACTGCAGTGTGGCTTCCTATTCACAAGTGCTGGGAGGAAGTGATCTGAGATCACTTCCTCTACGTGCTGCAATGCATAAATTGAGGATTGTCCTTCACCACCTTTTCGGATTAGCAGATATCTGAAGTTTTACTGGGACTCCTGATAGGCCAGAGCCTGTTTGACTCTAGCAGCCTTGAGTGCCGTGCAAAGACACCTCGAGTGCCGTGCATGGCACTAGTGCCGTAGGTTGCCTACCCCTGCACTAGACCTTTAGCCTAATTTGTTTACTTTATACCATTCTTCTGGGTACATACTCATGAAAATTAGGTAATTAGTAGGGTCTTGGCTTCAGGATATGGCTCATGAGAAGAAGCTAATTTGGTCTCTCTCACCCGAGAGGACTCACAAATGTTATACAGACCTATCCTACAAATGTGTGATTTGAGCTTCGCTCCCATGAGCGGTGTTTCATGTTGTGTTAACGCCCCATGTGCTTCTATAACTATGTACAAAACAGAAAAAAGGATAGAAGACTTGCTGAACTTGAATTTGAAGTGCACTCCCTGGTGTTACACCTTTAATTTCAGAAGGACAAAGTACAACAAACGTTTCAGGCAATAGCCCTTTATTAATGCTAATGTCGTAAAGTGAGAATAAGGCACATACCAACGTATATACAAGTTACAGTGCTAACAATAATATCTGTGCTGCCCCCATAATAAGAAGTAAATTGATATCAGCTGTGCAGAGTCTTCCTGCATCTGGTCGACATCCCTGAGTCTCCATTGACTTCTGTTGCGTGTGATGTCATCACGCACTGTTGCTAAGCAACATGTAAACAAACAATTGTTTTCAGGCAACCTAGCAACATAAACAGCTCCAATAGAAGTGGTATATTTGCAAATAACAGTCAAATAACTAGTAGATTCTTTGCTTTATCCATAGTGTGTCTATTACCACTTAAAGGGAGAGAGAGGATGCAGCAATTAGATGGTATATAGCTACTACAGCTGAGGCTAATATATAAAAACAAATACCAACACCTATATATACAGTGATATTCACAAATAAACAAATGTAAATAGAAAAAGGACACCCTCATCTAAACAGAGGGTTTGCAGCATGCCTATGAAGATGGAATAATATATCTATATATCAACAAATATACATATAAAGTGATATACATATAGAGAGTGACTCTTTGGCTAGAAAATGTAATAGCAAATAGTAATAATAAATACCCAGCTCCAGGACAGATCCTGTTTTCCTGGCACTGTAGAATCCTGGAGTGACCTCTCCCTCTGGCCCCCCATCGCTGAAGAGGTTGAAACCGCATCAGACACTTATCTGAATCCAGTGCCAATGTCCCTCAGTGCTGGGTCAGGCTCCGCCCATGCTCCTCCCCCACCGACAGACCTAATGCACATGTGCAACAATGGCCACGTGCGCATTAGACCTCCCCAAATGAAAGCATTATTCAATGCTTTCCTACGGGGATTCCGCTGACGCTGGAAGTCCTTATGCATAGCATGAGGACATCCAGCGTCGTTTAGACGACCAAAAGCCGTATAAGAAAGCGGAGGACTTAACCCTGCAAGATTATAGCAGTTTATGCCCAGGGTTAAGGGTGATGGGAGTTGGCATCCAGACCACTTTAATAAACTGAAGTGGTCTGGGTGCCTACAGTGTCCCTTTAAATATATATTAATTTTTTCCTCCTGTGGCTCTTTACCATGCAATGCTAACAGGGCCCTGGATTGAGGCACCTGCGACAGTGCACAGCAAAAGGTGTAAATATATTTGGGAGTCCAGGCCAACTCCTTCGGCATGTTCTCCTGTAGCTACAGCTTAAAGTGACACTACAGTAACCAAAACAACTTTAGGTTAATGAAGCAGTTTTTGTGTATAGATCATGCCTCTGAGGTTTCACTGCTCAACACACTGCCATTTAAGTGTTAAATCACTTTTGTTTTGGTGCATGCAACCCTAGCCACATATCTTCTGGCTGTGACTGGCACAGCCTGCATGTAAACAAAATAGTTTCATTTACAATCAGATGTAACATACTTTAAATGTTGTCATATCCTGCTCTGTAAATTGAACTTTAATTGCATACAGGAGGCTCCTGCAGGGTCTAACAAGCTCCTGCAGGGTCTAACAGAGCAGGAGATAAGACATCCTAAATTAAACAGAAGAGCAATAAAGTAAGCGCAAACATGAGATGACTCTTTACAGGAAGTCTTTACGAAGACTGTGCAAGTAAACAAAGTGATTTTACTCTTAATTGGCAGAGCATTGAACAGTGAGACTGCAGGGGTATGACCTATACACCAAAACTGCTTCATTAAGCTGAAGCTGCTTTGGTGACTAGTGCCCTTTTAACCATTTCGCTGTCACTATGCGAATACGGAAGTGGATTAGTCATCCCACTGTGGGTGATAATTATAGGCTCAGTATATAATTATAGGCTCAGAGTCAGTGTTAATTTTGGTAGCAAAATTCAATTACCGTATATACTCGAGTATAAGCCGACCCGAATATAAGCCGAGGCCCCTAATTTTACCCCAAAAAACTGGGAAAACTTATTGACTCGAGTATAAGACTAGGGTGGGAAATGCAGCAGCTGCTGGTAAATTTCTAAATAAAATTAGATCCTTAAAAAATTATATTAATTGAATATTTATTTAGGGTGTGTATATAATGAATGCAGTGTGTGTGTATGAGAATGCAGTGTGTGTGTATGAGAATGCAGTGTGTGTGTATGAGAATGCAGTGTGTGTGTATGAGAATGCAGTGTGTGTATGAGAATGCAGTGTGTGTGTATGAGAATGCAGTGTGTGTGTATGAATGCAGTGTGTGTGTATGAGAATGCTGTGTATGAGTGCAGTGTGTGTGTATGAGTGCAGTGTGTGTGTATGAGTGCAGTGTGTGTGTATGAGTGCAGTGTGTGTGTGTATGAATGCAGTGTGTGTGTGTGTATGAATGCAGTGTGTGTGTGTGTATGAATGCAGTGTGTGTGTGTATGAATGCAGTGTGTGTGTGTATGAATGCAGTGTGTGTGTGTATGAATGCAGTGTGTGTGTGTATGAATGCAGTGTGTGTGTATGAATGCAGTGTGTGTGTGTATGAATGCAGTGTGTGTGTATGAATGCAGTGTGTGTGTATGAATGCAGTGTGTGTGTGTATGAATGCAGTGTGTGTGTGTATGAGTGCAGTGTGTGTGTATGAATGCAGTGTGTGTGTATGAATGCAGTGTGTGTGTATGAATGCTGTGTGTGTGTATGAATGCTGTGTGTATGAGTGAAGTGTGTGTGTATGAGTGCAGTGTGTATGAGTGCAGTGTGTGTGTGTATGAGTGCAGTGTGTGTGTGTATGAGTGCAGTGTGTGTGTGTATGAGTGCAGTGTGTGTGTGTATGAGTGCAGTGTGTGTGTATGAGTGCAGTGTGTGTGTGTATGAGTGCAGTGTGTGTGTATGAGTGCAGTGTGTGTGTATGAATGCTGTGTGTGTGTATGAATGCTGTGTGTGTGTATGAATGCTGTGTGTATGGGTGCAGTGTGTGTGTATGAGAATGCTGTGTGTATGAGAATGCTGTGTGTATGAGAATGCTGTGTGTATGAGAATGCTGTGTGTATGAGTGCTGTGTGTGTAGGAATGCAGTGTGTGTGTAGGAATGCAGTGTGTGTGTAGGAATGCAGTGTGTGTGTAGGAATGCAGTGTGTGTGTAGGAATGCAGTGTGTGTGCAGGAATGCAGTGTGTGTGCAGGAATGCAGTGTGTGTGCAGGAATGCAGTGTGTGTGCAGGAATGCAGTGTGTGTGTATGAGTGCAGTGTGTGTATGTGTGTGTGTAATGCAGAGTGTGATGCAGAGCCTTGGTGGGGGGTGGGCATTTTTATTTTTTAATTATTATTTTAATATTTTTTTTGTTTCATTACATGTTTTTATTATTATTATTTTTTTTATTTTATTATTATTTTTTATTTTATTATTATTTTTATTTTATTTTATTTTTTTTATTATTATTAATATTTATAAAATTTTTCGTCCCCCCTCCCTGCTTGCTAGCTGGCCAGGGAGGGGGGCTCTCCTTCCCTGGTGGTCCAGTGGATGGGCACTGTGTAGGAGGGGGCTGTGGGGGCTGCAGAGAGATGTTACTTACCTTTCCTGCAGCTCCTGTCAGCTCTCTCCTCCTCCACCGGTCCGTTCAGCACCTCGGTCAGCTCCCAGAAGAGCTGAACGGACCGGCGGAGGAGGAGAGAGCTGACAGGAGCTGCAGGAAAGGTAAGTAACATCTCTCTGCAGCCCCCACAGCCCCCAGTCTGTATTATGGCAATGTAAATTGCCATAATACAGACTCTGACTCGAGTATAAGCCGAGTTGGGGTTTTTCAGCACAAAAAATGTGCTGAAAAACTCGGCTTATACTCGAGTATATACGGTAAGTTTTAGACATAGTCTTTGACTAAAAAGAAATTTTAGTTTTAGTCTTAGTCTTATTTTAGTCGACTAAATCTAAAAAATGTTAGTCAACTAAATGACTGAATGATATGATTTGTCAAAAATCTGCATTCCATGCTTACAACACGATCAATTTAGAGAGGTTTAATTTTAAAATTCAGCCTCAAAAGTAAAAGGTCCACTATAGTCACCAAGACCACTTCAGCTCAATGAAGTGGTCTGGGTGCCAGGTCCCCCAGGTTTTAACCCTGCATGTTTACATTGAAGGGTTAATCCAGCCTCTTCCTGACAGCCGCTAGAGGCACTTCCCCTACGATCAATTAGAATATCGTATTGAGCACACAGAACGTTCATAGGAAAGCACTGAGAAATGCGTTCCTATGGGCGTTTTTAATGCGCGAGATGGAGGAGATGTCACCATCACTGGGGGAGCCTGGAGCTAGATAAAGGTAAGCGCCTGAAGGGGTTTTAACCCCTTCAGCCCAGTGGGAGGTGGGCCTAAGGATTATATAGTGCCAGGAAAACAAGTTTGTTTTCCTGACACTATAGTGGTCCTTTAAGATAAGAGATAATTTTCTCGATACTAGCACTATTCCATTAAGAGTTCATACAAACTGTATATTATTAATCAGTAATGGCATTTATTCAAAATGTATAGCATCTTCACTGACTTTCTTCTGACATTTTCTGATTTTGTAGTCAAAATGAAGACATACATAGCGCATTGTAGGTTGACTTGTGTTAAACTTGGAAATTGTGTTGCCTCTAACAGTTATTTATATATTGGTAACTACAAATATCACAAAATGCAACGGACAATATGTGAATGTCTAGGGTAGGTGTTGATTTTATTTATATTTATTGGAAAAGAGGGGGGTACGTAATACAAATAGGGACAGAGGCACAATATATATCATTAGGAATATAGGTTATTATTTGTAATGCTAGCGTTCCTTTAAGCAAAAGGCTGCAATCAAGTTAGGAAAAGTACAGTAGGTGGTCTAAAAGCTGAAGTGTATGGGTAAAAACAAGGACTATTGGAACATAAAAGGTATATTTTGTGCCGACTGTTTATAGTGCTACTTCTTATTATAGAAACTAAAAATTACCATAATAAGCACTATGCCTCATGAATTATATATTTTTAAATAAATTATGATATGAATTCATAACAAAAAAAAAAAGATAAGTTCTGCTTAGTCATGGTATAAAAAAATGCTTTCATTTATGCAACTGTCCCTGTGATTTGTTTCAGTTCCCTTCTCATGTTAATCATTGCCAATTAAACAAACACAAAAGAGACATCTACTGAAACAAAATAAAACTACAGGGTATATTCAAGTTATACAATCCTAAGGCAGCCAAGAAACAAGATTCACAGAGAAACACATGTTGATCACTATAAAATAAAAAGCAAACATGCACGCTCTAGTTCTATATCATTTAATACACATGCCATTCCTCAGAATAACAAGCAAGTGAAATAGCTTATTAAGTAGATGGTGGGGAGCTGAGGAGGAGGGGAGCATAGAAAAAGTTTATTCCACCACTCAGATTCTTCTTATTAGCAATGTTCGGCTGACGCTCTTATGCAATCAGAAGCCCTCATTCACACAACAGCTTGAGAAACAGTATGACGTTGTTATGGTACCCAGAGTGTTCCTTTACCACTCTAGTACCTACTATTAAAGATCAATATGTGCATGGTGCATTGCAAAAATATGGCAGTTTTCTCTGAATTTAACTCATTCAGCATTTAAGAAAAAGGAAATTGTGGTTATTTCAACCCAATTTGCATTTAATATTTGTCTGCCTATTGATTGTGAAGGTTTTAGCATGTCATTGATCCTGACAGGGTCAATAATGAAACGTATCCTTATTTAAATGTTTATTAAACAGATTAGCGATTTGGAATATGTGGATGGTCCCAAAACTCATACTTTACAATAGTAGCGACTTAAAATGTACAGTGAAGTAAACAGATATCATTAGGTTAATCGGAGTAATCTATATTTCCAATCTACAATTCAAAGTATTTGGCTCTACTACAATATTTTCAAACAAACCATGTTAATTCCAGGTTGTGAGGCAACATAACACGAAAAATGCCAATGGGGGTGAATACTTTTGCAAGGCACTGTAATATTAAAAGCATTACAAAATAAGCAAAAGATAATAATAATAATAGAGAGGAACAGCGCTGGTAAGAAGTGGAGCAAGTCCATCCACCAGAGTTGTGATGGTTGAAAGATACACTGGGGCCTAACCCCTAGAGATATAGAAAGAGAAAAGGACTAATGGGTGGCAGATGTAAAACAAACTGCCTCCCAAAAAGACCCTGTATCCTTATATAAAAGGCTACTCTGCATAAACAGAGAGCCAAAAACAAAAACTCTTTTAATAGTCCCTCTTGGGGAGAAGATCAAACATACTGAACAAACAAACGATAAAATTAGGACCTAATGGGAAACAATATTGACTAAACCATAGAATAGTATTATAAACCAAAAAAGTAGCTGTAAGTATATATCTGGCAAAGTTGCCAATAGGGATAACAGGTTACTTATAGAGGGAGAAAGAGATACAATAAATGTAGCAAATTGCAAACCTTTGAGTACAGAGTAAATAGATTATATGGATACCAAAAGGTGTATCCAGTACATAAAAATCTAGCAGAGTTGATTTGCAACAAAACCGGGAGAAACCTGTGCTCCAAGCATCCAGCAATGCTGATATAAAAGCAGAGATGCCAAAAACAGCTATAGGAGATTTGGGGGAAAGGAAGTCCCTGATCAACTTGCTAATAGTAAATTAGTATCTAGTCCCACCAGTATCTAGTCCCACCAGAAAAAATGGAGTATAGGTTAGTTAGAGAGCCAAGAGGATCCTAAATTAAAAACATCCGCTAACTACTCAGACCAGGTTAGAACAAGGACAATAGGAATCACAAGGCAAAGTAGTTTTTTATGGATAGCCTATTCGGCAGGTGTTCAATGACAATGAGGAGGAGTTGTCTTTGAACTAACCACAAAGCTATCCTAGATTAACTAAAAGATAGAAATACTTTTAAAACTAGCTGGAAAAGGGCAATGATTGTAGTTTAAAGCAACTTTCATTTTTAGCACTGAAATGTCCTCCAGTAATTGAGAAGTCAGAGGACACCAACTATAACTGAAACATATTTGTTGAACCCTATTAGGTTTGAAAGAGTATGTAATAGAGGGTGAATAAAAATGTCAAGCTTATGGCTCATTAGCATCCCAGTATAATGATCGTCTGGTACACTTACTGCCATGTTCGTTAAATCAAATTGGGCATGTTTAATGAGAGGCTTCTTAGCTTGGTGAATTACACATTTAAATAACATTGCCATAATGCCCATTAACAGCAACATCGGAATCGAAAATGGTTCAACTCTAATCCTGCCACCAGCCCACATATTGTGTCTTACTGTAATCCAGCTGCACTTCATTTATGTAATACACATAATAAATTACTTATGGCATTTTAGATATTGCCTTGTAAAGCTTTCTGATTCAGAGGTGAAAGTTGCATCTCCAGTATAATACATGCTATATACACCAACAATATAAACTAACTTATCGAGTCTTCAGTGCTACACTAAAGGGAAATCACACAGTTGGTAACATTCGATAAGGTGGCACTGTGGATAGACTTGTTTGCAAAAGCTTACAATCTACTTTAAATATTTTTTTATTAATGTTTTAAAATAAAATATCATACAACATTTGCATATATATATATATATATATATATATATATATATATATATGATTGCTTGTTTAGTTTTGTATATATGACTTATGAACCATTGTCAAAACTAAACAAGCAATCAAATAAAATTATAAAAATATTTGTATATGAAATAAGTACACTATGTACAGAAAAAAAATAAAGTGTCAAGTAATTAATAACATAGTACTAAAAAAAATAATCAGGAAATAGAATTTGTATTCAGTCAGGTGGGAACATGGTTAAAGTCCGAATTTATCTTTCACATCACCTTGCCACATTGACTATTCATGCTGCAATATAGATGTGAAAGTAGATGGATCACGAAAGGTCAATTCACACCTTTTATTTTCAAAAACAAGAGAGAAGTTGGTACAGAGAGATGATGAGAGATGATGGGATTAGCTGATATGAGAAGATGGCCTAGTATAATTTTTTAGTTTTGGTAAATGAATAGAAGACGTGGAGTAATGTACCAATTTGACCGCAGTCTACCACATATATAATTTTCGCTAAGGTGCATGTTAAAATGTTTGGAAGGGGTTGGGTACCATCTATAAATTAATTTGTAATGGGATTCCAAATGGTTGCATACAATCTAAAATGACATAAATAAAGCTCGTCACCTGATTAGTGCCCAAGTCACATCTTGTTCCAGTTTACCTACATTTGTAATTTAATTTTATTTTGTTTAACCATTGCACAGGGACGTTGGTGTGTGGGGGTTCCATAAATAATAGCAATAAGGAACAAGGGGATCAGTAATATATCGTTGAAAGCCGCGCATGAAAGACATACATATTTTTTTACTCCAACAAACAGAGTGATCGCAAACAATGTTTCCCGCTATGGAGAAACCTGTCCAGAACTAGAAAGAAGCAGTTAGAAAAGTCTAAATTTAAAGACCAACTGCAGTCAAAAACTGCTCAAAGTATTCTAGATTCAAGGCTTACTTCCTAACCTAGATGGAATGTGATTTCCAGAAGTATGGATGTTCTGAATGTTAACAGCTTTCATTTTAGGACAACTTAAATCCTTCATAGTTTTATTATTTAGTTAAAATTAAGAAAGAAGAAATTCAGCTGATGCGGTGCACGAGCATGCAAGGACTAGTTGGTGTAAAAGGTAGCATACGCTTCATCAGGTGTCATATTTGAGTAAGGGGGTGGGCTTACAGCTGCAGTGATTTTTGCAAATTGAATACTTCAGGTAATATGATTGGGCAAGGAGGAGGTGTGTTGCTAGAAAATAGAAACATATCAAAGGCACAAGTAGCATTTCTTCCTTGCATATACAATTCTCTTAGGCTAAACATACAATAAATCCTTCTCATCACCTTTTTACACACATTAGCAGATTTCCAGTCATTATAAGAGGAACTGTCATTAGGGAGCATTTTGCACAATTGTAGAACTAACAATGTAGCTTTAGGTTGTCTCAGTTTAATTGCTTTTAGGTTACATGGTGTGCCAGGCACATACCGTATGTTCACATCGCACTGCTGAAGAAATGCCCAAGTGCAAACTATGAATAAATCTACATCTGAGGGTTTTTCTAGAAGCTATATACCCCACATTTTCTTCATTTGCTATTGCAGCTGGCTATTACATTTGCTTACTAAAATTTTTAGTTCTCAAAATGTGTGTTTCGCTCCTCCATGGTTCAGTTTAAACGGTGTCAAATATTCTTGACACCAAGATAGTGTTACACTGTTTATAATGTTAAGCAAGGTAACGACTAAATAGACATCTGGCTTGTGTTAACACACACACAAAAAAATAAAGGTTCATATACATCACAATCTAGGCAAACAGCAAATCCTATTTCAAAACAGATGTTTTTTGGAGCATCTGCTACTGAATAAATACAAAAAAAAATTTGTATAATATGTTTTAGGCACTATGAGAGCCTCCTACCAGCGCTGGAGAATTATACCGCATATGGGCTGGTAGATCAGAAAGAACAGCTTTGATATCTCTCTCTGTGGTGGTAGGCTTAACACTAAAGCAGTTTTTGAAAATTGCTGCAGTTATAGGCAATGATATGCATGGAAACAATGAGAGGTGAATATCCTTGCTCTATTATTATTTATAAAGCTCCAACAATTGCCACAGCGCTGTACAATGAGTGGACAAGTATTTGTAACCAGACAAGTTGGACGCACAGGAACAGAGGGCCTTGAGAGACCTGCTCAAAAGAGCTGACATGCTAGAGCAGGGGTAGGCAACCTACGGCACTAGTGCCATGCACGGCACTCGAGGTGTCTTTCCACGGCACTCAAGGCTGCTAGAGCCAAACAGGGTCTGGCCTATCAGGAGTCTCAGTGAAACTTCAGATATCTGCTAATACAAAGAGGTAGTGAAGGACAATCCTCAATTTATGCATTGCAGCACTTGTGAATGGGAATCCACACTGTAGTAGAGCAGCCCACAGCTGATGTTGCAGCTCCTGTCCTTGACCTGTACCTGCCCAGGCTGGTCCCCACTGGAACCCAGGGAAGCCACCCACACTGCTAGATATACACAAACCTGCAGAATAAGCCTCCCCTGATACAAATAATACGAACAGCCCACACACAAACATACACACAATCCCCACAAACGCAACACCACTAACAATCTACATACATGCACACAATCCCACATGCAGCCTCTCACGTGCAAAACCCCAAACAGCCCCCATACACTATCTAACACACAATGTAACATATCCATCTACACACAATTCCACAAGCAGCCCTCATACACAGCCCACATTCATATGTATCATACACGATACCATAAACTACTCATGAACATATACAATATAATCGCTCATATACGCACAAATACAACGATACAAAGCAATTACAGTATAAATAACACAAGCAGAATACGGCAGCACACACCTCAATTTAAAAAAATAGGATCGGCAGGGCCGTTTGAAGGAATTTGGGGGCCCAGTTTAAGTTCACCCACACTTTTTATATAAATAAAAAAGGTTTACAGTGCAAATACTGCTGTTGCATATAATGTGCATAAAACTTGAACATTTTCAACAATTGAAAATTCCCTGTGTTCTCCTCATCTCCCCTTCTTCTCACCCCCTCCCTGTGTTCTCCTCACCCCCCCCTGTGTTCTCCTCACCCCCCTCCCTGTGTTCTCCTCACCCCCCTCCCTGTGTTCTCCTCATCTCCCCTTTTCCTCACCCACCTCCCTGTGTTCTCCTCATCTCCCCTTCTCCTCACCCCCCCCTCCCTGTGTTCTCCTCATCTCCCCTTCTCCTCACCCCCCCCTCCCTGTGTTCTCCTCATCTCCCCTTCTCCTCACCCCCTCCCTGTGTTCTCATCTCCCCTTCTCCTCACCCCCCCTCCCTGTGTTCTCCTCACCCCCTCCCTGTGTTCTCATCTCCCCTTCTCCTCATCCCCCTCCCTGTGTTCTCCTCATCTCCCCTTCTCCTCACCCCCCTCCCTGTGTTCTCTTCATCTCCCCTTCTCACACCCCCTCCCTGTGTTCTCCTCATCTCCCCTTCTCCTCAACCCCCTCATCTCCCCTTCTCCTCACCCCCTCCCTGTGTTCTCCTCATCTCCCCTTCTCCTCACCCCCCTCCCTGTGTTCTCCTAATCTCCCCTTCTCCTCACCTCCCCCTCCCTGTGTTCTCCTAATCTCCACTTCTCCTCACCCCCCCCCTGTGTTCTCCTCATCTCCTCACCCACCCTGTGTTCTTCTTACTCCTCCCCCTCCGTGTTCTTCTGCCCCATGTTCTTCTTACTCCTCCCCCTCCCTATGTTCTTCTTACTACTCTCCCCCCTCCCATGTTCTTCTTACTCCCCTCCCCCCCCATGTTCTTCTTACTCCCCTCCCTGTGTCCTTCTTATTCCCCTCCCTCCCTCCCTGTGTCCTTCTTATTCCCCTCCCCATGTGTCCTTCTTATTCCCCTCCCCCTGTGTCCTTCTTATTCCCCTCCCCCTGTGTCCTTCTTATTCCCCTCCCCCTGTGTCCTTCTTATTCCCCTCCCCCTGTGTCCTTCTTATTCCCCTCCCCCTGTGTCCTTCTTATTCCCCTCCCCCTGTGTCCTTCTTATTCCCCTCCCCCTGTGTCCTTCTTATTCCCCTCCCCCTGTGTCCTTCTTATTCCCCTCCCATGGGTCCTTCTTATTCCCCTCCCCCTGTGTCCTTCTTATTCCCCTCCCCCTGTGTCCTTCTTACTCCCCTCCCCATGGCCTTTTTACTCCCCTCTCCCGTGTCCTTCTTACTCCCCCACCTATGTTCTTTTTACTCCCCCCCCCCTCCCTCCCTCCCTATGTTCTTGTCACCTCCCCTTCCCTGTAGCGTGGCCGAGCTCAGGGTGCACTTCCTGTCAGTCTGGCAGGGAACAGGAAACTAAATCTCCTGTACCGCGTGGTACCCAGCCGGACTGACAGGAGGAAGAGGAGCTCGGCCACGCTACAGGGAAGGGGAGATGACAAGAGAGGCAGTGCTGCAGCCGCCTGAGGCTCTCTATAGAGCGCTCAGGCGGCTGCAGCCTTATAGAAATGGCGGGCCCTGCTTGGGGGCCCAGGCCAGCTCGGGGCCCCAAGCAATTGCTTGGTTAGCTTGCCTGGTAGTGACGGGCCTGAGGATCGGCACGCTACGGGACATCACAATCCTATATCGGCACAGTGCTGCTAAAAGGTTGCCTACCCCTGTGCTAGAGGGAGTGCTAGATGCATGCTAGATGGATACTTGATAGAGTGAGAGACCTGACACAATCAATATTAAAGCGACACGGTCACCACCTGGGGAGATAATTTGCAAAGACCGCTGGTGGCCCTGCGGCCGGTAAGCACGGAAAAGGCAGATTTACTTACCTGAACCTATCCTTTGTGGACACCACCGTCTTCTGGTTGGTCCAGCACCAGGAGCCAACGTCACTGCTGTACTCTCGTGCATGTGCAAGAGCACAGTATTTAGGTATATGAAGGATCCCACAAAATGGCATGATCCTCCACCAATACAGTATATATCTTTGCAGCAGTCACTGATGACAGCAGAGAGATTGACACTTCTAGCTCCACCAAGTGTCTAGAAGCATCAGCCGTAGGAAAAATTCTAAGATAAAGTAGTCCTATTTTGTCTCAGTATATCTTTTGACAGGGTTGGAATTTCAGTGAAATTTCCACAGTCAGTATGATATGAGTATTTCATAAAGATTGTATCTTTATAAAATACTCATTTTGCAGGAGGGGTGATCGTGCTGCTTTAAAACATGATCATGTTACTTGTCTTTTTAAATTTTACCGGTAATGTCTGTAGAAGAGTTCTCCGGCTTACCTGTCACTCGGTTCTCTACCCTGTTCCTTGTGTGTTACACAGATAACTTCACATTCAACTTATGTCTTGCCACACATCCTCGTCTCCAATATCTTCCTGCTATTTAATCAAGAAATCAGGTGTGATGGGGACCAGGTGGGGATGCGTTAAAAGGGAGAATTTAAGCACACAAAACCAAACAAAAAAACACTACAGTTTTAAGCACAAAAAAACCACTAGAGTTTAACCCCTTAACGCCGTTACGGCGTTCCATGCCGTCCCGCATTAAAAGGGCTTTAAAGCCGTTGTGGCGGCATGGAACGCCGTAATGGCTTTGAGCCCCTGGAGGAGAGGTGTACTCACCTCCGCCGCGATCCTCTTCTGCCTGACAGCCCCCCTCCGGCAAATGAGGCCCCCGGGGGCCATGTGATCGCTCTCAAAGAGCGATCACATGGCCCCCTATAGCTGCCTATGGATCTGCCAGCAGGGGGACTGTCTAAAATATCAGACAGTCCCCCTGCTTGTGGGAAAGTAAAAAAGATTTAAACATAAAAGATTACATTAGTATACACGTAGAATTTAAATACCTATAAATGCATATATATTAAAATTCTACGTGTATATTTAAATAATCTTTTAACATAATTATGTGATTTGATTAATTAAAATTTGATTGACATGCCTGACAACACAGGGAGAAAGTGCAGAGAATTTAATTTCGCAAGCACTATATTTGACCCTGTAACTCTCCAAGACACCATAAAACCTGTGCATATGGGGTACTGTTTTACTCGGGAGACTTCGCTGAACTCAAATATTAGTGTTTCAAACTGGTAAATTGTATTACAACGATGATATTTTAAGTAAAAGTGAAGTTTTTTGCATTTTTTACAAACGAATGGCACTTTTATGGTCTATATTATTGTTGTAATATGTTTTACCGTTTTAAAACACTCATATTTGTGTTTAGTGAAGTCTACCGAGAATAACAGTACCCCCCCCATGTACAGGTTTTATGGTGTTTTGGAACGTTAGAGAGTCACATATAAGGCTTGCATTTCATTTTTTTCACATTGAAATTTGCCAGATTGGTTATGTTGCCTTTGAGAGCGTATGGTAGCCCAGGAATGAAAATTACCCCCATGATGGCATAAAAAGTAGACAACCCGAGGTATTGCAAGTGGGGTATGTCCAGGCTTTCTTAGTAGCCACTTAGTCACAAACACTGGCCAAATATTAGTTTTTTGCCTTTTTCACACAAAAACAAATATGAACGCTAACTTTGGCCAGTGTTTGTGACTAAGTGGTTACTAAAAAAGACTAAACATACCCCACGTTCAATACCTTGGGTTGTCTACTTTTTCAAATGCTATGCCATTATGAGGGTAATTCTTATTCCTGGGCTACCACACCGTCTTAAAGGTAACATTACTAATCTGGAAAATTTCAATTTGAAAATGGAATGTTCTATATTTGACCCTGTAACTTTCCAAAAACAACATAAAACCTGTTAATGGGGGGGGTATTGTTGTACTCGTGAGACATCGCTGATTACAAATATGTGCATTTTTTTGCAGTAACAGTATTATGACATTCACAGTTAAAATGTCAGACGGAAATGCAAATTTAAAAACAAATCTAATTTTCTCACCTTTTTTTTTATTTTATTCATAATAAATTATGTTCCATATATGAATAGTTAATGATAAATTAAAGCCCTGTTTCTCCTGAACACAATTATATATAATAAGTGTGCATATAATATGAAAGAGGGGAACTACGGGTGAACAGACATATAGCGCAAATTCTAGTTTTTGTTTACGTTTTGTTTTGATCAGAACGTGCACTATTGACTCCGTCCTGAAGGGGTTAAGGTAGTGGACTTGCTCTTCCTGCACTCTGACAAATGTAAGCATTTCCACTTGTAAGAAATAGCAATATTACAACTTGTTAGTCCTCGTGCCTCTAGTGGCAGTCAGACAGCCACTAGAGGCATTTTCAAGTAAAGACTTTAAATAAAAAAGTCTTCATGTTCAGCTTTATAACACAGAAACATAGAATGTGACGGCAGATAAGAACCATTCGGCCCATCTAGTCTGCCCAGTTTTCTAAATACTTTCATTAGTCCCTGGCCTTATCTTATAGTTAGGATAGCCTTATGCCTATACCACGAAAGCTTAAACTCCTTTACTGTGTTAACCTCTACCACTTCAGCTGGAAGGCTATTCTATGCATCCACTACCCTCTCAGTAAAGTAATACTTCCGGATATTATTTTTAAACCTTTGTCCCTCTAATTTAAGACGATGTCCTCTTGTTGTGGTAGTTTTTCTTCTTTTAAATATAGTCTCCTCCTTTACTGTGTTGATTCCCTTTATGTATTTAAATGTTTCTATCATATCCCCCCTGTCTCGTCTTTCCTCCAAGCTATACATGTTAAGATCCTTTAACCTTTCCTGGTAAGTTTTATCCTGCAATCCATGAACCAGTTTAGTAGCCCTTCTTTGAACTCTCTCTAAGGTATCAATATCCTTCTGAAGATATGGTCTCCAGTACTGTGTACAGTACTCCAAGTGAGGTCTCACCAGTGTTCTGTACAATGGCATGAGCACTTCCCTCTTTCTACTGCTAATACCTCTCCCTATACAACCAAGCATTCTGCTAGCATTTCCTGCTGCTCTATTACATTGTCTGCCTACCTTTAAGTCATCAGAAATTATCACCCCTAAATCCCTTTCCTCAGATGTTGAGGTTAGTACTCTATCAAATATTCTGTACTCTGCCCTTGGGTTTTTTACGTCCAAGATGCATTATCTTGCACTTATCCACATTAAATGTCAGTTGCCACAACTCTGACCATTTTTCTAGTTTACCTAAATCACTTGCCATTTGGCTTATCCCTCCTGGAACATCAACCCTGTTACATATCTTCGTATCATCCGCAAAAAGACACACCTTACCATCAAGACCTTCTGCAATATCACTAATAAAAATATTAAAGAGAATGGGTCCAAGCACAGATCCCTGAGGTACCCCACTGGTGACAAGCCCAAGCTTCGAATATACTCCATTGACTACAACCCTCTGTTGCCTGTCACTCAGCCACTGCCTTACCCATTCAACAATATTGCAATCCAAACTCAAAGATTGCAGTTTATTGATAAGCCTTCTATGTGCAACAGTGTCAAAAGCCTTACTGAAATCTAGGTAAGCAATGTCTACTGCACCACCCTGATCTATAATTTTAGTTACCAATGCCATATGAAGAGAAGATCTTTAAGAGTTTCACTGTTAAACAAACAGGTCCGCTTTTTTAAATGTCTGGAAGTCAAGGTAATTAATACCAGGAAGAAAATTAGTTTTTTGTCATAAATGGAATATTGAAGAAATAGATGTTGCCAGTGAGAATTTAGAAGCCGAGAGCCCTCAAACTCAAAAGGAACTATCTGAACTCCAAAGCACATCCGATTTAGTGTTTATGGTCCCAGAAGTGCCCTGACAACCTGCTCCTGATTGTATATGTCAAACCATTTTAGAACACCGTGTCTGCTGGGTACTGATCCTAGCCTCCACTGCCTCAGCCAAAAGCTCCTGATGATCTCCCACAGTAAAGCAAAGCCGGGGAGAGGCGAGCCTTCTTTCTGCTGGATGTCAGGTAAATTGACTAATTTTAGGTCATTAAGGGGCCAACTAATCTAAATGGTGTTTTAAAAACAGTCACGCGATATGAATAAAAGGTTTTTGCTTGTACACTAAAAGTTTCCTTTAACTATTTAAGATTATATAGGAGATCTATGTGTGGACTGTGTGGAAGCCATAGATGGTAGGGAATCGTGTCTGGCATATAATGTAATTTTCTATGTCTGCCCATCTAAACCTGGGTGGGGATGCATGTCACTCGATGATATGGGCTAATTGTGCAGATGCATAGTAATGCCTGATATTTCTCAAGGGAAACCCTCCTTTGAGGTGCGCTGCAGGCACCCGGGTTGTTGCGGTTACAAAGTTTTTTCGTCAATGGTGAGTGCATGAGTCATACACACACACACACACACACACATACATATATACATATATATATATACATATACATATATATATTAATAAAACAGATGGTCTGCACTCACGGTCTTCCATAGAAAACGATTTCCTTTATTACAACTTGAAGATCAACGTTTCAGTCCTCTCAGGGACTTTCATCAGGATCAAATAATACAATATTAATAAAACAGTGGCAAAATATAGAGCTATAATAATTTCTGCCACTGTTTTATTAATATACGTCATGAGAGAGGCGGACCCGGAAGTGATCACGTGATCGGGACGGACGAAACCAGGAAGTGACTTTGTATTTGCTGTTTACATGCTTTTATGTGGGTAGCTATGCCAGCATAACCCACCATTTGCAAAAGTAAGAGTTTTTAACCGTTGTTTTTTAATAAATTGTCTTTGATACTATTCAATTGGAGGACCTGCCTCTCTCCGTCCTATATTGCACAGCCTTATCAGTTTCCAGTGAACATACCACTTGGAGTTCTATCAGTGTGGGAATCTTCCCTCTCAAGTGGAGCATTTCAAACCCAGAGCCAGGGGTGATAGGGCTCTGGTAAATGTGAGTTTTTTCCCCATATCTCCCTATACATATTTTGATTTGGTTTAGATGGTCTGCACTATTCTTTGTCATTCTATTTTTACAGATCAGTTTAGCGCGCTTTTTGGTAACTATTTGTTTATATTCTGTGTATACTTCTGTATCACTGGTATTGAGTGCTGCCATACTGTATGTTTTATATCCTATAGCGCTGACACACTGTTGGTCTCTTTTTTCAGGAATAAAATTAGCCCGGTGCTTGTCAACAAAATTACAACAGTCTATAAACGAATAGCACATCAATGACTTTGTAGTAAGGTGAAAATAACTTTGCTTTTTATTCAGCGAATGCCATAGTGAATCAACGTTTCAGTTCCTTGACTAAAGTTCCGACAAGGAACTGAAACGTTGATTCACTATGGCATTCGCCGAATAAAAAGCTAAGTTATTTTCACCTTACTACAAAGTCCTTGGATTGCTATTTGTTTATAGACTGTTATATATATATATATATATTTATTTATTTTTTCTTGAGGTATGCTACGATGTTTTAATACCAAACCATATAAATTTTTGTTTATTTTTAGTTTTATTCTATGAAAATGCAACACATCTGCAGAAGTAAGCCGATGTCACAGTGAGTAAGCTACATCATATACAAACTGTCAATACATTATTGCTGGACTAGGATAACAAAGCCACTTTTAGGTAGATGCAATCTAAATATGGTAATTAATGCAGGAAGACCATTACGGAGATAATGCCTAGGTAATATTTTTAATACTTCTAGTTTACCAAATAAAATTAAACTTGGTCCCAAGAGGATGAAAACAGATTCTTAGATCACATATGTCATATGTAAAATAAGGTAGCTGTTTGGCTGCAAAGAACAGTGAACAAAAATCAACGTCAATTAACATAGAGAAGAAGTGCAACTACAAAACCCATACAAAACGTCACGTCACCTTTGTCTAAAAAAATGTTGTTCTATTGCAAGGAGCACGACTGGTGTACTTGAAGGGAATTAATGGAGTTTATATTGAGCCCTTCTCCTCCTTTACTCCTCTATATAGAAACAAAAAGACGTTTTATGTATTATTACATTAGATATTAATTAAACTGAATATCATTTCCATCCAAAAGATTATTTTCATAATGTAATGCATATATTCAGGGAAATGTTGATGTCCTTGTTTGTAAGGATATGGGAATTTACCAATCTATTTTACTACAAAATAATATCACTATACCAATTTGTTTAATTTGGGAAATAAAGCAATCAACTCCACATATGCTAGTAGACAAGCAAAGATGCACCAACACTGGAAACGGAGTACATATAAGTTCAATAATAAGTTTAGAGGGTGGTGATGGTGAAAAGGAGATCGGAGTAGTTTGCTCAAAGAAGTATTGTGTGGCCATGTGTGAAAAAGAAGAGATGAAAACAAAGTGACACGCCAATGCCCAAATAAATAAATCAATCTTTAAATAAATCCAGTTTATTGCATTTAATTATGAATTCTTTAGCAAGCTAGCAGTACACCTGGTAAAATTATCTCTGTTCGCCGCCCGCCCCCATTTCACCGACCCAACTGCCCGCATTTCACAGACCCGACGACCGCTCGACCGCCCGCCCACCCACCCACATTTCACAGACCCGACGACCGCATTTCACATACCCGACGACCGTATTTCACAGACCCGACAGCCCGCACAATCGTTCCCCTGCGCGGCTTCAGCACCGAGAGGAAGTAATTGCAGATCCCTTCACTTCCTCCCGGTGTACAGTGAGCTGCACGTGATATCGAGACAGGTGGTGGAGAGGAGTCTTGACCAGCGGCAGCCCACTCCCATTAGCCACAGCCAGCCCCACCAATCTAAAGTCGCCAGCCGTGCCCAGTCCCACTGGACCCTAGGGAAGCCCCTTTCCTGCGCCCAAAAGGTAGGAAACAGGAGACTGGCTAAAAATATGTATTCACTTTTTTTTATTTCTGTATGTAGATCTGTCATGCATGTATGTCTATGTGTATATATTTAGCTGTGTGCATCTATAATTCTTTGTGTGTGTATTGGTTTATTAGAGAGTGTCTTCTGCATCGGGCTGTGGGCAAGAACGCCCGCTCCCCCCAAGACTACCCTGAAGCAGCCTTGTTATTTGTCACGTGGAGCTAAATGGGAGATACAAAAAAATAAATATATATATATATATATATATATATATATATATTTATTATCTGCCTGACTGGCACATCTCAGGAGTCTGGTAATAATTCCCCACTCCTGAAAGAAAGGTATATGTTTTTGAATTTGTGAATATTATTCTCCTGTTGAAACTGGGTTCTGTCTTACTAAATTGAAACTGTTTCAACAATTTACAAGGCCCATGTCAATTTTAGGACAAAAAAACACTTGGGAAAAAAAGGCAACTTTATATTTAATATAGAACATTTTAAGCCTTTTCACTTGCCCATTTCATCACCAATTTCTTCCAAAGCAAACAGTCAAGTTTTTTTCCCCCATGCACTTCAGAGGCCTGGTGTGTTTTACTACTTCAAAGATCCATGATTAGTATTTGGCTGCATGTCCAATGCAAGTAATACCCCACATGTATACACCTATGTTATATTTCTAAGGAACTTATTAGGGTCAAAATGATACATACCATATTGGCCTGGCTCTCTGCTTGCTTCCTAAAGATGCAATTTAGATGCATTGAGGCTCTACACCACTATCTACTTCACCACATATTTAGCCCTGAACAATATGCTATTTAGCAGATTGGTCCCCAGCCTGACTGATCACAAGCCTCAACTAGCAGGTAATGTTGTCACCACAGGTAGCCTGGGGTCCAATCACTCCCCTAATACTGGACTGCTTCAAGGCTGCAACTTGGAATCAGTCATGGAATAGAATTACTGGGACAGAAATCACGGTGAGACATACGTTATAAAAAGTACTTTTGGCGATGGACATACACTGTAAATCCTAGGCCACAAAGTGCATGATGACACAAACATATACTTTAGGTCTGTAGCCATTAAAGGGTTAATGGTGTATGCGGTCACATAAATCTCGTCTTAGAGACTATACTCTTACAGGGAATGCCTTACTTAGCATTAAAGGGTTGCTCTATTCCCCATTACCACTTCAGTGTTTTGAAGTGGCCATGGTGCCTGGAGTCTGTATATGCAGTGTTTCACTATGAAACGCAAATACAACGTTTAACCCCTCTGCTGCTGGAAGAGTTAGTCCACCTCCTACAGCGTCACAGTTCTATGCACAGAACTGCATTCTGTAGCTCTGCAAAAGTTGGATGCATGTCACCGGCAATGGAGGGCCCTCAGCACAACCCGCTTCAAAACTGTGGTTATGATGTATGAAATAACCTTTTACTGGGTTTTAAAGAGCTTCTAATGATAATTAAGACATCCCATGTAATGTTTAACTGGTTTAGCATCTATTGTTCCTTGGTGAAAGACTAGAACTGGCAGTAAGGGGTCGACACATACCTCTAGAGGTATCCAGACTAAACCAAGGGGCATTTATATAGAACCGTCATTTGATTAATGATTGACAAAAGTAAAAGCTAAATGAATGTCAGCTACCTGTCTTTAAATAAGATAAATAAATGGCATATGATGGAGCCTATCGCACAACTCTCTGGTAAAGTGTCAAACTGCTTTATAAAAAAAATTGACATTTATTTCAGCCCTAAAGCTGCCTCGTGTCCCGTCTCCTCTTCTGGTATATATGAAAACTGTAAGTTCACCTTCCACAATAGATATATTAATTTGAGACAGATTGTACAGTATTCTTTTACAGAGAGCATCAGCTAAATCTGCTCAGCCAATAAATTTGGTTTAGAGATATGAAAACTTCCTGCATTGACTACTTACAGTAGGGCCAAGGTATGGGGTGAACCCTTATTACCACATTGCATCACTGGTTCCCAAATTTAGACAAATTTGTACAGCTATCACATTATTATTTCTGTAGCAGAAGAATTGAGATTTAGAAGCCAAGTGAGACCTTCTTTTTCTCCAACCAGTAACAAACAGTTTGCCTAGTGAGACTAAAACCAAAGACATCTGGAACCATAGCCACTATAATAAATCATCCCATAATGCAGAAATCATCAAAACAATTACAATCATTGATCACAACTACTCATAGAAATGTAACAACTCCCACAAATATTCTTCGATTGGGGAAAAAGTGAAATGTATTACTGCGATAAAAAAAGAAAGGTATCCAAAGGTTCATGGTACTTGAGGGAAACCATTCAAATTAACATTCTAGCATTTATATTCATTGGTCACATTTCTTTGCTTCTGGTAATTACAGAGTGAATCACAACACAATGCATTTTCAAATATAAAGAAATGTTGCTAGGAACAGTTATCTATGGCATGGTATGCAATTAGACCAATCTTTATCTTGGCTGAAAAATAGGCCAATATACACTTCAAATGAAACTATTAATAAGAAAATAAAACCTAGATAACCTTGAGCAACACTTGTATTTGTTGTATTTCAATGCAATATTGTATTCTAAATATGTTGTGATTCAGTACACCTATATGTGTGTTGCTGACATATTCTACTGTATACTTGAATTCTGTAAAACTAAAAAAAATATTTCAAGTGGAAAAAAAATAAAATAAAAATGGAGTAGAAAAAAAAAATTCTGATTGGTACAGACACATAGATCTTAAAATACAGTCCTGTGCAAAACACATAGCAGCTCTTAATTAGCGTTTTTCCAAACAATGAGCACAGAATATACTACAGAATAGTATGGACCAATCAGTGTAGTACTGATGAAAAACATTCTGTAAGCAGGTCCGAAAAACAATACTGCTAAGAAAAGCAACAAAAACCGGAAACCTTAAAGTGACATGCATCACAATGAGACAACTGCCTCATTCAAAAGCTTCAGCATTGAATGAGACAGTCGCCTCATTCTGTAGACTGAAAAAGGCAGGTAAATATGATTTCTTCATATTTACCTGCTTCTTCTTTCATAGGTTTTCCACAACCACTCCAGGGCAGACACTGATGTGTCCTATCCCTATGAATGCTGGAAAACTGCATTGTAATCAGTGTCCTATACCTAGGAATGCTGGAAAACTGCATTAGGCATTCCTAACAGATTAATACATGTTAACACAGTTGGAAGATACAAACATGGGAGAAAAAAAGAGGGAGTCCGATCAGTCTGATTAATCCGATGATGGGTTTTTCTCTACTTTTACTGCACAAAGTACCCTGTTTCGGTCATTACTAGCCTGGTCTGAAATGGAGATGTATCTGTAAAGGGTGAGGGAGATGAAGATGTTTAAAAGTCTTTGCTTGCTGGTTTAAAAAAAACTTGTCACGTCCCTTAAAGGGAAACTCCAGTGCCAGGAAAACGATCCGTTTTCCGGGCACTGGAGGGTCCCTCTCCCTTCCCCCCCCCAATCCCTAGTTGCTGAAGGGGTGAAAACCCCTTTGGTGACTTACCAGAGGCAGCGACAGGTCCCACGTCGCTGCTTCCTCCTCCCCCGCCGCTCCTCCTTCTGCTTACGTCGGCCGGTGGGCGAGACTGATCTCGCCCGCCGGCCGAGGAGACCTAATGCGCATGCGCGGCAATGCCGCGCATGCGCATTAGCGAACCCCATAGGAAAGCATTGAAAATGCTTTGAATTTCAATGCTTCACCTATGGGGAATAGAGCAACGATGGAGGTCCTCACACACGCGTGAGGACGTCCAGCGACGCTCTAGCACAGAAAACCTGTGCTATGAAGCAGGAAGTTCCCTCTAGTGGCTGTCTAGGGGAGGACTTAACCCTGCAAGGTAATTATTGCAGTTTAAAAAAAACTGCAATAATTACACTTGCAGGGTTAAGGGTAGTGGGAGTTGGCACCCAGACCACTCCAATGAGCAGAAGTGGTCTGGGTGCCTGGAGTGTCCCTTTAAACATTGTCAGAGATACTGGTGGTAGTTTGGATATCTTAAAAAGCATTCTGGCAGGGGATATCCTTTGTCCTATTTATAGTTAAATCCCCCTCTCATAATATTGTAAAGCGCTACGGAATCTGTTGGCGCTATATAAATGGCAATAATAAATAAATAAATAAATAAATAAAGTTCTGAATTGCAAAAATCAGGTAAATTGGCTAAAAGAATAGAAATTTTAATTCTGACATTCATTAAAGGGAACTCTCCAAGTACTCTCAGGGGAGCAAAAAGCAAACCTCCTCAGCGGCCTGATTGACAGCCATGGAGGTGTTTCAGTAATCATGAAAGTGCCAATTTATGGAAGTCAGCACTTTTATAAAATGCCTTTTAAATTGGACACTCCTTTTTGAGGGTAGCGTGGGCCTTTAAAGGATCACTATAGTGTCAGGAAAACAAAGCGGTTTTCCTGACACTATAGTGCCCCCCACCCTCAGGTTCCCCCTTCTGTGGCGTTGAAGAGGTTAAAACCCCTTCAGCAGCTTACCTTATTCCATCGTCGGGCTCCCTCGGTGCTGGTGACCTCTCCTCCCCGTCAGCGAATCCGAATGCGCAGCCGCAGCAAGTGCTGCGCACGCATTCAAAGTGTTCATAGGAAAGCATTTCTCAATGCTTTCCTATGGACGCTCTGCGCAATGGAGGCATAATATGCCTCCAGTGTGGCCGATGCACCTCTAGTGGCTGTCCGGAAGACATCCACTAGAGGCTGGCTTAACCCTGCAATGTAAACATAGCAGTTTCTCTGAAACTGCTATGTTTGCATCTTAAGGGTTAAAACCTGAGGGACCTTGCACCCAGACCACTTCATTGAGCTGAAGTGGTCTGGGTGACTATAGTGTCCCTTTAAAGACTTCAGCAATGGAAAACCAGACTGCAGTTAGGTGTTTGTCTCAGTGCTGGTGTAAAGGTAAACATAATAGCAAATAAAATAAATAAATAAATATAAAAATAGAAGAACCCAGTAATCTGGAGAGTTCTGAAAAATAAAATAAATTAATAAGCAGGGCCACATTAAGAGCCCAGTGGGCCTGGTGCTGACTATTCTAATGGACCTAATTACAGAACCTTATCGACCAAAAACACTAAAACAGTTATACCTCTCAAGCGTCATGTATCTGATGGAGATGTTGCTGGAGGGAAACTCATAGGATGCAGCTATGAGAAAACACATACCCTATGCTAATCTCTCGCTTTCATCTTTCAAGCAAATCCATACATCCTAACAGCAGAACGTCAAAGGGTGGGGTAAAAGGGTGTGCAACTGAAGCAAATCACATAACCAGAACCGCCAAAAGGGGGCATATCTACCCAAAGAATTGAAAGGTCAGTCTGGCGTGTATGTATGTCAGGCTGGCTAAATAAATGCATACCATGCAGACAGCACCCTGAGCTTGGCATAAATGTGTCTAATTATTATTATTATTGCCGCCATTTATATAGCGCCAACAGATTCCGTAGCGCTTTACAATATTTTGAGAGGGGGGATGTAACAATAAATAGGACAATTACAAGAAAACTTACAGAAACAATAGGTTGAAGAGGACCCTGCTCAAATGAGCTGACAGACTATAGGAGGTGGGGGTATTAGAAACATTAGGACAGGAAATATCAAGTACGAGTGGAGCAGAGCTGGAGGATGCTCTTCCCAGCAGCATCCCTGTCTAAAGCTCATGAGTCCCGCGGCCCTGAGAGCGTTACCACAGGTTATCATGGAAAGTCATAACGGCTTTTAGCCCCAGTTGCTCGGAGGTACTTACCTCCACCGCGATCCTCTTCGGGAGGACTGCCTGACAGTCCTCCCACAGCAAATCAGGACCCCGGGGGCCATGTGATCGCTCTTAAAGAGCGATCACATGGCCCCCTATAGCTGGCTGTGGATCTGCCAGCAGGGGGACTGTCTGAAATGTCAGATAGTCCCCCTGTTGGTGGGTAGTGTAAAAAAAAAATAAACATGTTTAAAATTAAAAGTATATATACTTATGGAGCGTCATACGTAGTGTATTTTAATGTTAATATAAGTGCATATATTAGTATTAAAATACACTTAGAATGACGTTACATATATACAAGAGATATAGATATATATATATATTACATTACATATATATAAATAAATAATATATATATATATAATACATCTATATATATTTTATATTTATATATACACACGTATAATTACAATAAATAAAATATTTTATATAAAATTTAAATAAATTATACATACATATGTAATCTCATTCTAACTGTATTTTGTTAATATATATATATATATATATATATATATATATGTGTAACAAAATACACTTAGAATGACATATATATATATATATATATATATATATATATATATATAAATAAAATACAAATAACTGCAAATATTTATATATAGATAAATATATATATATAATTACATAAATAACTACATAAGTATACACGTAGAATTTAAAAACATATTTATGTATATTAAAATTCTACGTGTATATTTAAGTAATCTTTTAACATAATTATGTGATTTTATTAATTAAAATTTGATTGACGTGCCTGACAACCCAGGCAGAAAGTGTAGAGAATTGAATTCGCACGCACTATATTTAACCCTGTATCTTTCCAAGACACCATAAAACCTGTACATGGGGCTTACTGTTTTACTCGGGAGACTTTGCTGAGCACAAATATTAGTGTTTCAAAATGGTAACTTGTATTACAACGATGATATATTTAGTAAAAGTGAAGTTTTTTGCATTTTTCACACATGAACGGCACTTTTACTGACTATATTATTGTTGTAATATGTTTTACTGATTTAAAACACTTATGTTTGTGTTCAGTGAAGTCTCCCAAGTATAACAGTACCCCCTATGTACAAGTGTTATGGTGTTTTGGAAAGTTAGAGGGTCAAATATAAGGCTTGCATTTCATTTTTTCACATTGAAATTTGCCAGATTGGTTACGTTGCCTTTGAGACCGTATGGTAGCCTAGGAAAAAAAAAAAGAAAAATGGAATGTGCTATATTTGACCCTGTAACTTTCCAAAACACCTTAAAAACTGTTAATGGGGGGTACTGTTGTATGTGTGAGACTTTGCTGAATCCAAATATGAGTTGTTGTTTTTTTTTGCAGTTAAAGCCAACAGTATTATGACATTTACAGCTAAAATGTCTACAGACATTTTTTTAAGCCTTAATTTCTCATGATAAATTTTGTTTCAATTATGAATAGTTCATAAGAAATGAAAGCCCAGTTTCTCCTGAACAAAATGATATATAATAACAGACATATGTTGAACAGACATAGCGCAAATTCCAGTTTTTGTTACATTTTGTTTTGATCAGAACGTGTACTATTGACTCCGCCCTGAAGGGTTTAAATAAAAAAATAAAAAAAGATTTGCAAATAAATAATAAACATGTTCAGTTAACAGTAGATTTGTGCAGAAATAGTTTCTTTTTTCAAAACGGTAAATGTACAGAATATTGGTAAGTTATCGGCTATAGGCCTGAAAGTTCACAGATTATCGGTATCGGCTCTAAAACAAAAAAAAAAAAATCAATATCTGTCAATCCCTAGCACATACATGCATTCACACACACACACATTTTACAAGGTTACTTAAATATTCTATCTTAGCAAACCAATGTGGGGATTCAGTTACACCATATTGTGTTACGCCCACCACTACGTCACAGTACCCACATATTGGTGGGTCCTACACTAATTTTAACATGGGAGATGAAAATGCGTACTGCAATTCCAGAGACTTCCCACGATGTATGCTTTCCTGTGGAACTTTGGAGCTTACAGTCTATCTTTAAAAAGGTGTTTTGGCATGTGATGTTTAAAGTCCTTTGTGACAAAAGTTTTTTTTTTTTTTTTTTTAATAAAACCTTCCATCTGTAAGGAAACAGGATTTGTTAAATCTTTGGGTTTTTTTCCTAACAGGCACATTTTAATGCCCATGTCCAAGTAGAGATGTTACTGTTATTTAGTGTCGTAGGGCCCAGGTGTCCCTCTAGTACTCTTCACTGGGGCAGCACAATTAGCACCAGGGTGACTGCTACTTTTTTTTTTTCTTTTTTCTAATAACAGGGGACAACCATATTTGTATGGTAAAATAGGTGAGTATATAGTGAATCCACTTTTTTTTTTTTTTATTTAACTCGCACCCCAAGGAATGTGTCACAGCAATAGGCAGATACATCTACTATTTAATGTTCCTAATTTCACAAGAAAAGAAGTGAAGTATCCCTAACTCCAATGACTTACGCACAAAGTACTGTGGAAAACTCAAATTATTCCTTGGTTAAAAGAAAACTATTCTTAATGCTATAGTGTCCTTATCACTTAATAGGTAGGCCCTTCACTCCCATTTGCAATAATACAATTTTGTAAATTTTTTCTTCTGACCTCTTCACCTCTCACAATCTCATGATGGTACTCCATGATGGTCCAATCCAATGCTCACCTTCAGGGAAGCATTGAATCAATGCTTTCACGTCACATGAACAAGTTTGACTATCACTGCAGTAGAAGCGCCTCTAGTGGCTGAGTATCCAGCGCCACGAAGATTGCAAATTTAAGGCACATTGGCATGAATAAGGAGCAAATAAACACTGATTGTGACATTGAGGAGTTAAGGAACTGGGGATGGGGGAGGCATAAAATATACATTATCATGACAGAGCTGCTTTAACCCTACAACAGGACCACTGCAGCTTGACCATTTCATTAAGACGAAGTGGGCTGGGTGACTAGTGTCCCTTGTGCACAAATACATTTAATCTGGGACAAAAAAAAAAAAGAAATTATTTTTAATCTACCCTGCAAGAGATTAGTCTGGGATTTACCAGTGGAGTTTTATTCAGTGAATAAGACTCCATGGGTAAATGCTGGACGGATAGATTCTTTTGGGTGTACACTGAATGGAATTTGATTTGTTTGTGCCAGATGAAAAGGCTTTGTGCAAAAGTCTATTAGATTGGAGGTCCTGAGGATCCCTACATTAAAGGGACACTTTAGCCTATTGAAGTGGTCTGGGTACAGTATCCCTATAGCACTTAGTGCTGCAATGTTAAACATTGCAGTTCCAGAGAAACTACAATGTTTACATTGCCGCACCAAGTCTGCCTCCAGCGGTTGTCCCCCAGACAGCCACTGGAGGCTGTTCCTGGATCCAAACGGACCTTTGGTCCGGTAACGGATGCTGGACGTCCTCAAACTTTGCATGAGGACATCCAGCGTCAGATTTTTCCCCATAGCATAGCATGGATTCAATGCTTACCTATAGGGAGGTCTAATACGCGCAAGGCATTTGCCCGCTTGTCATGGGACTTCAGAGGAGGCATTATTCAGTTCCGAGGGATATCTGAGCTGGGCTAATGTAAGTAAATAAAGGGTTTTTAACCTTTTCTTTGACCACTGCAGGGGGGGGGGTGTGAGGGAGTGGGAAGGCCGATGGAAATACTTTGTATTCTTGCCACTTATAGTAGCCCTTTAATTGCTACAAAATTTCTACAGTACAGACTGGAAGTGAGCGAGTAAACTGGAATATAGTTAACTTTGTATATAATACAAAGCAAGTATGCCACTTTCTAAATAACAAGAAAAATATATCAAACAAATGATTCAATAGTATGATGGGAGGACATCAATTAATATATAAGTACCATTTAATTCAAGAATATAGAATGAGAGTGTCTGAAAATAGGTGTCACAGTGGGGAGACTGTTGACAGGTCTTGATCTTAGATCAAATGCCAAACCCCTCTTTGTCTATAGATGCTTCAACCTTTGTATGAAGAATGATGTACAACCAGGCAGGTTAAGGGTTGCTCTGGGCTGGTTACAGAAGATATATGTAGTAGTATATATACCCTAGCATACACAATAAGTCCTATAACTGTGATATTACCAGTAATAAAATATCAATACTCAGGTCCCCTCCTGCACTGTAAACACAGCTTCCCCTCCCTCTCTCTCTTCCCACTCTCACTACTTCCTTCTCAATCTCCAGGCCTCCTGATCATCACAAAGCCTGCTCACCGGGCCCGCACCCTCCCTGGGTTGCATGCTGCCCCGGCTCTCCCACCATGTAGGGACGGTCACCTCCGCCAAAGCAGAGCGCTCCCTCACCTCATGCCGATTAACTCGGTTCCTTGTGCCACTCCGTGCCTGGATTTCCCCAGCTCCCCTCTCCGACCAAATCCACTGCTCCGTGCGGCCCCACAGAGCCGGCCATGAGAGGAGGAGCAGGACTTGGAAAGTGAAACTACAACTCCCTGCGACCCCTGCGGCAAGATGGCAAAAGTGTCAAACAAGCACAACTTTATTTAACAAAGCTCAGTCACACAGAAAATGTTGATCAGTTCTTCTGATATCACTTCTGGTGGCTCTGTTGACAAAACTGCGGGTCGAGGTAGATGTTATTTTTCAATAATATATGGTAAAATAATAGTGTTAAAATTATAATAAACAATAATAAATTGCTAATTCTTTCCTTCTTGGAAAAAATACTCCAAACATGTCAAAATTAAAAAAGTAGGGCATTATAAGTTTAGTACAGTGAGCGTGGGTGTGGCGAGGAGACATTTTGGATGACTTCCTAACAATTTATGAAGCTAAAATGTAATTTAAAATAAGAACAACGTGTCTTATTTACACAGATTTATTTCTAAACACATTTATTGAAGTTTTACGCTTTCCCGACGTTAGGGCATGCTATGCCATCCTTCAAAACATGGGCTTTAACGTCATTAGGGCGGCATAGCACGCCCTAACCATAATCACCCTCCTTGCTGGATCCGATCGGGGGTACTGTCTGACAACCCAGGCAGTCCTTCTAGATAGCAAGATTGGCTGGGTTATCAAGCAGATCCCAGAATATATAACTAATGAAAATATTATTACATATAAATAATACATAAATATATTTAGACTTAAATTATTATTATATCAAAATACAAAGAACAAAATTATATGTATATATATTTGTGTTCGGTGCTATTTTTGTAATGTAAACGTATGTATAGCAAGGTGTACATTATATATATGAACAAGTCGGTTGAAGTATGCCGAAACCGACGTATGCGGTAGGCCTGTAATAAAGAGGGCAAAAATTAGCAGTGTCTTGCCAAAGAAAATTTTTATTACATAGATGAAAGACAGTGCAAAGAAAATAGCTCAAGATGACAGTTTAACAAAGGCAGACCTCATGTCTAACACAGGTTGAGGTATATACAAAGCAAACGCTGAGGACTTCCAGCGGCCTAAGGACTTAATTACATGCACTGGAATATTTTGACTAGAGGCTGTGGAAGCTGCCCCTATCCGAAAGGAATGGCCAGAAAAATTACTGACGTTCAGACCTAGTCTGGTCAGTAACATGCGGACGTATTGCATAAATGTAGCTGTCGTTAAGACATCTCTGTGTAGGACTAGCAGCGGGATGTCAGCCTGATGCGGTAATGATTGAATGTATCTCACATTTGAGTGAGCAGAATCTACTGCTCACTATAATAGCGTAGGTGGTATAATCCCCACCTGGGTTTCTTGAGCGAGTGAGTTATCCGATGTGATGAATGACATGACTCGCTCAAGAATCCCAGGTGGGGATTATACCACCTATGCTAATATAGTGAGCAGTAGATCCTGCTCACTCAAATGTGAGTATTCTATGTTTCTATACCTACCTGCCTTTATATATAAACAGCGAGCACTATATTGGATTATATCTCTTTCCTTATACTGAGGACCTCCTCCTGTTTGTGAACACCTGTATCCTACCAGTGGGGGATCTACGCCACTGAACGCTGGTCATACCTGAGCTAGTTCTAGCTCTCCAATAGGTGAGTTTAAATACCTCCCTGCTGTGAAGTATATCTTTCCATGTGATTTTCAGTTGCAGTCTACATAATTGGAATTTTTATTTTATTTTCATATATCTCCATCTCGATCAAGAGAACCTGACTACTTCCAGTTCTAAAATCTGCATTGACCTACACTACACTCAAGTTCCCGCAAGTGGACTTGGCCTTCTATAGGCCCATTGTTATTGGGACTATTAATTTTTTATCGTACCCTATTTTGATATATGTAAGTACAAAACTGTATTTCACCCACCCTATAGTCTATTGCGGTGTGATTATCCTGATCATTTCATTTCTGTTATTTAAGTTTGGTTTTATTAAATATTTTATCGGTTTCTGTGGCGCGACCTATAACTTTTATTCTTTAGATTCATCCTTTTTTGACGACAAACCTATTTTTAGGTTGCAGCCTTTTCCATATTTATTTTAAGCTTTCTATTGACCACCAAGCGCTGAACCCACTACCGTTTGTTCATAATATGTAATAGGTACTACTTTACCAAGCTGACTTGTTTTTGTAATGGGTAGTGACAAGATATAGTGATCATGTCGTTTGATAAGATGGGAGCGTTTTAGGCAGTTTCGTGCGTATTTGTTGCCATGTATGGTAAACTCGCCAGGTCTAAGAAAACCGTAGTACGCCAAGTAGATGGCTGTTTTGATTACTAGGTTTGTATTGTGTTCAAATGGGTCAGTATCCAACAAGTCAGACATGTCCTTAAATAGCTATTTATGTACTGGTAATCTTGTGTATGGAGGAGTGGTGCTGGCGTTCTGTATTTCTTTGAGAATGTTTTTAATGGGGTAAGATGATAAAAAACTAGAGTTATCTGGGTATAAGGTATACATGTGGTGTTGGATGCCGGTTAAATATAATTTGATGGTGTTGTGTGACAGTTTGAGTTTTAGATGACAAAAAGAAGCAAAAGCTACCAGCGTGGAAATGGCAAAAAACTGATTCAAGTTATGTTACATAGTTACATAGTTACATAGTTGCATAGCTGAAAAGAGACTTGCGTCCATCAAGTTCAGCCTTCCTCACATTTGTTTTTTGCCGTTGATCCAAAAGAAGGCAAAAAAACCCAGTTTGAAGCACAATTTTGCACAAGCTAGGGAAAAAAATCCTTCTTGACCCCAGAATGGCAGTCAGATTTATCCTTGGATCAAGCAGTTATTACCCTACATTGAAAGATTATATCCTTGAATATTCTGTTTTTGCAAGTATGCATCTAGTAGCTGTTTGAACATCTGTATGGACTCTGATAAAACCACTTCTTCAGGCAGAGAATTCCACATCCTGATTGTTCTTACAGTAAAAAAACATTTCCTTTGCCTTAGACAAAATCTTCTTTCTTCCAGTCTAAACGCATGACCTCGTGTCCTATGTAAAGTCCGGTTTGTGAATAGATTTCCACACAATGGTTTGTATTGGCCCCGAATATATTTGTATAATGTTATCATATCCCCTCTCACGCGACAATTTTCTAAACTAAATAGGTTTACATTTGTTAACCTTTCTTCATAGCTGATATGTTCCATTCCTTTTATTAATTTTGTAGCCCGCCTCTGCACTTTTTCTAGTGCCATAATATCCTTCTTTAGAACAGGTGCCCAAAATTGCACAGCATATTCAATGTGTGGTCTTACCAGTGATTTATAAAGAGGCAAAATGATATTCTCGTCCCGAGAATGAATGCCCTTTTTCATGCATGACAATACCCTACTGGCCTTGGTCACTGCTGATTGACATTGCACATTGTTGCATAGTTTGTTGTCTATAACAATTCTCAAGTCCTTTTCGTGTGTTGTTATCCCTAATCCGCTTCCATTAAGGGTATACGTTGCTTGTGTATTCTTTACGCCGAAGTGCATAACTTTGCATTTTTCAACATTAAATTTCATCTGCCATTTGAGTGCCCAGTCCTCCAGTCTATCTAAATCCCTCTGCAGCAAAGTAATATCTTGCTCACATTGTATTATTTTACAAAGTTTTGTGTCATCTGCTGTCTTCAAGATCATTTATAAACATGTTAAATAGAAGGGGTCCCAGAACAGACCCCTGAGGGACACCACTTGCCACCTCTGTCCGGCTTGAAAATTTACCATTAACGACAACTCTTTGTACTCTGTTTTTAAGCCAATGTTCTACCCAAGAACAAGCATTTTCATCTAGACCAATTTCCTTGAGTTTGAACACTAATCTTCTGTGTGGAACTGTATCAAATGCCTTGGCAAAATCCAAATAGATCACATCCACTGCAACACCCTGATCTATACTTCTACTTACTTCTTCGTAGAATGCAATCAAGTTAGTTTGACACGACCTGTGCTTCATAAAACCGTGCTGATTTTTGCTGATAACCATGTTCTTCTCAAGGAATTCTTGAATATTATCCCTTAATAACCTTTCAAATATTTTACCAGCCACAGAAGTTAAGCTCACAGGTCTATAATTTCCAGGCAAGGATTTTAAACCCTTTTTGAATATAGGAACCACATCTGCCTTCCTCCAATCCTCCGGAACACTTCCTGAAAGGAAAGAATCTTGAAAGATTAAAAACAGAGGTTCACTTATTTCTACACTTAGTTCCTTAAAGGACCACTCTAGTGCCAGGAAAACATACTCGTCCCCCTCCCGCCCGGCTCTGGAAAGGGGAAAAGGGGTAAAACGTACCTTTTTCCAGCGCTGGGCGGGGAGCTCTCCTCCTCCTCTCCGCCACGTCGGCTGAATGCGCACGCGCGGCAAGAGCTGCGCGCGGCAAGAGCTGCGCGCTCAGCCGGTCGCATAGGAAAGCATTTACAATGCTTTCCTATGGACGCTTGCGTGCTCTCTCTGTGATTTTCACAGTGAGAATCACGCAAGCGCCTCTAGCGGCTGTCAATGAGACAGCCACTAGAGGATTAGGGGGAAGGCTTAACCAATTTATAAACATAGCAGTTTCTCTGAAACTGCTATGTTTATAAAAAAAATGGGTTAACCCTAGCTGGACCTGGCACCCAGACCACTTAATTAAGCTGAAGTGGTCTGGGTGCCTAGAGTGGTCCTTTAAGTACACGTGGATGGATACCGTCAGGCCCTGGAGCTTTGTTTATATTAACTTTCTTTAGTTGCTGCAGCACCTTGTCTTGAGTTAACCAATTACAATTATTATGCAAGTTTTTAGTAGCAATCATTTGCACATCTTTTGCCATGGGTTCTTCCTTAATATATACAGAGGAGAAATAGTTATTTAAAATTCCTGCCTTTTCCTGGTGTTCATTGACTAACTCCCCCGTTTCAGTTTTTAGTGTACCTACACTTTCATGTTTGGGTTTTTTAGAATTTATGTACTTAAAAAATGCTTTGGGGTTGGTTTTGCTCTCTTTAGCTATCATTTTTTCATTTTGAAGTTTAGCAAGTCTAATTGCCTTTTTGCACGCATTATTTGCTTCCTTATATCTTTTCTAAGATGCATCTGATTTGTCCGATTTAAATGCTTTAAATGCCCTTTTCTTATTTTTAATCTCTTGTTTTACTTTTCTGCTAAGCCACATTGGTTTTAATTTGTTTCTTTTATATTTATTTCCCAATGGTACATACTGAGAAATGTACCTTTCTAATATTTGTTGGAAGATGATCCATTTATCCTCAGTGTTCTTTTCACTAAAGAGTTTATGCCAGTCAATATATTGTAAAGCTTCCCTTAACTTGTTGAAATTGGCCTTTTTAAAATTATATGTTTTAGTATACCCCATGTGCTTTTGTTTTTTTGAGTTTATTTCAAAGGACACTATATTGTGATCACTATTTCCCAAGTGCTCACCTACTTGAATGTTGGTCAAAAGATCAACGTTCTTTGTTAAAACCAGGTCCAGACAAGCGTCCATTCTAGTTGGTGCTTGTACTAGTTGTGACATGAAGGTGTAATTTAACAAGTTTAAAAACCTTATTCCCTTTGCTGAGCTACTAGTCCCTCTGTCCCAATTTATGTCCGGGTAATTAAAATCTCCAATAATTAAAGTGTTACCCAGATTTGCAGCTTTCTCAATTTGCTCAAACAGCTGTTGTTCCTCGTCAATATTAACCCCTTAACGCCGTTACGGCGTTCTATGCCGTCGCGGCTTTAAAGGGCTTTAAAGCCGTTGCGGCGGCATAGAACGCCGTAACGGCTTGCAGCCCCAGGAGCAGAGGTGTACTCACCTCCGCCGCGATCCTCTTCTGGGGGGCTGTCTGAGAGCCCAGGCAGCCCCCCTCCGGCAAATGAGGCCCCCGGGGGCCATGTGATCGCTCTCAAAGAGCGATCACATGGCCCCCTATAGCTGGCTATGGATCTGCCAGCAGGGGGACTGTTTAAAATATTAGACAGTCCCCCTGCTGGTAGGTAGTGTAAAAAAATAAATATTAAAATGTTATAAAATAAATTAAATGCCTTTTTATATATATATATATAATATGTATATATATTATATATATAATATATATACATATTATATATATGTAACGTCATACGTAATGTATTTTAATATTAATATTAGTATATATATTAATATTAAAATACACTTAGAATGACGTTACATATATATAATATGTATATATATTATATATATAATAGATCTACATATATATATTATATATATATATATACGCATAATTACAATAATAAATAAATAAAATAATTAAATAAATAAATAAAATATTGAAACAAAATATAAAATAAATTATATATTCATATGTAATTTCATTCTAACTGTATTTTGTTATTAATATATATATATTGGAAACAGAATACACTTAGAATGACATTCTATATATATCTATCTATATATAAAATACAAATAACCGCAAATATATATAGAGAGATAAATACATATAATTACATAAAAGATTACATTAGTATACACGTAGAATTTATATACCTATAAATGCATATATATTAAAATTCTACGTGTATATTTAAGTAATTTTTTAACATAATTATGTCATTTGATTAATTAAAATTTGATTGACATGCCTGACAACACAGGGAGAAAGTGCAGAGAATTTAATTCGCATGCACTATATTAGACCCTGTAACTCTCCAAGACACCATAAAACCTGTACATAGGGGGTACTGTTTTACTCGGGAGACTTCGCTGAACTCAAATATTAGTGTTTAAAACTGGTAAATTGTATTACAACGATGATATTTTAAGTAAAAGTGACGTTTTTTGCATTTTTTACAAACAAACGGCACTTTTATGGACTATATTATTGTTGTAATATGTTTTACTGTTTTAAAACACTAATATTTGTGTTTAGTGAAATCTCCCGAGAATAACAGTACCCCACATGTACAGGTTTTATGGTGTTTTGGAAAGTTAGAGAGTCACATATAAGGCTTGCATTTCATTTTTTTGACATTGAAATTTGCCAGATTAGTTATGTTGCCTTTGAGACCGTATGGTAGCCCAGGAATAAGAATTACCCCCATGATGGCATACCATTTGCAAAAGTAGACAACCCAAGGTATTGCAAATGGGGTATGTCCAGTCATTTTTAGTAGCCACTTAGTCACAAACACTGGCCAAATATTAGTTTTTTGCTTTTTTCACACAAAAACAAATATGAACGCTAACTTTGGCCAGTGTTTGTGACTAAGTGGCTACTAAAAAAAACTAAACATACCCCACGTTCAATACCTTGGGTTGTCTACTTTTTCAAATGGTATGCCATTATGGGGGTAATTCTCATTCCTGGGCTACCACACCGTCTCAAAGGTAACATTACTAATCTGGCAAATTTCAATTTGAAAATGGAACGTTCTATATCTGACCCTGTAACTTTCCAAAACACCATAAAACCTGTTAATGGGGGGTACTGTTGTACTCGTGAGACATCGCTGATTACAAATATGTGCATTTTGTTGCCGTAAAACCTAACAGTATTATGACATTTACAGCTAAAATGTGAGGCGGAACTACAAATTTAAAAAAAAAATTCAAATTTCTCAGTTTTTTTTTATTTTATTCATAATAAATTGTTTCAAATACAAATATTTTATATGAAATGAAAGCCCTGTTTCTCCTGAACAAAATGATATATAATAAGTGTGGGTGCATTTAATATGAAAGAGGGGAACTACGGGTGAACAGACATATAGCGCAAATTCCAGTTTTTGTTTACGTTTTGTTTTGATCAGAACGTGTACTATTGACTCCGTCCTGAAGGGGTTAACATTAAGTGGTTTATAACATATCCCAACCAATAGTTGGTTTCCCTTCTTTTCCCCCAAGCAGATATTTACCCATAAAGCTTCCACATTTTCCTCGTCGCATTCCATTTGCTTAAGATTTGGCTTTAAATCATGGTTGACATACAAACATACCCCACCACCCTTCTTGTTTTTCCTATCCTTCCTAAATAACATGTACCCATTTAAGTTAACTGCCCAGTTATGTGTCTCATCCCACCATGTTTCAGTTATGCCCATTAGAACATATTGTTTAGTGTATGCTAATGCCTCTAGTTCCCCCATTTTGTTACTTAGGCTCCTTGCATTAGTAAGCATACATTTAATATCATGCGTCACTTGTATATTTTGTGAATTATCAACATTACATAGCTTCTCTGTTCTGAGCTTGCCCCTCCCCCGTCTCCACCCTCCTTATACTGTGCTAAAGCCCATCTCCTTTCTGTCCTATCTCCATTTTGTAAATTGATATGACCCCTCCCCCCCCCCCATAGCAATGTTCTAACATAAACCTCTTATATACTTTGAAAGCTCTATTGTAAGACCGTTTGGTATTGTCAGACAGGGCTAAACTAGCCAAGGCGAGACTATGCCTTGCCAATTCTTTCAGTCCGTTACCAGATCCTGAAAACGTGGTGCTGCCATCGCTGTTGGGGAGGCTGTGGTTAACGTGTCTCTGTATGCCTGGAATTCAAAGCGAGTCAGCTGCAGTATTAAAGATCCCTGGTACATGAGAACACACCAAATGAAAGTGATTGCAGGCAGCCAGCCAGGTCAGTCTTCTCATGAATCTCATTATTGTCAGAACCTTTGTTTATGATGTGGCAGGTAGCTTGGTTGTCGGAAAAACAGTGTACCGAGCTACCTGCCCAAGACTGACCCCACACCACGGCTGCTGCAACTATAGGGTATATCTCAAATAAGGCGCGTGAGAACTCTTCGATGTGCTGGACCTCCTCTGGCCAACCGTCCCAAAGCCACTCATTTTAAAATATGGCAGCAAAACCTGTTGATGCTGCCACATCCGTCCGAATGACCGGAGAATGGGCAGACAATGGAGGCAAGAACATGCTTCTGCCATTCCACTGCAACAAGAATTTGCGCCACATCAACAAATCAGCCGCAGCCTGTACATCCAAGCAGATACGGGTAACATCATTTGGTACGAGAGGGAGGAGGCAAAGGAGTCTAGAAATAAAGGCTCTACCTTGCAGGATGATGCGTATTGCAAAATTTAACAATCCCAACAAAGATTGCAATTCCTTCCGATTGCATGTCCTATTGACCAAAAAGTCATTGATGGTTTGTAGAATACTGTAAATTTTGCCTGAGAGGAGGCTCGCTTCCATGTTTACTTTATCGATATCCAAGAAATTAACTACCGAGTCAGGACCTTCTGTTTTCTTGGGAGAACGTGTGAAAAAACGAGATGGCCTCGGTCAGATCACTAGGGGAAGAGGACTTATTCTCCACGAACAGAAAGTCGTCCAGATAATGTATAACGGCCTGGCATCTGCAATTGTTTAACAGTAGCCAACATAAGATTTCGGCAAAGGTATCAAATATTTTTGGGCTGCTTTTTGACCCGAACGTGAGCCTTGTGAAAAAATAATAGATACCTTTCCATTTTAAACCATGCAGATGCCATAGTGACTGGCGTATGGGTAGTAATTTGAAAGCATTAATGATGTCAGTTTTACTGAGCCAAGCTCCTACGCCAGCTTTGATGATGGTGTGTATGGCATTGTCTATAGTGGCGTACTGGAGTGAAAATTCCTTGGATGGAATTAATGAATTAAGGCCCAGTATAGCGAAGGAGTGAGGTGCGGATAGATCTAAAATAAGTCTGTGTTTCCCTGAGGATTTCCCGGTGACTAATCCTATAGGGTTGGTTTTCTAATTGGAAAACGAGGGCTCCCAAAAAGGACCCAACAAGAACCCATCCTCCAACTCCTTTTGTAACAGAGCATCAACCATTTCCACGTCAGAAAATGCTGGTTGTAAATTGTTGCATTCGTAAATGCCAGCGGGGATATGTACCAAACCTGTATGAAATCCCTCTGTGAAACCATCTATCAAGAAATCCACTAGGTGTTTGGATGGGTAAGAGGCTAATGCGTGAGCCAAAGAACCAATCTTTATGGATGTCAAGTAAGGTTTAGCATGACTTTTATTAGGACACATGGACTTGGCGTGTGCCCTAAAACAATGTGAACACACATGTAACAATCTGCAGGCACTATAACCACAGGTACCTACATTAAAGTTGTTACACACCTGTGACTTTTCCAGGTAAACAATAGGACGACCGAGTTTGTCCTTGCCAGATCTGTCCAACCTAGTATGTGGTTCATGGAAAGTCCCAGGTGTGAGACAAGCTGGTGTCTTGAGACCAGCAAAATGTCTACCAAATAGCTCAGTATCCATACGGCTCCAGTCAGTTTTGACGTTATACTGAGCCAAAATTGCAGACGCTCTTGCCGAAAAGGACTGGTGGTAGTCATTAAAGGATGACCCAACGTATTTGCTTCCCAACTCCACCAGCTTGTGCATGTAGAGCTAGAGTTCTTCTCGTCTATGCGGGTAAACGGAACAAATGACATCACGATAGATACCAAAAGCTAAGACAAAATCAGTTATGGAGGGGGCAGAGCTTGCTAGCGGGACGAGACGGGTGCCATATCTGTCAGCTCCCGACATCTAATAACTTAAACGGCACATACCGTACAAAACCGACGACGCACAATAACCAGCACCTCACCATCCCACCCAGGGTGAAACGCTGCACCAATTGATGCCGTTCCGGTATCCCACAGGGCGACCCACGCGGAAACGCAAGGCCTTGGCCTACCTTCAGCCGCCACGCTTCTCCCTGGAGACACTCCTGGGCGGCCCACTAGCATACAGAACACCCGGGAATACCCAAAACTCACCTCCAGCACCTTCAGAATACACCATGGGCCGACGTTCCCAGAAGCCTGAAGGTAGGGACATCGGAGCGATGCTCCAAAAACCCCAACAAGGCAAAGCAGGCCAGACAGGGGAAAATCCAGATGCAGCCTCATCCCAGCAATCACAGGAGGCCCAGGGAACAGAGCCCAACTAGACACCTGAGGCTATAACACAGCCTTTCCAGGTGCTCACAGGAGGATCAACACCAGCCACAAAGGATGACCTCAAGGCCTTATTAACAGACCTGCACAGCATTATAGCAGCTGACAGGGCCCTAGCACAAAGGGAGATCCAGTCAGTCGCCACTAGGGTACAGGCCACAGAAGGCACTATACGTGAGGTACAAGCAGCGTACACTACGCTTGGAGACACATTCCACCAGCTCCAAAGTACTCAGCACTCTATGCTCATGCAACTGACAGCACTGGAGGATCGCCACCGCCGCACCCACGTTAAAGTCCGTGGAGTACCCGCAGAGATAACCGCGGAGGAATTGCCCCATTAAATCCGGAGGCTATTGGCAACCATACTGCCACCCGGGACCGCCAAGAAGATGACTCTAGATGGGGTCTACCGAATTGCCAGGAGCCCACAAAGTACCAACATGACGCCACGGGATGTCACTGTGAAATGCATTTCATACGCAGACCGAAACCGCATTCTGTCAACCCTGCGGGGAAAAGCTCCGGTACAATTTGAGAACTCCCACCTCTCGTTTTACCAAGATTTATCTAAAGCTAAACCAACAATGGTATGTGAGCGCTCCAAATCAAAATATGACCACTAGAAATTATACTCCAAAGCAGAAGCTGTTGAATAAAAAATGTAAATATACACAAAGTATTTATTTATACATATATAAACAATAAAATGAATCAAACATGAATACAATGAATTTTTTTTTAATGTTACCACAAAAATATATGTCCAGACCAGAGTTCAAAGATACACAGTGTGGGGCCCCCAACACTAATATTGATAGTGTATCAAAAATAAAAATTCCAAAGGACTGTGCACATCAAAATAAAAAATAAAAAATGTAGAACATCAAAAAAAAGAATATCAGACCCCAAACACATATATCGTTCCTGGGGGAGGGAGCTCTTAAACCCGCCACACAACTAGGTTAGGGTAGAGGGTGCCGCTGTGAATAATCTCCCAGAATTGCAAACCTAGGGAGTAAGTCAGAGCAACTTACCCTATTCACCCGACCTTCTTGTAAGGTAAGAGGAGCACGCCAACTCCCTACCACGAGATAGGATGTGTAGGTCCGAATTCAACAGCTGCCGAAAATCCCTCCCGGACCGTAAATAAAGCCGGGTTAAAAATCAGAGGAGACGGAAAACAGATCGTCTACGCGTTTCGTCCCCTTTGGAGGACTTTCTCAAGACAAAGATCTGCTGTCCACAAACTGGGTATATATACCCTGCATCTAAAGGAGTGGTCATTCAATTAAGAAATAATAAAGATTAATAGTAAATTAATAGAGGGCGGATCGCCTAAGGTGTGCATTTAAAAAAATAAAATAAACACAAACTGCAATATAAACATCAAAATACTATTATTAATTGTAAATCATAAAGAATCTTGTAATGCAAAATATGGTATTAATAACCATCAGCTAATACGTGATATCACTCTCTCTATTTAATGATAGTATTTATCTAAAGCTACACTGCAGTGGCGCAAGACCATGACTCCCCTTACAACTCAACTACGAACTGCCGGAATACCCTATAGATGGGGACCCCTGGGCACCCTGCAAATAACCAGGAACGGGACGAATCATGTAATACGATCCCAAGAAGAAATCCCTGCAATATTGACAACCATGGGCCTCACATCGCAGACACCAGCTCAACCAGCCGCAACTGGCACGACAACTTGGGACCTGGCGACGGTTAAACCATTCACCCCAAGAGCAGGCACCTCGAACTCTCACGTGACCTAAACTGTAACAGCTGACAGAGGCTCTCACGTTCCCTAATACTGTTTCCACACCAAGTTCGTCCTATGCAACAAATGTTTTATTTTCCTCTCCAATAAGTTATCGTTATAGTTTCTCCTCCTATTTTTAAACACCGCGCACAAATGCCCATAGACATTGCGGCACATTAATGGGTAAACCCAACAGAAGGCAGCTCCCCTTGGAGATGGCACACCAGCTCTTACACAGCTACAACAGCAAACCAGAGTGACGGTACGCCATGAGTCCATCCCCCCCCCGCAGCCCCCTTGGTTAGGGGTACCCACTATCTGTACATATCACATGTAACTAGCACACAAATTAAGCCCCGGCACAAGCTTAGACACCCATGTTAGACGGGCACGACGCCCACAATAACCGGTGTCATAAAGAACCCGAAATGACCGACACGAACCCTCCTGACACATTCGGGTCACACAGGCCCCCCAACCTCCTGCTGCACTAAGCACGTTACTCCAAGCCACATGTCACGCTGGGGATCTCTCCGCCCCGATCCGCCTCTCAGCTCCGAATGCGCATGTGTGGCAAGAGCCGCGCGCGCATTCAAACCACCCATAGGAAAGCATTACTCAATGCTTTCCTATGGACGTTCAGCGTCAGTGAGAATCGCGGAAGCTCCTCTAGCGGCTGTCAATGAGTCTGTAGTGGTCCTTTAAGTGTATGTGTATCTGCATGCACTGGCGTACATACCACGGTCGCAGGGGCCGCAGCCCGGCGACCCCTGAGACCAGGTGCCCGCCGCCAAGTGTTGCGGCCACAGCCCGCACAGAGGGCCACTGCCCTCTATAGGTGGGCCCTCTTTTCTACAGGCCTACTGCATAGTCTTCTCCGGCACACCACAACCGACTGGGGTTTTAAACTATTTTATTAATACTAATACTATGTTATTACTAATTATATGTTATCTAATCATTACGCCAATATTGCCCCAACCACAAATATATATATACATATATGGAAAGGCTGTAGTTGTGGGAGGGGTTTATCCAGCCTATAAATTCACAGGCCATCTACATCCTGTTCAAAGGTCCTCAACACAAACTACCTGAACTCCAAACAACCCCATCTCGCGACACCTTAAAGCACATCAGGCAAATAGGATACATTTTATGGGCATTGAATTCATACCCCAGACTCAACAGAAAGGTGACTGGGACCGTAAATTAAGACAAAGAGAATGCTTCTGGATCTACAAATTAGGCACGCTTTCGTCACAGGGACTAAATGAAGACTTTTCCTTCTCCTCATTCCTATAAACAAGTATTGAGATCTCTTACATTCCATCCACAGAGCTTAGTTGCTAACTATCCCCTTTATGGCCACATTGCTTGTAAATATGTCTATATGTAAATAATAAAAGATTTTTATTTTAATTTAATTGTTGTTTAAACTAAGCAGCCCGACCAGACATACCGGTCTATTATACAGTAACCCCTATCAGTATCCCATACTAGTAATGCACAAAATTATCTAGACCAATCTGTTACTAACATGCATCCAGAGATTCACGTCAGACCGCCTATTTTAGCATATAAGGCATAACTATCTCAATCATACATTATGGTATGATATTTAATAAATCAGAATCCTGATATAGACACAAGATACGCTATGACAATTTTAAGCTGAGTATGTGATTGAAATACCCTCTGTGGATAAGAGGCTCAAGTCACAAACTATAAATTAGGCATAATTACCATCCAGGCTTTCCACTGTAGATTCCCTAATTTACCATATGGTCAGGTGACGAAATGACATCATAGGGTTTGTGGCAATGACATCTACTGTACATGATAATATAGAACATGATGAGTCTTTTTGCCATTTCCAATTACTGTTGCCATTTTTCACCATCTGGTCTTTACCAACCATCTGGCTTATGTGGGGCGATCGCAGCTAAGATTTGGCTCTTTGTTTTCCGAGTTATCCTTTATTGTAATCTATCGTAGCACGAATAGGTAGTGCCACAAAGTATCAATCTTTACACAATATTACCTATGTATAATTTTCTTGATCTTAGCGGGCGGTCTCTGTGACTTTTGGATGGGGCATATCTGATTATGTCACCCTCCACATGGACAGATAGATATCTTCGCTAGTTAAATGAAATGGGCGTATGTTATGACGCCTAGAAGGGGCGTGAAGGTTCGTGTCAACCCGATCCTTCCCATAAGAGACAGACACCTGAATTAGCCAACTGAAATTGACGCATGCTGTGAGGCAGAGAGGGGGCGTGACGGATAACACTGCCCTCCTACAGGATAGGCTTGATTATGGATCAGTTGAAAAGTATTACCTTTTGGGGGCATATATACACCGGCTCTCTGGGCACTCAGACTTAGTAACTCCTGACGACGGCATGTAGACACACCGAAACACACGTCGAGCGTTTCTCTTTATTAATTTTGTTTTGTTTTTTTAGATTGTAACAGGGTTATTTACTTAAGTGAGAATTCAAATTTCAAATGTAATTTCAAATGTAAGTCTAGGGTAGCCTACCTGAAAGCATAGCTGACAAATATTTTTTTTCAGTTTGGCTCCAGTCCTGCTCTCTAGACTAGACTTGCCCATTACTCCCTTTCTAATCTTCTTGTGATAGGTTTTATTTAATTAGCTATCTACTAAACTGTTTTTCTGTTTTTAATTTTTATAATAATTGTGAAATTGTTTCTAGCTATTTTTGAGAACTTAGTTGTAAATAGTTAATGAAGAAGGCTAGTGTGTGTTAATTTAGTATCAAGGTTGCAATTAGTACAGCTAGTAAGCTGTCATAAGATGGTCATTTTAAAAAGCTTAGAAATCTTAAATTGTATTTACTAATTCTTTATACAAGTGGTGACATGACTCTTTGTTGCATGCATTTCTCTTTCTTTTAATTATATTTTAGTAAAACTTCTTCCAGTTACTTGCTGAAAGTGTGGCATGGTAAAGCCAGAGGGGTGAAACAAGTGAGTGGTTTATCTATTGCCCACTCGTTCTTTTTTTTTTCATTTCCCTTTTCATTTTTTTTCCACATTGGTTTTCCATGACTGGTTAAAATGAAAAAGCGGCAATGCCATTTACAGTCTGCCATTGCAAGTGGCATTGCTAGGGTGAGACTGTTTGATACTGGTGAATGGGGTTCCGGTTATGCGTTGAAGGTGTGGAATGGCATTGTCAGAAGGGTGAAACATGTGAGTGGGCTATCAATTGCTCTCCGATCCCTTTTCTATGTATAAACAAAACAAAGTATGACCAGCTTGCAGGAGCTCCATGCTTGCCTGTGTGTATTTCTTCTCACATCTGGATAAACAAATGTGTCTTAGAACCTGACTTTTTTGTCATTGTCAACTAAACAATATGTATCTCCTAAAATAATGGCATTTTCTAATAAAAGATATGTTTTCCCCAATGATTTATTTATATCTATGTATTATATAAATTAAATCAAGCTTTCAATCAAGAAGTGTATACTGTGTTTTTATATGAAAATAATCATCTTTTTTATGTTCCAAATTAGATTTTTTCCATGGATAAAGATTCTGCTAATCTATTATTTAAGCCCTTTGTAACCAAAGAAGCATGATATGCATGATAAAGTTAAATTACTGGATTGGGCTCCTGCATTATTTACATCTAGGGATATTTATAAATAATTGGAAATAATATAGAAATTTAATTTTTCTAATTGAAAAGATCTACGTTTTTGAAGCACTTCGCATTGAATGCTCCAGATTCTAAATGATTTAACAATAACATTTAAAATGTCTAACACGCTATCAGAGAGAATTCAAAGTGAATTTAAAATTCAAGGCTACAGTAGCAAAATTGAAAGCATAGCTGATTTAGAGAATTTTTCTAGTCCCGCTTTTTGGATCTTAAGTTTAAAACTCACAGTAAATTCTTACTTTAGCAAATAAACCCATTTGTTTTACTTTGATGCAGCGTCAAAATTGTACATATAAAGAAACAGTTTAAATTATGGAAGGGCTGGCTACATTCAGCCTGGGGGGCATTTGTATATACAGTGCCTTGCAAAAGTATTCACCCCCCTTGACTTTTTACCTATTTTGTTACATTACAGCCTTAAGTTCAATGTTTTATTAATCTGAATTTTATGTGATGGATCAGAACACAATAGTCTAAGTTGTTAAAGTGAAATGAGAAAAATATATACATAAAACTATTTTTTTAGAAATAGAAAACAGAAAATTGGCATGTGCGTGTCTATTCACCCCCTTTGTTATGAAGCCCATAAAAAGCTCTGGTGCAACCAATTACCTTCAGAAGTCACATAATTCGTGAAAAGATGTCCACCTGTGTGCAATCTAATTGTCACATGATCTGTCATTACATATACACACCTTTTTTGAAATGCCCCAGAGGCACCACTAACCAAACACTGCCATGAAGACCAAGGAACTCTCCAAACAAGTAAGGGACAATGTTGTTGAGAAGTACAAGTCAGGGTTAGGTTATAAAAAAATATCCAAACCATTGATGATCCCCGGGAGCACCATAAAATCTATCATAACCAAATGGAAAGAACATGGCACAACAGCAAACCTGCCAAGAGACGTCCGCCCACCAAAACTCATGGATCGGGCAAGGAGGGCATTAATCAGAGAGGCAGCACAGAGACCTAAGGTAACCCTGGAGGAGCTGCAGAGTTCCACAGCAGAGACTGGAGTATCTGTACATTGGACGACAATAAGCCGTACGCTCCATAGAGTTGGGCTTTATGGCAGAGTGGCCAGAAGAAAGCCATTACTTTCAGCAAAAAACAAAATGGCACGTTTTGAGTTTGCGAAAAGGCATGTAGGAGACTCCCAAAATGTATGGAGGAAGGTGCTCTGGTCTGATGAGGCTAAAATTTAACTTTTCGGCCATCAAAGAAAACGCTATGTCTGGCGCAAACCCAACACATCACAGAACCCAAAGAACACCATCCCCATGGTGGTGGCAGCATCATGCTGTGGGGATGTTTTTCAGCAGCCGGGACTGGGAAACTTGTCAGAGTTGAGGGAAAGATGGATGGTGCTAAATACAGGGATATTTTTGAGCAAAACCTGTACCACTCTATGCCTGATTTGAGGCAAGGACACACTGCTAAAGCAACACTTGAGTGGTTTAAGGGGAAACATGTAAATGTGTTGGAATGGCCTAGTTAAAGCCCAGACCTCAATCCAATAGAAAATCTGTGGTCAGACTTTAAGATTGCTGTTTACAAGTGCAATTCATCTAACGTGAAGGAGCTGGAACAGTTTTGCCAGGAGGAATAAGCAAAAATCCCAGTGGTAAGACGTGGCAAGCTCATACTTATCCAACGCGACTTGGAGCTGTAATAGCCGCAAAAGGTGGCTCTACAAAGTATTGACTTTTGGGGGGGGTGAATAGTTATGCACATTGACTTTTTCTGTTATTTTGTCCTATTTGTTGTTTGCTTCACAATAAAAAAAAAAAAAATATTCAAAGTTGTGGGCATGTTCTGTAAATTAAATGACACAAATCCTCAAACAATCCATGTTAATTACAGATTGTGAGGCAACAAAACACGAAAAATGTCAATGGGGGTGAATACTTTTGCAAGGCTCTGTAAGTAGCCCAATCACCACTCCTCACCATTTGTTAATTTATTTTTTTTTTTTACAATTTTATACCAATACTGCTATAAGAAAATAGAATGCAGTAATTATAATAATAATAATACAAGTACAGTTACATAATACAATTGAGTATTGTGCTGTGACTTTATAACAAACAATAAAACGGTATATCATTATTGACTGGTAAGAAAAATGCTAATAGCCATCAATATATACAAAACTCTAATACAGACTATTAAGCAGCATGGATATATTCATTTAAAATGTTGTTGTAAGTGTTATGCAATACAAATTCAATATGATTCATGCCACCTATATGCATACATATGAGACACACCCTAAGGTAAGGAGAGAGAGAAAAGTGACCTTTGTTTTTTTGCACTTCAAGTCACACAGCGATGGTATGCTCAAGGACATGAAATTTGCTGAGATAGGTACCTCTCTCAGGCTTGTTGAGACTAGGTAGCCTTTCTGAGAAGCTTTTTTGAAAATACTGTAGATAGTAGTCTATTTAGAGATTAGAGATTGGAGAATGACTTTGAATAATCCTTAAATTATAAAAGCTGGCCGCTCCCAAGTGATATCAGCTTTACTTTGAACTGCTGGTGCAGGAACCTAACCTGATTCTTCAAGGTGTCATTATGTTTTGCAGAGCTACCCTACTATTTCATGCCTCCCAGTAGTTCTAATTTTGGTGGGACAGTCCTGATTTTTGGGTCTTGTCCCACTGTCCCAACTTAGTTCCCTGGTGTCCCATTTTTGGGGACATTAGTAAACTGACCACAACAATAATATATTCAAAGCTCTAGGACCCTGAAGGAAGTACTAAAACGGTGCTCTTTGTAGGGACTGCCCTTAGTCGGATAATTATAATGATGGAAGACAGCCTGGCATGTATTCACATTAGGCAGGCCTGGCAATAATGTTGTCAGATACACCCACTTTCCAGGCATGCCTGCACCTTTCCTTTTAGGCAGAGCCAGTGACCATGCCTCCTCCGTGATATAGAGATAAGTAGAGAGGTCAGCAACGTAGAGAAAGCCACGGCGATGGAAAAAGGTATCTAAAATTTACCAGATAACAAACCATTTCAGGTAAAATAAGTGTCAAACAAATTAAAAATGGTTTGCTTCTTAACAGAGGGATGGCGCCAGGTGATAGACAATGATCTTGTCACTGGCCCACCCCTTTTGCCCCCCTCCCACTTGCGTTCTGTTTCTTGGACTGCTGATGTTTGGAGATATGCTATCCCTTGTCCCTGTTGCATGGTTATTTTCATAAGCTGTGCAGAGCTATGTATAGAGTGTCGTTGTATGTTATATTGCTTTTCCATAAAAAGAAGCATAGTCAGGTTATGCTTAACCCCTTAAGGACCCAAACTTCTGGAATAAAAAGGAATCATGACATGTCACACATGTCATGTGTCCTTAAGGGGTTAAAATAACACCCCAAACACAATAACCTTTACAGCCCACTGTATGGCTCTGGTGTAGGGGATTTGGGCCAGCAAACAGCTTCCTGTCCTCCTGCTCCTGTTTGTCCTGGACCTGTAGTCACTTTGCTTAAGGGATGGAGGTCAAGGCTATCCTGGCATTCCTCAGAGCTGCTGCTGCGCTGGATGGTGGCCGGCAACTCCGCAAGCAATATGCTCACCTCACCCCAGGTATGGCTGCCGGCGTGGTTCCCCCCAGTGGCCAGGCTCCTTCAGGAGCCTACCCTGCGGCCCCTGCTCATGGGCGTCACAGTAGCACCGGCAAGCGTTCCCGACCACCAGTTAGGCTATCCCAGGATTCTGTGCCTCGGGCACGGTTGAGGAGTAGGAGCCCGGGCCCGAGGCATCGCCAGGCCCCCTTGTATCCAGACACGCGGGCTGCTACTGCCACGCAGAATGCATGGCCTACTAATGCCGTGCAAGACTCAGCCTACACACCCCACATCTACTTCACGGCCTCCGGCATTGAAACGAGGGCCGGCGGTGGAGTGAGGCGGGCAGTACCTTCCCAGCGGCGAGTGGCCGCCCAGCGGTCTTCCAGATCCCCCCGCGGCAGGCGAGACGGTGGGGCTGTGACCAGGGCCCAGGTGGTGAGTAGGCTCAGTAGGGCTACGCGGGGTACCACGGTACCACCGTTGAGGACTGGGGGTAGATCCTCATGCGGGTCGGGAATCTCCTCTGCCATTGAGGAAGGCTCCTGTGAGCTCTTTCCACTGTTCCTCTTGGTTTTTCCCTTGCTTGGATCTCCCATTTTGCCTTCTGGGGGCCCCCCCTGGTTTCCCTTCTTCCTCTTCTGGTTCCTCTGCTCCCTCCCCTCCCCCCCCCCCACACTGGGTCCTCTTTTCTCCCTCCTTCCTTTTCCTCTTTGCCCTTCTCCCTGCTCATTCTGGGTCCCCTCTGCCCCCCCCCCCCCTGTTCCCTCTGGGTCCCCTCTTCCCCCTGCTGGTCACTTACCTCTGCTGCCTCCTGGTGTGGAGCGTGGGCTCAGATCCTCTCCGTTGTTCTTCTCACAGGACCTGGCTGCTGTTACTGGAACTGGTGCCTGGAACACCTTTAATGAACACAGTGGACATTGGAATTCGTGGCAATCTGACTTTACCTTCTGTGCTTGCTGTGCCGCGGTCGGAGCACCAGGCATTAGAGGGTGAGTACGGTGTTCCCTCCTCTTGGGGTGGGTTCCTCTCAGGTCTTCGTTTTTTTTTAGATCAGTGGGAGCAGGGAGTAGCAGTTAGCAGGGAATCCACTATGGAATAGTCAACTCAGGGCGGTTTGGTCCCCAACCGAGCAAACCCTCAATGCACAGTCCTCGGGGCCCCCTGGGTCTATGTCAGTAGTTGGTAGTGGTCCGTTGCATCCAGCGCAGTAGCTAGTGTGCACATTTTAGAATGGCCTTTTATTGTGGCCAGCCTAAGGCACACCTTTAATCATGCTGTCTAATCAGCATCTTGCTATGCCACACCTGTGAGGTGGATGGATTATCTCGGCAAAGGAGAAGTTCTCACTAACACAAATTTAGACAGATTTGTGAACAATATTTGAGAGAAATAGGCCTTTTGTGTACATAGAAAAAGTCTTAGATCTTTGAGTTCAGCCCATTAAAAACAGGGCAAAAACAAAAGTGTTGCGTTTAAAAAGATTTTCAGTGTATTTTAACAAATTTAAAACCAAAAAACACAAGTATAAACCAAATATTACAAAATGGAACCAGGGCCGGACTGGGAATACAAAGCAGCCCTGGACAAAAAAATCTATGCCAGCCCCATAAGTCATTGCGCCATATATTGTTGCATGTAATATGTAAGGCTATGTCTTGCCACCCCAGATGATTGAGTTATATATGTATTATATATATATATATATATATATATATATATATATATATATATATATATATATATATATATATATATATATATATATATATATATTGCTTTTTCTAATATAAAATATTGGTTCTTTCAGAGTAAAATGTTTAATTAAACAGTAGGCATACTCACATGCAGACACAGACAATCTCACTGACACACACAAGCTCATTGATACATAGACAAACAAACAATGTCACTGATATGCATAAGCTCATTGACATAAAAACACAAGCTCACTTACTAGCAGGCACACACACACACATGCAAGCAAGCCCACTCACTAGCAGGTGCACACACAGTAGTGGTTATGGTGCCCCTGCAGGCTTTTCAATGTAAACACTGACTTTTCAGAGAAAAGGCAGTGTTTACATTGCTTCCTAGTGACAGACACTCAGACGGTCACTAGAGGTGCTTCCTGTGTCAGTGCGGATTGGCTGAGATCATCAAGCTTGATGATCTCAGCCATAGAGGCAGGACCAGTAGAGGGGAGACCAGCACGACGTGGGGGGGAAAAAAGTGATTAAAAACACTATTTTTAAAAACATACACAGACACACACACATACCATGACAGACACACACACACACACCATGACAGACACACACCATGACACAGACAGAAACACACACGCACCATGACAGACAGACACACACGCCATGACACAGACACACACACACACCATGACAGACAGACAGACACAGACACCATGACACAGACAGACACATACCATGACAGACACACACCATGACACAGACAGAAACACACACACACACCATGACACAGGCAGACACACACACACACCATGACACAGGCAGACACACACACACACCATTACACAGACAGACAGACACACCATGACACAGACACACACATACCATGACAGACACACACACCTTGACACATACACCATGACACAGACAGACTATGACACACACCGTTACATGACACAGACAGACACACACATTACATGACACAGACAGACACACACACACCATATCACAGACAGACAGACACACACACCATGACAGACAGATAAACACACCATGCTACAGGCAGACACACACACCATGACACAGACACACACCATGACACAGACACACACACATACACTCACACTGACACACAGAATGGCTACCTGTGTGCAGACAGCTGTCTGTGCTGGCGGCCGCAGGGGGAGCTCTGATGGCGGCGGCAGAGGGAGCTGGCTGTTCTGGCTCTGCTCCCCAGCACGCAGCTTAATGAGACCGGGTCCGGAATATGACGTCATCTTCCCCGGTCTTATTAAGTAGCGCGCAAGGTGGGGGAGCAGAGATGAGCCAGCTAATTCCAGATAATTGTTTCACTTTTTAAGGTTTCCCAGCAAAACACTGCCCAGTGCATAACACTGCTTCGATGCTTCCACCGTCCTGCCTTCTTCCCATATTGCATCCTGCTGCCATCTCTTACCCAGGTAATTGATGCAAACACACCCAGCCATCCACCCGATCTAAAAGATAATATGATTCATCAGACTATACAACCTTTTTCCATTGCTCCATGGTCCAGTTCTGATGCTTACGTCCCCATTGAAGGTGCTTTTGGCTGTGGACAGGGGCACTCTTACCAGTCTGTAGCTACGTAGCTTCATACACAGCAAACTGCATTGCACTGTGTTTCCTGACATTTTTCTATCATGGCCAGCATTACATTCTTTAGCAGTTTGAGCTACAGTAGTTCTTCTGTCTGATCAGACCATATGGGCTAACCTAGCCTTGATCTCCGGTAACCCTGATGCTGGTTCACCATTTTTCCTGCCTTGCACTCTTTTGGTAGGTGCTAACCACTGAATACCCCACAAGATTTGCCATTTTGGAGATGTTCTGTCCCAGTCGTCTAGCAATCACTATTTGGCCCTTGTCAAAGTCACGCAAATCTTTTTGCTTTCCCATTTTTCCTGCCCCCAACACATGAAATTTAAAGGACCACTCTAGGCACCCAGACCACTTCAGCTTAATGAGTGACATTCATATAATAGAGTGACATTCATATAACCAGGAATTCATTTAAGCATCTCATACAAACTATGTTTTGGCTCAACAATATTATATCCTGTCCCTTCCCCCCCCCCCCCCCCCTTCATGTTTGCTTGTTGAATGCTGCCAAGGCTTCAATACACTACATTCAGCACTGTACACCACACCACCACCTACAGGAGTGCACCCACTGGGATATCAGGTAACGTGCTTCTTCGTAATCTTTCATGGGGCACATGCTTTTAGTTACTTTTTAAACAAACTCTGAATGAACAGTAAGAATCTAGATTAACCCTACTATGCTATTATGTTCTTTGAGATTTTGCGGCTATTTTCTAAGTATTATAGAAATTTAAATATGATGTGACAATTGTTAGCTTCATGTATTGATTTTTATATCAATCTCATTATTTTTCCAAGCAGACTTCTGTAAAATTTGAAATTTCTTTCTGTCTCCTCCCATCTTCTTCCCTTGAAGACTATTACACTATTTGTATTCTAATACAACACGTTCCACTTCCCTTTTCCTTTTCTGTATTCTTGTTACTCATATCCTCCTGCTCCTTATTCACTGTGCAAATTGTAAATTGTTTACATGTGAATGTTAAAACTTTATACTTAATATTGTTTCCAATATAAAAGTAAGTTAAATAAAAAAGTTTTTAAAAAAATTACAAGGCGCTGCCTAGTGCTGGTACTTTATATACCAGGCCAATGGTCTGAATGTCCACTGGCTTGAAAATTGTAAAATGTTTCCATGTTAAAGTTAAAATATTATTGTGACTAACTATCCTTCCCACGTGAGTCTGCCATGAGCTCATGGAGCAGCATTCTTGCCAGCCTCCTGCCCACAGACTGTGGGCCCTGCAGGGAAACCTGTAAAAGACTGTTTAAATGGCTTGGGAACCCAACAACCGCACGAATCAGAGACCGCCCAGGAGCTTGTTAACCCCTATTAACACCTTGGAACGGTTCTCACCTCAGTGTTCTAATTGTTCGTCTGGGTGGCCCCTGTTTCTGGAGCTGGTAGTGAAATAGGGGGCCTCATAGACTGATCCTGGAAGACATCCAGTTGGCAGGTGGGACAACCAGTCTCTCTCCCCTACCCCAGCTGGAGATACAGGGAGTAGAGACAGTCGGTCCCACTCCCCAGCAGCTGTGCCTGTCATCAGGGGACCTCATGACATCCAGTTGGCAGGTGCAGATAGTATCGAGGTCTCTGCACCAGCCTTACAGGGATGCTGGGAAGCCTGACCAGATCCCCAACCACAGCTGGAGATACCGAGAGTGAGGACAACCAGTCCCATTCCCCAATAGCGGTGCTTGTTATCAGGAGGCAGGACACCGGGAGCGGATGGCGCAGATAAGACCGAGGTGTCTGCAACAGCCCTACAGGGATGCTGGGCAGCCTACCCAAATCCCCAACTACGAAATCCGGTCCAAGACAAGGATGCCGGCAGCCGCCTCCTCAAGGGACGGGTGAGAGCCTGGGAGAAGAGTGTCATTTCTCCCCAGCGACAGCGGGAATACCAGGGAGAGGGGGTAGTTGATTCCTCTCCCCAGCGACAAATTCCCAACCGGGTCCTCCACTGCCACCCTCCCAGCGGAAGAGCTGGCATCAGGGCAGAGCACAGTTCGCCTCTAACCCACCTGTCCCATTGTTCCGGAGCCTGACTACCCACAGGCCACCCCAGAAGAAGCACTGGCCTCTGCCCACCAAGCATGGATGGCTCCATAAGTGAGGTCCAGGGAGTGGAGACAATCCACTCCCCAGTGGCAGTATGTTTTAATCCCTCTCCCCAGCGGCAGGAGATACCCCCCACATCGGGGAATTGCGCCTTCCGTCCCTAGCAACAACGTCCACACGGGGGGGAGTGCAGCCAGGTTATTTCCCAGCAGGACCTTGGATGTACAAATGACAGCTTATGGCAGGACACCTTCAGGACAACTGCACCTTTTGGGAAAGGTCACCAGACTAACCCAGCCAATTGGAGGTCTGGGTTCTGGATAGTCTTCTAATAAATAAATTCTTATTAGTTATTCTAATAAATAAATATATCCCTCCCACTTTCCTCCAAAAACATTATTTCTTAAAAAGACGAATATTATTTAGAGGAGGAAGCTCATCAGCAGCATTTTCAAAAAAAATAAATAAACCTGCTTAATATGTACACTAACTAGCATAGTCACCAAAACTGTATTTTCTGCCTGTATTGCCACTAGAGGACTAAGCATATAATAGTTCCTTTATATAGAGACTATCCTGAGGACTTTAGCATCCCTTATCCACACCTCCAATGTGTCCCTGTTTAGAAAGGACTGTCTCTATAGTGGACCCAAATCCTACTGTAATTGTTTTTCTCTTCTAATATACCTTTTCTATGAGCTCTTTATTTTATTTTAAGTGTATACCAGAGCTCCACAGCAATAATACTCACATTAATGTGTCTTTAAACTACAATAAATGTATTTTGAAAGCAGTCTGTGTTAATAAGATACATTGTTTTAAATTACATATTAGTTGCATTAATTGTTATTAGTAAAACACCTGAAATGCATCAGAATAGCCCTGCCTGCTCCTGGTCACACCTGCACTCACACCCGTGATATTATTGTTGGGAGTTATACTTATCCACCCTTTATAGTAAACATGAGCAGCTTTTAAATTATATTTATTTATATTAAACTAAAAAAAAACTATAGCCCAGATTAAATAATACATATACACACAGTAAAATAGTAACAAGCAATCATGTACTCAGTATTAAACAGAAAGAAAATGTGCAATTTTCTAAATTTTCTGGTTGCTGAATTTTTCGATTTCACTATTCCATTTTGATGGCCATATGTTGTTAAGCCCACCACTACTTTCAAAGTACCCCATTATCGGTGGGTCCTACACTACAATGTGGGAGACAAATAAATAGTAATAGTGTCATAAATAAAATAGTGTTAAATACTAGTAAGAGCATAGTGAGTATACAAACAAAAGTGATGAAAGCAATTAAAAGCAGTGTTAAAACTAAATAATTAATGTGTTAGTGCTGAAAATGAGTATACTCACTAATGCAGATGACTGTGTTCACTGGAAAAAATAATAAAAGTGACTAGACTAATGACAAACTCCTCCTTAATATACACACCTGTGGCCACCTCTAAAGGAGATTCTGAAGCTGGGGGGGCCTGGGCGGGGTGCTTAACCCCTAAGGAATCTGGTCTGGACTCCAAATATAGTATTAACAGAGAAAGGATAGGGGGCACTCCCGAGACCTGAATTTTGCATGAAAGGTGCTGCCGCTGTGACCAAAATTTCATGAATGAGAAAGTAGTGCAGCGCACTCAGACTACAAAAATACAAAAAACAAAGAAGGCTACTAAAATGCCTAACTAAGTATAAATATGGGGATTTGGTTCCACCATATGGCCATATGTTGTTAAGCCCACCACTACTTATTACTACTTATTTCCAGTGAACACAGTCATCTGCATTAGTGAGTATACTCATTTTCAGCACTAACACATTAATTATTTAGTTTTAACACTGCTTTTAATTGCTTTCATCACTTTTGTTTGTATACTCACTATGCTCTTACTAGTATTTAGCACTATTTTATTTATGACACTATTACTATTTATTTGTCTCCCACATTGTAGTGTAGGACCCACCGATAATGGGGTACTTTGAAAGTAGTGGTGGGCTTAACAACATATGGCCATATGGTGGAACCAAATCCCCATATTTATACTTAGTTAGGCATTTTAGTAGCCTTCTTTGTTTTTTGTATTTTTGTAGTCTGAGTGCGCTGCACTACTTTCTCATTCATGAAATTTTGGTCACAGCGGCAGCACCTTTCATGCAAAATTCAGGTCTCGGGAGTGCCCCCTATCCTTTCTCTGTTAATACTATATTTGGAGTCCAGACCAGATTCCTTAGGGGTTAAGCACCCCGCCCAGGCCCCCCCAGCTTCAGAATCTCCTTTAGAGGTGGCCACAGGTGTGTATATTAAGGAGGAGTTTGTCATTAGTCTAGTCACTTTTATTATTTTTTCCAGTGAACACAGTCATCTGCATTAGTGAGTATACTCATTTTCAGCACTAACACATTAATTATTTAGTTTTAACACTGCTTTTAATTGCTTTCATCACTTTTGTTTGTATACTCACTATGCTCTTACTAGTATTTAACACTATTTTATTTATGACACTATTACTATTTATTTGTCTCCCACATTGTAGTGTAGGACCCACCGATAATGGGGTACTTTGAAAGTAGTGGTGGGCTTAACAACATATGGCCATATGGTGGAACCAAATCCCCATATTTATACTTAGTTAGGCATTTTAGTAGCCTTCTTTGTTTTTTGTATTTTTGTAGTCTGAGTGCGCTGCACTACTTTCTCATTCATGAAATTTTGGTCACAGCGGCAGCACCTTTCATGCAAAATTCAGGTCTCGGGAGTGCCCCCTATCCTTTCTCTGTTAATACTATATTTGGAGTCCAGACCAGATTCCTTAGGGGTTAAGCACCCCGCCCAGGCCCCCCCAGCTTCAGAATCTCCTTTAGAGGTGGCCACAGGTGTGTATATTAAGGAGGAGTTTGTCATTAGTCTAGTCACTTTTATTATTTTTTCCAGTGAACACAGTCATCTGCATTAGTGAGTATACTCATTTTCAGCACTAACACATTAATTATTTAGTTTTAACACTGCTTTTAATTGCTTTCATCACTTTTGTTTGTATACTCACTATGCTCTTACTAGTATTTAACACTATTTTATTTATGACACTATTACTATTTATTTGTCTCCCACATTGTAGTGTAGGACCCACCGATAATGGGGTACTTTGAAAGTAGTGGTGGGCTTAACAACATATGGCCATATGGTGGAACCAAATCCCCATATTTATACTTAGTTAGGCATTTTAGTAGCCTTCTTTGTTTTTTGTATTTTTGTAGTCTGAGTGCGCTGCACTACTTTCTCATTCATGAAATTTTGGTCACAGCGGCAGCACCTTTCATGCAAAATTCAGGTCTCGGGAGTGCCCCCTATCCTTTCTCTGTTAATATTCCATTTTGATGTCATAGCAGTAAATAAAATAATTTATGCTTTTTTTTTATAACACACAATAATATCTTGACAAAGCTTCCCTAGTAGGTCACCGTCAAAATATATTTTTTATTTTAAATAAAGATATTCTATTTTATTTTTTTATATATTTAATAAAATTAGCTATTTCTAGTGTATGGAAATGTCTAGGTAGAATAATAATAATGCTTTTTTTATGTTATGCTTGATAAAGCTTGGTTCTGTTTATTTTTGTTCTAGTCTAGTGAGTATAAGTATTTCATAAATCTGATGTGTGCTACTGAAATAACCCCAACTCTATGCTCATCTGTGTGTTCTGAGTACACCGATATTCTTTATGTATATCTTTTGGTAAATATTTATGAATCTAAATTATGGTTTAAAACATATTACAACAAGACACGTACCTGCCACAATGTTGCAAAAAAGACAGAAATCCCAACTAGCCAGCCTAACGCAATTTGTGCAAGAAATGCACTTACTCTTAAGCAAAGTCTTGCACAAAACGTGTTAGGCAGGCTTGGCTTTTTTTTTTCATACATTTAAAAATAACATACATTTAAAAATAAATTAATAATAATAATAATAATAATAATAATATATATATATATATATATATATATATATATATATATATATATATATATATATATATATATATATATTCTGCTAATTTGTGCCACTTAACATCCATATTTCTCAATAATGGACTTTGCATCTCATTACTAACATAAAGCTACCTTTCTGACCAAAGTATATGGTTACAATGAGTTACATTTGATATTGAAATTTACACATATTAACCCCTTAACACCGCAGCCAAATGTACAAGTTGTGAACAGAACAAAACGTAAACAAAACCTGGCATTTGCGCTATATGTCTGTCCAACCGTAATTCACCTCTTTCATATGAAATGCATCCCCCCTTATTATATATCATTTTATTCAGGGGAAACAGGGCTTTCATTTAACATTAAATATTTAGGTATTGAACATAATTTAATATAAAAAATATATAAAAAAATGGGAGAAAAAAAGATTTTTTTATTTTTTTTTAGTTCTATGTGACATTTTAACTGTGGATGTCAAAATACTGTTTGCTTTTACTGCAATGCAATACACATATTTGTATTCAGCGATGTCTCACGTGTAAAACAGTTGCCCCTATATACAGGTTTTATGGTGTTTTGGGAAGTTACAGGGTCAAATATAGCGTGTTACATTTGAAATTGAAATTCGCCAGATTGGTTACGTTGCCTTTGAGACTGTATAGTAGCCCAGGAATTAAATTTACACCCATAATGGCATACCATTTGCAATAGTAGACAACCCAAGGTATTGCAAATGGGGTATGTCCAGTCTTTTTTAGTAGCCATTTGGTCACAAACACTGGCCAAAGTTAGCGTTAGTATTTGTTTGTGTGTGAAAAATGCAAAAAACGCCAATTTTGGCCAGTGTTTGTGACTAAGTGGCTACTAAAAAAGTCTGGACAAACCCCATTTGCAATACCTTGGGTTGTCTACTATTGCAAATGGTATGCCATCATAGGGGTAATTTTCATTCTTGCGCTACCATAGGGTCACAAAGGCAACGTAAGCAATCTGGCGAATTTTAATGTGAAAAAACTGAAACACAAGCCTTATATTTGACGCTGTAACTTTTGAAAACACCATAAAACCTGTACATGTGGGGTACTGTTGTACTCGGGAGACTTCGCTCAACACAAATATTTGTATTTCAAAACAGTAAAAAGTATTGCAGCAATAATATCGTCCGTGTAAGTGCTGTTTGTGCGTGAAAAATGCAGAAAACGTCACTTTTACTGGCGATATCATCGTTGTAATACATTTTACTGTTTTGAAACACTAATATTTGTGTTCAGCAAAGTCTCCCGAGTAAAACAGTACCCCCCATGTACAGGTTTTATGGTGTCTTGGAAAGTTATAGGGTTAAATATAGTGCTAGCAAATTAAATTCCCTATACTTTGGGCATGGGTTGTCAGGCAGGTCCCGCTAATTGTAATTAATTAGGATACCTAATTATGTAAAATTATTACATAAATATATGTGTAGAATTAATATATGTATATATATATACATATGTGTATATATACGTATATATATATATATATATATATATATATATATATATAATTTTTTTTTAATATTTTTATTTATATATAGGTATATATAGTGATATATACGTATATATTTATGTATATAGATATATATATTATGATATATATTATTTTGTTCTACGTGTATTTTGATATAAATATATATATATATTATTATCACAATACAGTTAGAACGAAATAACACACATCTATATATTTTTTAATTATTTATTTTTAAATATTTTTTTAATTTTATTTTTTTACGTATTTACATATATATTTTTTTATATTATATATAAATATATATATAACAATAATTATATATATATTTAATCAGTATCAGTCTACGTGTAATTTGATATTAATATATATATATATATATATATATATATATATTAATATTTAAATACACGTCGTGTATGTGTGTGTATATATATATATATATATATATATATATATATACTTAGATCATATATATATAATATATATGATCTAAGTATATTTTATTTGTAACTGTAATTTTTTTTATTTATTTTTTGAACTAATATTTTTTTTTTTTTACAGGACAGGGGGCAGAGACAGTGTCAGCCAGTGATGTCACATCACTGGCTGACACACAGGATCAGTGATCACAGTGACTGCCTGTCACTGTGATCACCTCCTGCAGATTGGGTAATTGACCACAGGGGGGAGTGCCTGGGTGGTACAAGCACTCCCCCCTTCCAATCTGCAGGGGGATCACTGTGCCAGTTACATGTGTCAGCCAATAGGCTGACACATGTAACACTGATCGCAGTGACAGGCTGTCACTGCGATCAGAGCGCTCTGAGATCGCAGTGACAGCCTGTCACTGCGATCTCAGACCTAGCAGATCGCGGTCACTGACCCCAGGGGGACTGCCTGGGGGGCCAGGTAAGTCCCCCGACCGCGATCTGCAGAAGGGGAAAGCCGCCGGCCGCATGTGTCAGCCGATTTGAAATCGGCTGACACATGCTGAATACTGGTCGCAGTGACAGCCTGTCACTGCGATCAGAGACTGCAGATCGCGGTCACCGGCCACAGGGGGGGTTGCCCGGGGGGCCTGGCATCCCCCCCGACCGCGATCTGCAGCGGGAGAATACCGCCGGCCACGTGGGCGGCAATAAAAGCGAGGACGTACTATTACGCCCGCCGGCGTTTAGAGCCGGTTTCTGCGTGGCGTAATAGTACGTCCTCCGGACTTAAAGGGTTAATGCAAGCATGATTTGCAATGTTTTTAATCGTTGTCATTTATGCAATACATTATAGTCTTTAAAACAAATTACATTATTAGTACCCAAAGACCCACACAATGAATCATTCAATGTGCTATTTGAGTTTCAAAGAAGTTTGTTGTGATGAGTTGTAAATATTTCCTTGCCTCTTATAGATAAAATGAAGACATTTCTGCAGGCAAAATGTAAGCAACATACAAACAAGGGTACCTTTAGTAAATATTGTCCTTCTACTAGCTTGAGAAAGCATGAAGATTGTTCTGTAAGATGCCATGTGTGTGTTTTTAATAACTTGATTGGAATGTGTTGACAACTGATACTTCTTTGCTAGGAAATGACCTTAGCTCCCAGTCCCCTGAGATATTCCAGTATCTTTATAGTTTGCCAACCACATGACGTGTTTGTAAACGAAATGTTTAATTTTAATAGTGCTAGGATCCAGCACCACCCCCACCAGATGACTGAGGATTAAGTCATACTGTGTGTGTGGTTGTATAAAACAGGCAATATGTCTAACAACAGTTATTGTAAAATTAAACCCATTTTATCTTGCATAAATCTTGAATGCTCAAACCCATCTGTGATGATTTCTTTGTAGTGTTTGAGAGATGGTCTGTTGCGTCACCTATTACAACATTTAATCTAGGTAAATCATTGGTTTTCATATTGCAGAAGCTCATTTTACACACCAAGATCTGTGCCAAGGATCACAGGATGAATCAATTTACTATGTTATGACTCTTGCGTAAGGGCTGTTGTCTTACCATGATTCACTCTTCTTTCAATTACAGAAAAGTATTTGCTTAGTTTCCTGGTTCAACCCTGGATAGTTCATTTATTTATTTAATTTCTTGGCTGTATCCCCATACATTTTTGCCAAGTTCAATAATTGGTTATTATAATTTGTAGGAATATACACTAATTAGACTCTTTTTTTGTCATTCTAATACTGAATATGGCCCTCTTTGCATCCAGAACAGACTAAATTCTTCATTGCTTGGATCTATTCATTATTCATATATACATATTCTGCTCCGTGTGGCTGAGGATTTGTTAGCTGCACCACATTTTAAAAGGTGCTGTACTGGATTGAGATCTGGAGACTGTGGACTTAGTTGAAGTATACTGAATGAATTGTCATGTTCCTAGATCCAACTCTAGATGACTTCTGTTCTCTGACAAATTCCTTGATGTAATATTTTTGGATAAGCTTTTCTAATGATTACAATATTTTAGGAACAGTTTTCAAATGATTTATCTACAGAAGTCACCATTAGAGTCTATAGGAAAGGGTGGTTTCCTATACTTTTTTGATTCCCATCAGGATATTTTTAACAGGCATCTTCTTTTGAGTTTTTCCATGTTGTCAATTTATAACTGCTCTGTTCTGAACCGATAGGGTAAGAAATCTATTTCTATTTAGCCCCTTAAGGACCGAGGACGGTGCAGAACCGTCATCGGCATTTTTGCCTTGCCGACCGGTGATGGTCCTGAACCGTCCTAATGGTCAGATGTACTTACCCGATCGCCGTCGTTCCCCCGGCGGCGATTGGCGGTGCTCCCGGTGTGGGGAGACTGCCTGCAGCCCAGACAGTCTCCCCATGGTGGATTAGGACCCCTGTGGCCATGTGATCGCTCAACAGAGCGATCACATGGTCACAATAGGTGTCCATGTGTCTGCCTGCAGGGAGATTGCCTGTGCTGACAGGCAGGCTCCCTGTAAGTGTAAAATCATTAAAAAAATAAGTTCATGTTAATAAATAAAAATATTATTATATATGTGTATATATATATGATATATAGACCTATATTATAGCTATATAATATATGTCTATATATCATATATATAATGTCATGCTAAGTGTATTTTTATATTAATATGTACATATATTAATATAAAAATACACTTATAATTAAATTACACACGTGTATATATATAATATATATAATAACTATATATATTGTATATATATATTATTATAACATACAAATAAGTAATTTAAATTAAATAAAAAAATAAAATTAATAATACATTTTTTTACAAAATTATATATCTATATTAAATTTTATTCTAACTGTATTTTGATATTAATATATATATATTTATATCAAAATACACTTAGAATTAAATTGTATATATATCTATGTATATATAAATAAATAAAAATAATACGAAATATACATATGTCCATTTACAAAATTACATAAATAATTACCGGATATACTCGAGTATAAGCCGAGTTTTTCAGCACATTTTTTGTGCTGAAAAACCCCAACTCGGCTTATACTCGAGTCACTGTCTGAATTATGGCAATTTATATTGCCATAATACAGACAGGGGGCTGTGGGGGCTGCAGAGCGTTTACTTACCTCTCCTGCAGCTCCTGTCAGCTCCCTCCTCCTCCGCGTCGGTCCGTTCAGCACCTCGGTCAGCTCCCAGTGTAAGTCTCGCGAGAGCCGCAGGGTCATAGTGCGGCTCTCGCGAGACTTACAGTGGGAGCTGACAGGGGAGCTGCAGGAGAGGTAAGTAACAGCTCTGCCAGCCCCCTCCCCCCCCCCACTGAACTGCCAATGCCACTGGACCACCAGGGAAGGAGAGCCCCCCTCCCTGCCATGTATCAAGTAAGGAGGGGGAAACGAAAAAAAATTAAATAAAATAAAAAATAATAATACAAAATAATTAAATTAAAAAAATAATAATAAAAAATAATAATAATACAAAATAATCATAATAATATTCAAATAATAAAAAAATAAAATAAAATTGCCCACCCCCCCACCAAGGCTCAGCTACACACACACACACACACACTGCACTCATACACACACACTGCATTCATACACACACACTGCATTCATACACACACTGCATTCATACACACACTGCACTCATACACACACTGCATTCATACACACACTGCATTCATACACACACTGCATTCATACACACACACTGCATTCATACACACACACTGCATTCATACACACACACTGCACTCATACACACACCACACTCATATACACACACACTGCATTCATACATACACACACTGCACTCATACACACCCACTGCATTCATACACACACACACTGTAAATAAATATTAAATTAATATACATTTTTTAGGATCTAATTTTATTTAGAAATTTACCAGTAGCTACTGCATTTCCCACCCTAGTCTTATACTCGAGTCAATAAGTTTTCCCAGTTTTTTGGGGTAAAATTAGGGACCTCGGCTTATATTCGGGTCGGCTTATACTCGAGTATATACGGTATATAAATATACACGTAGACTTCAAATATATAAATATGGATATATATTTAAATTCTACGTGCGTATTTATGTAATATTTTTACATAATTAAGTCATTTTATTGATTGCAATTTGAGGGACCTGCCTGCCAATCCAGGCCGAAAGTCCAGAGAATTTAATTTGCTAGCACTGTAGTTTACCCTGTAACGTTCTAGGACACCCTAAAACCTGTACATGGGGGGTAATGTTTTATTCGGAAGACTTCGCTGAACACAAATATTAGTGATTCAAAACAGTAAAACACATCACAGCGATGATATTGTCAGTGAAAGTGACTTTTTTTGCATTTTTCACACACAAACAGCACTTTTACTGATGATATAATTGTTGTGATACGTTTTACTATTTTGAAACACTAATATTTGTGTTCAGCAAAGTCTCCCGAGTGTAACAGTACCCCCCATGTACAGGTTTTATAGCGTTTTGAAAGTTACAGGGTCAAATATATGGGTCAAATATTTTTACATTGAAAATGGCCAGGTTGGTTACGTTGCCTTTGAGAACGTATGGTAGCCCAGGAATGAGAATTACCCCCATGATGGCATTCCATTTGCAAAATAAGTCAACCCAAGGTATTGCAAATGGGGTATGTCCAGTCTTTTTTAGTAGCCACTTAGTCACAAACACTGGCCAAAATTAGCATTCAATTTAGTTTTTTACTTTTTTCACACACAAACAAATATGAATGCTAACTTTGGTCAGTGTTTGCGACTAAGTGGCTACTAAAAAAGTCAGGACATACCCCATATTGAATACCCTGGGTTGTCTACTTTAAAAAAGATATGTACATGTGGGGTGTTATTCAGAGATTTATGACAGATAACAGTGTTACAATGTCACTATTGATAAATTTGAAAAATGTATGTTTTGAAACGGCAATATCCTACTTGTACTTAAATCCCTATAACACGCAAAAAAGCATGTAAACACTGGGTGTTCGCAAATGTACAACATCAACAAAAAGTCCAGTCCTGAAGTCAGGGTTAACAAAGTGTAGGGTGACTACTAAATGTTTATTTGCCAACACTTGGTTGTCTACTAGGTTATAATATTTGTAATAATGCTGTTCCGAGGCTCCCACTCGTCGATCCAACAGAGAGCTAGACGCCGCATGCCAAACTATTTTAGAAGTCTGGTGTTTTTGCGCTCTAAAATGACACCATCCAATTACAGTTAAGCCTGAGCTATATAAATCCTGTATTTTTAAAATTCATATCACCCTGTTGTGGTTCTTGTATAGCCCAATAGAGTAATCTTGTTACGGACCTTGGCTTGCTTACCGTTTATTCTACTCTCCGTGCTCTTGACTTTTGGCATGTCTACCGTTGACCCATTTTCTCCTTCCCTTGATCTCAACAATCACTTTGACTATTCTGTACGTAATATGACATCTATATCTTTGTTGTATACTAGGGTCTGTGTGTGTCGATTCTCTTACACATGTAGTGACATGGCTTAATGTACTAACGTGAGGATTCAATGTGAATTTTAAATTGTAGGTCAAAATAGCTAAACAGGAACAATTCAAGTCAGCTATGTTTCAGTTTGGCTACTCTGGCATTTAATTTGAAATTCACTTTAGATTATCACTTTAGTAAATAACCCTGTGTGAGCAGAGTGCCAAATACATACAGTGGAACCTTGGAACTCGAACTTAATCCGTTCCAGAAGGCTGTTTGAGAACCGAGTTGTTCGAAAACCGAATCAAAATATTCCATAAGAATTAATGTAAATTAGATTAATCTGTTCCATACCCCCAAAAGTAAAGCATTTCAACACACATTTTACAGTTTAATAATACCTGAAATGCATAAAATCATACAGAAAACCAATAAACAAAATGTAAATGAAATGAAAATGTAACTTCCCTTTACCTGTCAGCTCTGTTTGCTGACAGAATGGAGCTGTTTGCTGACAGAATGGAGCTCTATTCGCAGACAGAAAGGACCTCTGTTCGCTTTGTCTAGTGCTAGGAGGCCGATGCGTCACATCGAGGATCCAAAGTGGTACCATCGCGGTTAATGCTGTGTGATTTTGTTCTACTACCGAGTTTTGTTCTAATACCGAGATATTTTTTTCTGAAATATTTTGTTTGAATACCGAATTGTTTGAGTACGGGAGCGTTCCAGAACCGAGGTTCCACTGTACTAGTATATTTGTCAAGTCACACAGTGCAACAGTTTCACTTAGCTGTAATCCCAGTAGCTGCTCATACTTATCAACATCAGTTTCAGGTTTGTGTGTTAAATCCTTTGTGTTGAGAATCAAAAGAGATATATCAAAATGGCAGTACAAGCTATGAGAAAAATACAATGTTCAGTCAAGTGAACAGTGGTCATGCATTTGCAATTTTCAACAATAATAAATGCATAGCTGAATTATTAAAGTAATGTTTCACTCGTAAGCTTGTGCGTGTATTGTATGATAACTGGTGAGCGGACTTTAGTCTCTATATAAAGTAAGTGTAATTTACCTCTGTGCTTAGGAAGGGCAGAGATAAAAAAAAAAAAAAGTGGAAAAAAAACAAGCACAACCTATTTATGTTTTCTCTTTATCATGGAGTTAGCGTGTTACATTTTTCCACCCAGCCATGATGTAAAACTGCAGGGAAAAATTTTGTACACATTTTTGAGTTAAGTGTAAATTGTGTTCTGGGTCCCTGGGGTGGAGTATGCAGAGAAAAGTGTGGGCCAGTAATCCCACAGCCATGAGAGTTGTTTTAAAATCCAGACCAGATTTTTAGTGGTACCTGATAAAACCTATTGTCGTAATTCATGATTGCACCCCCCTAAACTTTTAAAATAAAAGAATTATCTGTAGCCAGACAGATTCACACAGTCAGGAGCTAAAGATACTGTATAAACCATATGCTAAACTGGATTACTGAACTTTATTCTGGAAGAGTGAGAGGTTTGGCTGCAAAGAGTAATTGTAACTGTTTAAGGTTCAAGAAAATGTGGATTATTTATGTGCAGTGAACATGCTTGTATAACTGCTGCTGTCGCCGCTGCATGCTGGTTTGAAATAAAGTCTTTTAAGATGGACACAGTTTGTCTTAGTATTTATGTTGACAAAATTCTTAGACCATTGGTCAAATCTCTACCATCCTATATTCAACACACAAAACAGGCTTTGTCTTTGTTTTCAACTAAACAACAAGAAGAGTGTCACATCCTGTTACATTCTGTGGATATTTCTGGCCTGGCTTATGGTATCCAGTACTCTTTTTACAATTCTTGTTTAGTTTTTCTTGTTTTTTTTCTGGTTTTCTATTCTATGTCTGGTTTTCTTTTTGCTGGGTGTTCTGGGTTCATTCCTTTATTCCGTTCCTGGAATTCCCCGTCTCCTGGAATCCTTTAAATGTCTGTTTTTTTGTTGCCACACCCATTCCTTTGTCATTAATCCTTTTTGTTTCAGTCTGTTCCTGCTAGCAGTGGTCTCATTTCCTCTGCTCCTTTCTTTGCAGGTAAGTCCTGTGTGGGTTTTATTGTTGTTTATTTAGTCATGCATTTCTAGGCAGCTTGGAACCACCGTACTTGGAGTACTTTGGTGCAGTGGTGGGCTGCATACATCTTGGCCATTTATGTATGTCTAAATCTCTAATGTGTATTACTTATATAGTACTTAGTTATGTTTCTTCTTGTTTTGCCTTGTATCTCTTGTCTCATTTTATTTGTCTTGTATTCCCAGTTCATGTACAGTCTTATCCTGCCCTGTCCATGTCCTGTTCATGTTTTCCTCCTGTATTGTGTACATGTTCTGGGTTCTGCTTTCTGTCCTGCACAGGTTCTGGGTTCTTCTAGTCTTGTCTTGTTTTCTTGTTTGGTGCCTGTTCTAGTCTTGCCTTGTTTCTAATATTGGATACTTATCTGCTTAATATCAGCTCCTGGTATCCGCTTATGCTGTATCAGGGCTCTGGTATGTGGCCGCACAAACCCTGGTGCTCAACACTAGGAGGCATGTGGTTACCCTACACCAGACCCTGATTGTCCATTTCTACGCTGAGACTCCTATCATCATCATCATCAGGCACACAGGGGTCCTGGTCTTCAGACCGCCACCCATTACACCGCTGCACAATTGTGTTGTTTGTACATCAAATATCTATACTCTTCTATTCCATGTGACAAGGATCTACACTATATTAAGTTCTTCTTGGATAGGAGGAGAAGTAGGGTTTCTGATCATACTACTTTTACCGTGAGCTACTTTGAATTCGTTCTTACACACAACTATTTTCTCTTCAGTGACACTTTCTACCACCAAGTGAGGGGTAATGCGATGGGATGAGAGTATGATCCACTTCTCTAACATGGCTTTATTCATCCCACACATATTTTTATGATGTCGCTATGACAATATTTTTATACCGTTGCTAGGTACTTCTGATGAATTCAACAGCTTCGTGTCAGTCCTAAATGTAAACAAACAGAATTTAAAATTCACATCTGAATTCGGAGGGTGCACTCTTAATATATTGGATTTTACCATTTTAATCAGTGATCAGAGAACTCTTACCACAACACTTTAAAAGAAAAACTACATCTTTAAATGTGGCCCTTTTGGCAAATACGTCAGAGTTTGGAGGAATAGCAGTAGTAATGATGATTTTAAGGTTAAAGCAGCAATCCTGTGTCAACAATTTCGTGAAAAGGGCTATCCGAATAAATGCCTTAAGAAAGCATACAAAAGACAGACAGAGCATGTCTTTTAGAACCATGTACCTCCAGTGGAAAGTCTGAACAATTGATTAGGGTCATTGACTCTTATGATGCAGGGTGGGATTTTCTGCAACAACACTGCAACATTTTTGGCCCCCGTTAACATATTACACACAACTATATGATGTGTTGAGTCCTCATGCAGGGATTACAGCACACAGGCATAGGAATTTACATGATATACTTGCCCCAAGCTATTTCCAATAGAAGACCAATAATATTAAGAAGAGCTGGTTACGCATTTAGTTGGCTCCTAGGCGTGTGCACAGGGTGTGCCGGGTGTGCCTGGGCACACCCTAATCAAGCCTCAAAATTGAGGCTCCGTGCTGCACTGCAATGCCGGCACAAAAATCTGAATCCCCTGCCTGTGGCTGGGGACTCAGATTTTTCACATTACCTGCTGTCTCCCTGCAGTCAGCCAGAACAGAGCAGCCAGGGAAGTCGGCCATCCCCTCCTGATGATGTCAAGAGGAGAGGGCGTAACTTCCACTGCTCTTCTACAGACTCCAGTCCCCAGCAAGCCGCAATCCGCTGGGGAGTCTGGGAGAAGCAAACAAAATATACACAAGGTGTATAGTTGTGTAGGCGCTTCCAACTTAAAATAGACAATAAAAGTAAGTGTGACAGAAAGGTGTAATCCCTTAACACCTAAAGGTAAAGTGAAACAATTAAAATAATTCACACCCACTTAGAAAAATATACAGAGTAAAAAGGATATACCACCTATTGCAGATATAGATATGGTGGTTACATCTGTAAAACAAATGAGACATACATAGTGTTTTCCATATAGGTAAAAACAAACAATTGTATCATATGAGGATTGAACTCACAAGGATGGAGCCTCTTAGGCTCTATGTACTTCGCTTTCGGGTGCCTATTCAGGCTTTCGATAATTTTCTGTTGAAGACCCAGACTCCACGAATTCAAGAGTAAATAAGGGTTTATTAATTGATAAAATATTATATTAAAATATTAATAATATAGGACAAAAATAGGCAGATATATGTATAAAATACAGCGTGGTATGGTACTGCAATAATGGCCAAAATTAAAAGCAGCAAAGCACCACAGCATATACACAAAATAACAATACCGCCAAATGAAAGTCCCAGTAAAAAGTCCAGTAAAGTGCAAACGCGTTTCAGCCCTAGATAGGGCCTTCCTCAGTGCTAAATTCCTGGAGAACCTTCAGGGCTTAAGTAGCCCCCTTGATAAGTCCAACTGCATCCAGCTGTGCTTCAGAAATCCCGCCAGCCATATCACTTCCGGTTTTGAAAAAAAAAAAAAAAAATTTATTTAAAAAAACATGTGACTTCCGGTTGAATGCGGTCATGTGATGTATTTGTGTTCCACCATGCGTTCCACACTCGGGCATGGTGGAATTGACTACAGAAAGTGTTCATATTGAAAGAGGGCATTTGCCCAAACAAATAATACAATAATATAGTAGAATAAATAAACAAATTGAGTAAGCTGTGAATAAATAAATCGGAATAGAAATATAAAATACAAAATATTTGTTAATATAGGTACATATAAAACATCATATATAAAATAGAAGAAATGTAACTCAGGGGGATGTGGAAGGGAGAGGAAACGTCCTAGAAGAAAAGATATTAATATAAAAATGTAAATATAATATTTAAAAAATATATAAAATATTATATTATAAAAAATGGACTAACTCAAAATCTATGTTGAGACCTTTAGGGCACATAGTGTCCAAAGTGAAAATCCATTTACCCTCTAACTTACTAAGTTCTCGGACATTATCCTCTCCTCTCCAATTCATCCGCTTCTTCCCAATAACCATAAAACTTAAGAGAGAAGTGTCACCATTATGAAATTCAATAAAATATGCTGACACACTATGTTTAGTGTATCCCCTCCGTATGTTCCCCATGTGCTCCATAATGCGAGTTTTTAGGCTTCTAGTGGTCATGCCGACATACTGGAGCCCACAGGGACACCAGAGGAGATACACCACATTAGTGGAGTGGCATGTGACAACATCACGTATTTTAAAACTAGTTCCTGTAACATTGGATTTAAACGTGCTCTGTGTATCTTTCTTAAAAGTAGTAGTTACATTTCTTCTATTTCTTCTATTTTATATATGATGTTTTATATGTACCTATATTAACAAATATTTTGTATTTTATATTTCTATTCCGATTTATTTATTCACAGCTTACTCAATTTGTTTATTTATTCTACTATATTATTGTATTATTTATTTGGGCAAATGCCCTCTTTCAATATGAACACTTTCTGTAGTCAATTCCACCATGCCCGAGTGTGGAACGCATGGTGGAACACAAATACATCACATGACCGCATCCAACCGGAAGTCACATGTTTTTTAAATTAAAAATTTTTTTTTTTTTTTTTTTCCAAAACCGGAAGTGATATGGCTGGCGGGATTTCTGAAGCACAGCTGGATGCAGTTGGACTTATCAAGGGGGCTACTTAAGCCCTGAAGGTTCTCCAGGAATTTAGCACTGAGGAAGGCCCTATCTAGGGCTGAAACGCGTTTGCACTTTACTGGACTTTTTACTGGGACTTTCATTTGGCGGTATTGTTATTTTGTGTATATGCTGTGGTGCTTTGCTGCTTTTAATTTTGGCCATTATTGCAGTACCATACCACGCTGTATTTTATACATATATTTGCCTATTTTTGTCCTATATTATTAATATTTTAATATAATATTTTATCAATTAATAAACCCTTATTTACTCTTGAATTCGTGGAGTCTGGGTCTTCAACAGAAAATTATCGAAAGCCTGAATAGGCACCCGAAAGCGAAGTACATAGAGCCTAAGAGGCTCCATCCTTGTGAGTTCAATCCTCATATGATACAATTGTTTGTTTTTACCTATATGGAAAACACTATGTATGTCTCATTTGTTTTACAGATGTAACCACCATATCTATATCTGCAATAGGTGGTATATCCTTTTTACTCTGTATATTTTTCTAAGTGGGTGTGAATTATTTTAATTGTTTCACTTTACCTTTGAGTCTGGGAGAAGATCAGTGGAAGTCATGCCCCCATCCTCCTGACATCATCAGGAGAGGCCGGCCGACTTCCCTGGCTGCTCTGTGCTGGCTGCAGGCTTCTGCTCCAGGCTCCTGTCCACCCCTCTCTGGCCTAAGGTAAAACTCAGGGGTACACACTGACACAGAGCAGAATAGAGACTGTTCCCCTTACATAGGGTCACTTGGCAGGTATGGATTGACACCTGTCCTCAAAGCCCCTGATACACACTGGGGGGAGCTACTGTCCTCCCCAACCCCTGCGCGGTGGGTGGGGGCCATAAATCACAATGGGGTGACCTACTGTCCTCCCCCCCTCGGCCCCACCCCTGCGCGGTGGGTGGGGGGCATAAATCACAATGGGGGGGCTACTTTCCTCCCCCCCGGCCCCCATCCCTGCGCGGTGGGTGGGGGGCATAAATCACAATGGGACGGACCTACTGATAGGAGTGGAGTATTGTTCATATCAGTTTAATACCTTCCGCGTCTCCTATCAGTGGACGTGTAAATGGCAGAGATTTTTAATTGTTGAATCACCTCCCCTTTTTAGGCCAAGGTGGGAAGATGCTTAGACCACTGGTATATTGGTGCCATCTTGGAGGATTTTAATTTTTGGTTTGGTTTTTGAAGCCACAGTGCTGCACCACTGGGCCTAAAAATTAGGCATGTACACATGCCTGAAAAATTTGGTATTGTTGCAGCCGCTGCTGTAGCAGCGGCCAGAAAAATTGATGTTTGTTTCACAGGCAGAAAGTGCCCTAAAACATGGCGGCTTGAACCCTAGTTGGTGGCGGATAAGTCACGCAAGTCAAACGTCATTCAGAGCTAAAATACAGCAGCGTGTGGACCATTTTTAGCCCAAGGCAGCTCATCTCATCAGGCCTTTTTTAAGCGAATGTATCGCCCAGAGTCAGTACCTTCGGGATCCATCCCTCATTCATCTTAATAAAGGTGAGGTAATCTAGACTTTTTTGACCTAGGCGACTTCTCTTCTCAGTGACAATACCTCCTGCTGCACTGAAGGTCCTTTCTGACAGGACACTTGAAGCGGGGCAGGCCAGAAGTTCTATCGCAAATTGGGATAGCTCAGGCCACAGGTCAAGCCTGCACACCCAGTAGTCAAGGGGTTCATCGCTCCTCAGAGTGTCGATATCTGCAGTTAAGGCGAGGTAGTCTGCTACCTGTCGGTCGAGTCGCTCTCTGAGGCTGGATCCCGAAGGGCTGTGGCGATGCATAGGACTTAAAAAGGTCTGCATGTCCTCCATCAACAACACGTCTTTAAAGCGTCCTGTCCTTGCCGGCGTGGTCGTGGGAGGAGGAGGAGGAGGATGACTTCCACCTCTCCCCCTGTTAGATTCCCGTTGTGCTGTGACATCACCCTTATACGCTGTGTAAAGCATACTTTTTAATTTATTTTGCAAATGCTGCATACTTTCCGACTTGTTGTAATTGGGTAACATTTCCGCCACTTTCTGCTTATACCGGGGGTCTAGTAGCGTGGACACCCAGTACAGGTCGTTCTCCTTCAGCCTTTTTATACGAGGGTCCCTCAACAGGCAGGACAGCATGAAAGACCCCATTTGCACAAGGTTGGATGCCGAGCTACTCATTTCCCGTTCCTCCTCCTCACTGATGTCATTGAAGGTATGTTCTTCCCCCCAGCCACGTACAACACCACGGGTACCAGATAGGTGACAACGAGCACCCTGGGATGCCTGTTGTGTTTGGTCTTGCTCCTCCTCCTCCTCCTCCTCAAAGCTACAATCCTCCTCTGACTCCTCTTCCTCACAATCCTCTTCCAGCGTTGCCGCAGGTCCAGCAAGCGATGCTGATAAGGCTGTTTCTGGTGGTGATGGTGACCACAACTCTTCCTCTTCCTCTTCACGCTCATCTACAGCCTGATCCAGCACTCTTCGCAGGGCACGCTCCATGAAGAAAACAAATGGTATGATGTCGCTGATGGTGCCTTCGTTGCGACTGACTAGGTTTGTCACCTCCTCAAAAGGACGCATGAGCCTAAAGGCATTGCGCATGAGCGTCCAGTAACGTGGCAAAAAAATTCCCAGCTCCCCAGAGGCTGTCCTAGCACCCCGGTCATACAAATATTCATTAACAGCTTTTTCTTGTTGGAGCAGGCGGTCAAACATTAGGAGTGTTGAATTCCAACGTGTAGGGCTGTCGCAAATCAAGCGCCTCACTGGCATGTTGTTTCGCCGCTGGATATCGGAAAAGTGAGCCATGGCCGTGTAGGAACGCCTGAAATGGCCACACACCTTCCTGGCCTGCTTCAGGACGTCCTGTAAGCCTGTGTACTTATGCACAAAGCGTTGTACGATCAGATTACACACATGTGCCATGCACGGCACATGTGTCAACTTGCCCAACTTCAATGCCGCTATCAAATTTTTTCCGTTGTCACACACCACTTTGCCGATATCCAGTTGCTGCGGAGTCAGCCACTTTTCCACCTGTGCGTTCAGGGCGGACAGGAGTGCTTGTCCGCTGTGACTCTCTGCTTTCAAGCAAGTCAAACCCAAGACGGCGTGACACTGCCGTATCCGGGATGTGGAATAGTACCTGGGGAGCTGGGGGGGTGCCGTTGATGTGGAGCAAGAAGCAGCGGCACAAGAGGACTCAGCCGAGGAGGTTATGGAAGAGGATGGAGTAGGAGGAGTAGAGGAGGTGGCAGCAGGACTGCCTGCAATTCGTGGCGGTGTCACCAACTCCTCTGCAATGCCACGCATTCCTTGCTTGTCAGCCGTCAGCAGGTTTACCCAATGCGCAGTGTAGGTGATATACCTGCCCTGACCATGCTTTGCAGACCAGGTATCAGTGGTCAGATGGACCCTTGCCCCAACACTGTGTGCCAGACATGCCATGACTTCCTTTTGCACAATCGAGTACAAGTTGGGGATTGCCTTTTGTGAAAAGAAATTCCGGCCGGGTACCTTTCACTGCGGTGTCCCAATAGCTACAAATTTTTTGAACGCCTCAGACTCAACCAGATTGTATGGTAAAAGCTGGCGGGCTAATAGTTCGGACAAGCCAGCTGTCAGACGCTGGGCAAGGGGGTGACTTGGTGACATTGGCTTCTTACGCTCAAACATGTCCTTGACAGACACATGACTGTGGGCAGATGAGCGGGAACTGCTCAAGGCGGGAGACGGAGTGGTGGATGGTTGAGAGGGGGCAAGAAGGACAGCAGTGGTTGACGTGGCTGAAGATGCTGGACCAGGAGGAGGATGGCGGCTTAGAGTAGGCGTGCTGCTTGTACTCATGTGTTGATCCCATAGGCGTTTGTGATGTGAGATCATGTGCCTACGCAAAGCAGTTGTACCTAGGTGGGTGTTGGACCTCCCACGACTCAGTTTCCTTTGGCACAGGTTGCAAATGGCATCGCTGTTGTCCGAGGCAGACACACAAAAAAAATGCCACACTGCTTAGCTCTGCAATGACGGCATTCTGGTGGTGGACACAGCATGCGTTGATTGGCGTGCTGTCGGGCTGACCCCGGGTGCCGATGCATGCTGTCTGACTGTGCCACTAGCTCCTTGCGACGACCCCCCCCTGCTTCCAACTCGTCTCCTCCTCCTCTCTGTCTCCCCATCTGAACTTTCGCCCTGTTCTTCTTCTTGCCGAGCGGGCACCCACGTGATATCCATGGACGCATCGTCATCATCAACCGCTTCGCTTGTATCTGACAACTCAGAAAAGGAAGCAGCAGCGGGTACAACATCATCATCATCACACCGTACCTCCATGTGTTTAATGCTGCCTGCCTGAGACATATCCCTGTTATCTACATCCTCTAGCAATAATGGTTGCGCATCACTCATTTCTTCAAACGGGTGTGTGAATAACTCCTCTGACATACCAAGTAAAGCGGCTGTGGTGCTAGTTTTGGTGGTGGCGGCAGGCGGGTGAGTGCTATCTTGAGAGGTGCCTGAAGCTAAGCTGGAGGAGGATGGTGCGTCAAGGTTCCGAGCGGAGGCTGTACAAGATTGGGTGTCCTGTGTTAGCCAGTCAACTAAGTCCTCAGAACTTTTCAAGTTCAGGGTACGTGGCTTCTGAAAACTGGGCATTATTCTAGGGCAAAAGGGAATCACAGCACCACGACCACGACGGCCCCTGCGGGCTGGCCTGCCTCTGCCTGTCATTTTTTGGGGGATTAGTGGTACTATGCGTGCAAGCTACTGTGAGACCAGATATGATTGGCAATGTGCACTGGAACAGTTCTGCAGAGCACACGCTGAAGGAAGGACTGACAGAGCCGCTTGAAGACAAGTAACTGCTATTCAATCTATAACAGTGAAAAACAAATTTTGGTTTTAAAAGCACGCTATAGAGACACCAGATATGATTGGCAATGTGCACTGGAACAGTTCTGCAGAGCACACACTGTAGGCCTGAGACACCCGCTTGAAGACAAGTAACTGCTATTCAATCTATAACAGTGAAAAACAAATTTTGGTTTTAAAAGCACGCTATAGAGACACCAAATATGATTGGCAACTGTCAAAGCACGCTGGAACAGGTCTACAGAGCACACGCTGAAGTAGGCCTGAAACACAGACGCTTGCAGACAACTAACTGCTCTTCTACTACAGTGAAAAAAAAATATTTATTTTAAATGTAAAGCTTAACCAATTGTTAAAACAGATATGAGTGGTGGCACTGGGCAAGTAGGCACAGTATCCAATGTGAACCTCACACAGAAGCTGGCAGGCAGGCAACTGCTCTTCTATTACAGTGGAAACAAAATTTTGGTTGTAAAAGCACGCTATAGAGACACAAGATATGAGTGGCAACTGTCAAAGCACGCTGGCAGGGTTGTGCAGGGCACACGCAGAAGGAAGGCCTGACAGAGCCGCTTGAAGGACACTGACTGTCTGCTATTAGCTTACACTGGAAACCTTTTTTCTTTGTAAAAGCACGCTAAAGAGACACCAGATATGATTGGCAACTGTCAAAGCACGCTGGCACAGGTCTGCAGAGCACACGCTGAAGTAGGCCTGACACCCAGACGCTTGCAGACAACTAACTGCTCTTCTATTACAGTGAAAAAAAAATATTTAGTTTAAATCTAAAGCTTAACCAATTGTTAAAACAGATATGAGTGGTGGCACTGGGCTAGTGGGCACAGTATCCAATGTGAACCTCACACAGAAGCTGGCAGGCAGGCAACTGCTCTTCTATTACAGTGGAAACAAAATTTTGGTTGTAAAAGCACGCTATAGAGACACAAGATATGAGTGGCAACTGTCAAAGCACGCTGGCAGGGTTGTGCAGGGCACACGCTGAAGGAAGGCCTGACAGAACCGCTTGAAGGACACTGACTGTCTGCTATTAGCTTACACTGGAAACCTTTTTTCTTTGTAAAAGCACGCTAAAGAGACACCAGATATGATTGGCAACTGTCAAAGCACGCTGGCACAGGTCTGCAGAGCACACGCTGAAGTAGGCCTGACACCCAGACGCTTGCAGACAACTAACTGCTCTTCTATTACAGTGAAAAAAAAATATTTATTTTAAATCTAAAGCTTAACCAATTGTTAAAACAGATATGAGTTGGCACACAGAAGCTGGCAGGCAGGCAGGCACCTGCAATTACATTACACAGGAAAAAAAAAAAAAAAAAAAGCAGCCTGATGTTATAGCCCTAAATAGGGCTTTTTGGGGTGCTGTCCTTACAGCAGAGATCAGATGAGTCCTTCAGGATTGTAGTGGACACTGAATACCCTAGCCTAGCTATCAATTTCCCTATCTAATCAGCAGCAGCTAAACTTTCCCTCCTCTTGATACCGGAGAAACTGACGGAAGCCAAGCACAGAGAGATGGACACAGGTTTCTTCAGGAAGGAAGAGATTCTTTATTGGATCACCGATCGGGACTCAGAGGGACTAGCGTCACCAAAATACAGCAAAGTCTGAGTACTGAATACATAGAGTACATTCCTTATATAGCACTGTAGCTCCTCCCACAATTAACTACACCCACACATACCCTTAACCTATTTAATGAATAGAGTCTAAACTCATCCATCCGGTCTAACCACGTGGCTCATCTGATACAAAGGAGAGGGACGCGTAATTCCAGTTCTTACATTCCTGCACCTGGTCAGTACAGTGATGACAGTATCTTAGCTACGTGTTATTAACTAACTGATACTACAAACACATATACATACATATGCCTTGTGGCAATCTTAGCCTGCTAAACTTGTATTTTACTGGAATTACATCACATTCCCCCCTTTGATGCCTCTGATATTTCACAATTACTTGAGGCATCACTTAACCTTGGTTTGCATATACCTCAGGTTACCATGAACCAGACCAGACTTTTCTTATGATGTGAATCTTTTCAACACTCATCTTCCTGCATAGTTTCTCCCTGATCTAAAGCCTTATACTTATATATGGCCATTATCTGTGCAGCAGCCTTCCTCTCTGCTATAGTTCCTATCAGGCTTTGCACAGACCTAACTACTAAGGGTATAAGACACGGTAGGAGTAGACACAACAGTAAAATTAGTAGGACTCCACCTACCACTGCCTTAAGCCCTCCAAACCACTCATACCAGCTACCAAACCAACTACTTGGATTGTACCCTTTCCATACCTGAGTAGGCACATGCACTAGTTTAACCATATGGCTAGTAAGCTCAGCTATTGCTTGCCCTTCGTCATCTATTTGAAGACAGCAATTGCTCAGGTTAAACTTCCCACATACACCTCCCTCTACTGCCAAAAGGTAATCCAAGGCTAATCTATTTTGGTACACTGCTGTCCTCATCCTGGTATTATGCTTCGCTAGAAGATTGAGTGCTTGTGAGGTCTCATTAGTAATAATCTCAACCACCGCCTGTAATCTTATAATACGGTTGAGCATATAAATTGGGGTTCTATAACCAAAGGTACCATCTTCTGCCCACGTGGCTGGCCCATAATAATCTATGATACGCTGGGGAGGCCATTCATTATCTTCCCAGGTGCCTATCTCTATGGGTCCCCTTTTCTTCCTATGATTCACATCATACACTTTAACACCTAAAGTCTCACCTGTTTCAATCGGTAACAAGAAGAAGGATGGTTTGAGCATACCCAACACACATGCCCCTTCCCAGTCCTGTGGCAGCTCCGAATAGGCTTTCTTACCACAGATCCAGTACAAATTTGCTGGGGCTCTCCAAGTAGATGTGATGGATAGATCAAACCACACATCCTTTAAATTGGCATATCTAGCAAACGGGTTAGATGGTTCTGAGACATTTGAAGCCGACCACCAAGTTGTATTCTTTGTATCATCATCATAAGCTTTTTGCCCTAGACAAGTTAATTCTCCTACAGAAGTATTATACATCATTCCTTTCCTTGCTATGCAAACATAACCTATGATGGAGGTCTTTAATCTCCACTCAGATTTACCTCTAACACTCATCTGATAATCGGCTTGTGAAGATATTAATTGTTGAACTGCCTCAGAACCGGACATTACCTCCTTTGCTTCCCAAGGCCATTGGTCTCCCATGTTAGTACCTCCACACACATAGCAGTTGGTAACATTAAGACTACCGGCAATACTTTCAGCTAGGTCAATGAACAGGTTTTTAGCGTTATGGGGGATCTTATTATCTATACTCATCTCTTCATAAAAGGAATGGTATACTTGATGAGTCTGGGAGGATACCGTATCAGTCTCTATTCCTATAAACAATAATGTCCCAGGATCTAAACCCGTCCCGTATATCTGAAACCCAAATAAATTTCCATACTTATCTAGGAACTTGTCGGGGTTATTAATAAGTATATGGACTGGGTTGCATTCCATAGACTTACAATAAGGGCTAGTCGGCAACTTAGTCACTATCATGTCTTTATCTACTGTCTGTCCCCAAGTCGCCCACCCCACACAAGACCAATATGGACAAAAGTTATAGTCTTTATTTGGGCATCTAGGACTCACATATTTATTTTTACTACTGGGACAAATATATTTATCATTAGACCCATACGTCCTCTCCCATCTAAGATCCCCACATACATTCCACGGTTTTCTACCACTTGATATCGCCTTACATGCATCAAATAGCAGAACACCCGAAGAATGTACGGATTCTAACACCGTCTTATTAATTAGGGTCCCCTGAGGATCTCCATTCCTGAGAGTCAACCAAATTGTACGAGGTTGATACTCTGGACTGAAGCACTTAGGTTCTCCTACTCCTAAATGGCACACACTATAGTCTATATTTAGGTATCTACATCTTGATACCTCTCCTTTACATTCGTATTGTGAATGCCAAATTAGGGTTTGGGAAATATGGTTACCTGTTCTCGTAGTCTTAATGCATACCTCACAGCTAGGAGTGTCGGTACCTCTACCTTCCTGAATATAAAAACACATATAAATAAACACAATCAAAAGCACTTCTTTCGACGTCTTCATCCTCAGTCTTCGTCCGTGCGATGGAACCTCAGCTTCCAGGATGTGAGGGCTGCAGGGAATGGAGTTCTGCTCGTCTTCACAGGTGTCCCTTCGAGACTTTCCTGGCTTATACACTATGTGTTGGTAAGCGGACAGGCTTTATTATGGCCTTCTCACTCACACCTGTAACAATAAAATTTGTAATCCACAATAATTCCTCGTTACTCCGACTGAGTAGTGCGTTTTAACCGGATCTTGCAGGGATTCTCTGGATCTGCTGTAACTTGCCAAGAATCGACTGCTGCTGGTTTAACCCTGGAGTGATGTATCCACGGAGTCACTTCTGCTACTTTTATTGCTGTAGGGGTAGACAAGAGAACAACATAAGGACCTCTCCACTTGGGCCCTAACGGTACATTATTCCACTCTTTAATCCACACTTGATCTCCTGGATGATAACTATGAACAGGGGGATAAATATTCACAGGTAATCTATCTTGTACCCATTTCTGTACCTCCTCCATAGTCTTACCCAACTCTACAACCTGCTGCCGAGTAATTCCTTCTCCCAACTGACTCAAGTCCCCCCTTAAGTTACCAAGTACGGGAGGTGGTCGCCCATACATGATTTCAAAAGGAGAGAGGCCCATCCTTCTGGTAGGGGTACTGCGGATTCGCAATAAAGCTATGGGTAAGAGAACGTTCCACTTAAGTTGGGTTTCCTGACACATTTTAGCCAACTGGTTCTTTATAGTTCTATTCATTCTCTCTACCTTACCAGAACTCTGGGGTCTATATGCAGTATGAAGCCTCCACTTTATACCAAGCATATGAGTCAGTTGTTGTAGGCACTGATGAACAAAAGCTGGACCATTGTCCGATCCTATAGAACAGGGTAGTCCATATCGGGGTATTATTTCTCGTAGCAGGAATCTCACAACTTCTCCTGCTTTCTCTGTACGAGTAGGACATGCTTCTACCCAGCCTGAATAGGTGCACACAATTACCAGCAGGTAACGATGTCCACCCGACTTAGGCATCACTGTAAAGTCTATTTGTAGATCGGACATGGGGAGTCCCCCCATAAACTGAACTCCTGGTGGCTTTACTGGTCCTTGTCTTGCATTATTCTTAGCACACGTTACACATCTGCGTACAATGGCCTGAGTCAAGTTGGACAATCTTGGTATGTAGAAATGTTTTCTAAGAGATTCTTCAGTACTGTCTCTCCCAGAATGTGTCCCGTTATGATAATTTTGGACAATTTCTACCGCTAGCGATGCTGGTATAACTATTCTTCCATCTTCTAGCTGATACCACTTGTTCTCCAGATACTTTCCCGGTTCAGTCTTTAACCACTCCTCTTCTTGAGCTGTATAAACTGGAGTCCATTGGGACAGTGGAGTTGGTATAAGAGCAGCTATATGCCCTACATACTCCTGTCTTCCTGATTCAGCAGCACGCTTAGCTGCACTATCTGCCATCCGATTTCCCTTGGTTACATCACCATCTCCTCTCAGATGCGCTCGACAATGTATGATACCGACTTCTTTCGGCTCCCACACTGCTTCCAATAGTTGTAGGATTTCAGCTGCGTACTTGATTTCTTTGCCTTCTGAATTCAGTAGTCCTCTTTCTTTATACAAAGCTCCGTGGGCATGAGTGGTTAAAAACGCATACTTAGAGTCCGTATAGATATTTACTCTTAAACCTTCAGCCAATTGTAACGCTCGTGTTAGTGCTATTAATTCTGCCTTTTGTGCTGATGTTCCTTTCGCCAGTGGCCGAGCTTCTATCACCTTGTCTATTGTTGTCACTGCATATCCTGCATAGCGGATCCCTTCTTTCACATAACTACTGCCGTCGGTGTAATATTGAACATCGGGGTTCTGGATGGGAAAATCACGAAGATCTGGTCTACTTGAGAATACTTCATCCATTACTTCCAAACAATCATGTTGACTTTCAGTAGGTTGTGGCAAAAGGGTAGCTGGATTTAAGGTGTTTACAGTCTCTAAATGCACTCTTGGGTTTTCACACAACATTGCTTGATACTTGGTCATACGGCTGTTACTAAACCAATGATTTCCTTTGTAATCCAACAACGTCTGTACTGCATGTGGGACTCGTACATAAAGTTCTTGACCCAGAGTGAGTTTATCGGCTTCAGCTACTAGCAGGGCGGCTGCAGCTACGGCTCTTAGACAAGGTGGAAGTCCGCTGGCCACTGCATCCAGTTGCTTAGACATGTAGGCAACAGGTCTTTGCCATGATCCCAAGTACTGTGTCAATACTCCCACAGCCATTCTTCTTTGCTCGTGTACATACAGGTAGAATGGTCGTGTGTGATCAGGTAGACCTAATGCTGGGGCACTCATCAAAGCCTTCTTCACATCTTCAAATGCCGTTTGCTGTTCTTGGGTCCATAGGAAGGGGTCGTGCTCTGTACCTTTGATAGCTGCGTACAGAGGTTTTGCTAGTATCGCATAACTGGGAATCCATATCCTACAGAAGCCTGCTGCCCCCAAGAATTCTCGCACTTGTCTTCTATTCTTGGGTATTGGTATTTGGCAGACAGCTTCTTTTCTCTCTGGCCCCATAATTCTTTGACCTTCAGAGATATGGAATCCTAGATACTTGACAGTTGGCAAACACAACTGAGCCTTCTTTCTAGACACCTTGTATCCTGCCTTCCAGAGAATGTGTAGTAGATCGTGCGTTGCTTGCTGACAGATTTCTTTTGTAACTGCTGCTATCAACAAGTCATCTACATATTGTAACAATACACACTCTCCTGGGATGGACTCGAAATCCAATAGATCTTGACTTAGGGCTGAACCAAATAGGGTAGGTGAATTTTTAAACCCTTGGGGCAGTCTTGTCCAAGTCATTTGGCGTTTTGAGCCCGTTACAGCGTTCTCCCATTGGAAAGCGAAAATACATTGGCTTTCTGCGGCAATTCGGAGGCAAAAGAAGGCATCTTTGAGATCTAAGACTGTGAAGTAAGTAGCCCCGCCCGGAATTAAAGCAAGCAGGTTATATGGATTGGGTACAACTGGATGTATGCTAACAACCGCATCATTGACTGCTCTTAAGTCCTGTACAGGTCGATACTCATCTGTACCGGGCTTTTGAACAGGCAGCAATGGGGTGTTCCAGGGGGAAGTACAGAATTTTAGGATACCATACCGTATGAACTTATCCAGATAGGATTGGATGTTCTTCTTAGCCTTCTGCGGAATGTGATATTGTCTTAGGCTCACTGGATAAACCCCATGTTTCAGTTCAATTTTTATTGGTGGAATATTGCGGGCCAGTCCTGGTGGGTTGTTCTCTGCCCAAACTCCTGGTATGTTAAACAATGTCTCATCACTCCTAGGGTTTTGGCTAGTCAACACTGTATAAAGTCGCCACTCTTCTTCCTTTGGTACGGATAAAGTCATAATACCTGAAGGTCCATTAAACTTTAAAGATGTTGTTCCATCTGGTAGGAACGTAATCTGCGCTTGTAATTTGGATAGCATATCACGTCCCAGCAATTGGACTGGACATTCAGGCATATAAAGGAATTGGTGTTTTACTACGTGGCCTCCCAATGTACAGAGTCGACTTTTAAGAACCGGTCTTTCAGCACTTCTTCCAGTTGCTCCTATCACAGTAATAGTCCTTCCAGATGGAGGAGCAACTAGATTAGTCACCACTGAATGTTCAGCACCAGTGCCGATCATGAACGCACTCCTTTTCCCCCCTATTGATACATCGACCATAGGCTCCGCTCGACCAAGGGGGATGGAGCCCGGTCGGTATCAATAGTCCTCCATGACCGTGTCAGCCAATCCTACAAAGTCCCTACCTTCTCTATCGCGAGACCTTTGCGCTGCTGGAATATATCTGTCTTCCCTAACACTTCCTCTGTTCCCATTACTCCCTCTATAACCATTACTCCCTCCGGGGCCTCCTCTACCTCTCGCTCTGCCTCTAAAGTTTCCGTAGCCTGCCCTGGGTAGGACCCTCTCGTACTGCTCTCTTTGCGGACATTCGTTCCTCCAATGCCCTTCTTCCTTGCAATACGCACACTGATCCCTACTCGAAGGCTCCCTACTCCATCTATTATTGCCTCTATCTGGGCCCCGTTTATCTACGCCTGCGATCGCTACCGCTAGCATATCAGCCTTTTTACGCATCTTGCGCTCCTCCTCTTTCTTGCTTTCTGTTTCCCTATTCATATAGACCTTATTAGCTACCTCCATTAGTTGGGAGATTGACATACCTGCAAACCCTTCTAACTTTTGTAGCTTGCGCTTAATATCTCCGTAAGCTTGGCTGACAAAGGCGGAGTTAACCATTCGGGAATTGTCTGCGTCTTCCGGATTAAAGGGGGTGTACAAGCGGTACGCCTCCAATAATCGGTCATAAAAGACACTGGGCGCTTCATCGCTTTTCTGGATCACCTCAACTGTCTTCGACATGTTAATGGCTTTCTTTCCTCCGGCTTTCATGCCAGCAATTATAGCGTCTCTATAGGCTCTGAGTTGAACCATATCAGCACCATTTACGTTCCAATCGGGATCGGTGTTGGGATAATGTGTTGCGGCCCATGCTGCTGGATTAGCTTGGTTCAAAGCACGGGCTCTATCTTCTAATGCTTTAATGGCTGCTTGATTTATTCTTGTCCTTTCCTCATTGTTAAATAAAGTCATTAGTAACTGCTGGCAATCAGCCCATGTCGGATTATGCGTCTGTACTATTGAGGTGAACAGATCAGTCATGGCTTGTGGTTTCTCAGTATACGAGGAATTGTGGGTCTTCCAGTTTAAAAGATCGGTTGTAGTGAAGGGAACATATACGAAGACAGGGTCAGCTTGTGCCATTTGACCTGCGGCATTAATATAGGCTGACCCGGGATTCAGACGAAGAGGCATCTGATAGTGTCTCAATTGTTGGGCACCGGTCAACTGTCGGGTCTGTATGGGGCTACGTGGAGGGGCGTCAGTCATGGGTTCCGGTCGGGGAGAGATAGGGTATGGGGATGTGGGAGGTTGGTTTTGGGAAAAGGTGGTAAATAGAACACTTCGGGCCGAGCTAGATGAAGCTTGACCGGAAGTCTGAAGTGGCGCCAAATCAGGATATTCGTTTCTAATGGGGGTGGATTCTGGTTCCGGAAGGGGAGATTTAGTACGAGGGGGGGTGGATCCTGTACTGGAGGAGGAAGCGGAAGTGGATGAGGGTAATGAGGGGAGGGGTGCAGGACTTCCTGCGTTTGCGTCACTTCTTCTTAACGGAAAGTAAGGGGGCGGCAAAGGGATCTCGGACTCAGGGGGCGTGTCCAAAATGGGCCTAACACCAGTCCTAGTGGACGAGCAAGTCCTAGCTACCATGAGGCGACACTGCTCCTCGTGGCATGTCCGGAGCCATTTTGGCGAGTCATTTACGGCCTGTCTCCAACAGTCAATATAAGGAAACTGGCCGTAAAGTTCAGGCCTACCCGATACAGCCACGTGTAAGCGCTGTACCAGAGTTGGATCCAAACTGCCACGTGGCGGCCATGCCGCAACCAAAGTAGGCCACTCCCTAGTACACAAAGTGACCAAACGTACAGGAGACATCTTTACCCCAAAATCACAAACTTTGAATCCCTTTTTAAAATTCTTAACCATACATCCTAAGGGATCCGGAATCGTTGACTGCGACGCACCCATACTTAACAATGGAACGTCGTCGACAACGAATACTATACACGCGTACTATTCAACAGTCACACCCGTTTCCTCTGGCAACAGCACCACGTGGTATGGTTACCAAGTGAAACGTACACCATAACAATAAACACTCAGGGAATTCCCGTACACACACAGCTGCTACACCAGTCACTATATAATCAATATTATGCCCTTTGGCGTAACTACACAGTCACCCACGCTATAATTCTCTATATACGAATTACCCGTCTATAACACACCCAGTAACATCGTCTTTTACAAATAGCGGTTACAGTACGGTTAGCATAGGTCAAAGCACAAGTTAAGGTCACAATACAATTATTAGTGGTTATGGTGTTAAAACATGCAATGGACGACAATGATTAGTACTTATTATACAATGTCAGTAAATATACAGGGTTATGGTACCGTGCACTATAATACAGCAACACACTATTAACACTCTCGCTAGACGGCTGAGCTCGCGCTATCTAACAAGATATACACTTTACTAAAACAATCGTTAACACATTTACAATTCCCAACTAAACTATTGGCCAGTACCTTGAATGGACTACCTAAAACTATATACACCCGTTTTGGTTAGCCACACTGCCCAATCACCACATATACATAGCGAGCTAGAGAACCGAATTTACACAGGCGCCTCTTAGTCGCACTATACAACGAGCTAGAGATCCGAATTTACACAGGCGCCTCTTAGTCGTACTATCAAAAGTCTAGTGGGTTCCAAATTTACACGCCTTCCCACTTAGCCCAGATAGGATGAGAACTAGCGAACCGAATTTACACAGGCGCCGCTTAGTCTCCCGGTCCCTCCGACCTAGCGAACGTAATATACACCCTAGAACGCTAGTCTAGACAAGACACCGGTGTCCGGCTAGGGCTATCTTACACCAGGACCCCGCCTGACTAACCAAATCAAACGGTCTGACTAAAGAGCGTTCGATCGAGCGGTGCGCCTTCGCTCCTTCCCTCCGACAGAGGGGGCAGATACACAGATTCAAAACCCCTTTGGGCCTACCGCACAATCGGTATACCCCTAGTGGGTCCTGCCGTCTAAAACAGCAGTTGTCTTACCTCCTCGTTCCTGAACCTGAGTTCACACTCATCGACGGGGACACCCCAGCACTTCTCACGTAGAGGCCGATGATCTCCTGGACAACAGACCAGTGGCGCCGAGACGAAGGGAGGTCCACGCAGAAGTTCAGGGGTGCAGCCGTAGAGAACGTGGGCAAAGATAGACCGTCTCACGCCTCTGCCTCTCAGCTACCGTTGAACGATGAGCTTCCCGGCCAATGCACCAAATGATACCGGAGAAACTGACGGAAGCCAAGCACAGAGAGATGGACACAGGTTTCTTCAGGAAGGAAGAGATTCTTTATTGGATCACCGATCGGGACTCAGAGGGACTAGCGTCACCAAAATACAGCAAAGTCTGAGTACTGAATACATAGAGTACATTCCTTATATAGCACTGTAGCTCCTCCCACAATTAACTACACCCACACATACCCTTAACCTATTTAATGAATAGAGTCTAAACTCATCCATCCGGTCTAACCACGTGGCTCATCTGATACAAAGGAGAGGGACGCGTAATTCCAGTTCTTACATTCCTGCACCTGGTCAGTACAGTGATGACAGTATCTTAGCTACGTGTTATTAACTAACTGATACTACAAACACATATACATACATATGCCTTGTGGCAATCTTAGCCTGCTAAACTTGTATTTTACTGGAATTACATCACACTCTCACTAAGCATGCATCTTCCGAATGAATCGAAAATGGATGCTGGGAGGGAGGTTGGAGGGTGTGGAAGGGAGGGAGTGCTGCTGATTGGCTGGAATGTGTCTGCTGACCGAGAGGCACAGGGTCAAAGTTTGCCCAATGATGACGAATAGGGGGCGGATCGAACTGCGCATGTGTCCGCCCACCGCGGCGAACGCGAACCTGCTAAGTTCGCCTGGAACTGTTCGCCGGCGGACAGTTCGGTACATCACTATTCAGGAATGTTTAATCAGGGGGCGGGAGCCCCTTATGAAGACAGAAATACGTCACATGCATAAATATAGATAACAGGGAAAATACATCAACAATTGGTTACACTTTAAGGAGTCTCATCTAATTCCATCCTACTGGGCATGATGTCATTACTAACATGGAGCTCTCCTACACATTCCAGCACCATCTTTTTACACATCTTGTTACACATCTTGTTACACGAGGTAGTGGTCGATGGAGCAGTTACTGAACAAAGGAAAGGAGGGGTTAGAGGGGAAGCAGCTACTGAACACAGGAGGGGAGGGTTAGGAGGGGAAGCAGTTACTCTAACAGCCAGGTTCACACAGTGAATAATGAGGACAGATACACAGAGTAAATAGACATTTTACTAATTCTAATAGTTTGTCCATAACAGTATGACAGCAACAATAGTCAAAGATTCCAGATTAAGTTGTTCTTTAATTGGAGGACTTCTTGGTTCATTTATCTGCTTACCTGAGTGTGGAAAAATTGTGGAAAAAACTTTCATAAATGTAAAGAATGCATAAAAGAACACATTAGATAAGTTAGGAATCCAATTGAAACACCAATTTCCAGACACTTTAAAGCCTACCACCAACTAAATGCCAGTGGATTAAGGCTTTGGTTTGGACTTACTATATTTATGGTTTGTCACAATTACACTTTTTCTTCCTTTAATTTCAATCAGGATTTGTGTATATAATGAAACCAACCTGTGGCGTCTCCTTTCTTTGCCCCAAATGAATTACTCTATGGTTTATTCTGTACTATAGAATCAATGAAACCAGACGTCTTTGGATTACAAATTATATTTGTAGTCGGGGACAATAAGCCGAGTAATTATTGTTGGAATAATTAGGATGTAGGATAAGTCAGTTGAGGTGTGCCGGGACCAACGTTCGGGTATGCCTGTAAATAAAGAGGGCTCACCAAATGAATGGCTTGCAAAAGTGGAGTGGTGGCTGGGCTGAACCCAGCGTTAACAGTCCAGTGAGAGGGGTGATCCATGTTTTCATAGCCAGGTAACCCCTACGCCTTTTTATTTGTAGTCGGGGACAATAAGCCGAGTAATAGTATTGTTGGAATAATTAAGATGTGGTACAAGTCGGTTGAGGTGTGCCGGGACTGACGTTTGGGTAGACCGGTAAATAAAGAGGGCAAAAAGTTAAATGGATAATACGTGTTGATGATACATAACCGATACCTTAAACGCCTTCCTCAAATCTCTCTTATTGAGAGATGTTATAGCAGATTATTATGTCCCAGTGTTCGATTATGTGTACTGTATTACTAAAGGCATGAAAGTAGTTCCCTACTATGCGATTGACTTCCAAAATGCTGAAGAGTGGTGTACGAGTTACAAAAAGTCTTGATGTATGTAATGCAATTTAAAGTTGTGAGTGTATTTCGTGTGATCTTAAGACAGGCATATAGTCCTGTGAGTCATAGTGTCAGATAATTGGTCTAGTATGTAGACTTGAAAACATGCTGATTGGCATGAGGTTATCTCTGTAGGTGGTATGAGATACATTTGTGATATTTGTGAGTTAATTTAAGGATGAGTTGGCAAAAAGGATATGAACACTACCAAGGTATGATAGAATACGTGATGACAAAATGATAGGCTGAAGTGCCCCATGTCCGTAGTGGCCAGAGCTCTGTTATTTGAACGGCAGATATTGGCAGAGAGTCAGGTGTGCCACCAACGGAACAAGGCCATAATATAACCTAATGTAGTATAATTCTAATTGTTTTGAAGTACTGTAGGTCATTTGGTAGCGTATGGTGTGCTTAGTATCATGTCAGCAAGTGGGATCAAGTCAAATCTACAGCTACCATAAAAGGTAGCCTGTATAAATGTGCAGACAAGATAGAGTTGCTGTGTTGCAAGCCAGTGCACTTTGAAAGCAACCGTGTAACTGAGTAGAGAGAACTGACCCTGATGAACTTCGCAACCTGATGTGTTGTCTGGGTAGCATTTGACAGATACTCATGCCATAGAGACCTCTGGCCAACAGTGGCTATGTGGGGTATACTTACAAAGAGCCCAAAGTATACTAAAGAGCGAGTGGGTCTGCAAGTCACAGACCCAGTGACCTGAAATGGCAGTAGATCCCGTGTGGCAGCTGTATCTGCAATACATCAACAGACTGTGGGAAATGGACGTGGCATCCTGTTCCTATAAGAAAGAACATTTTTATGTATTTATTTATTTTTGACCACCTGGCCAGATCTGTTAGAACAGGCGTGACGAGCATGGCAAGGTTAATGTAGGCGGATGACCAGGGAGTTGGCGGAGTAGTCCGATAATGTAGTCATGACCTCACAGTATGGGACGCATGACAAGGTTCAGAGAGCCAATGAGGCTGAAGATACCTATGATGCCAGAGACTGTCTTCATGCTGCCTGATACACAGGACTCTGAGTATGGTTTGGCAGTACTTTGTCTGACTGAGTCCAGTTACAACCACAAATTAGACTGCTGGAGGAGGCTACGGAAAGCTAGGGATATTTAGACCCCTCAGGGAAGAAAGTAGGGCTATGTGTACTTGTGTGCTTGGGGGCATAGTAAATGGTAAATTGAACTAAGTATAAGTCAACTAGTGAAAGGGGAGGGTGAGTAATATAGGTAAAGGCCAGTTGACAAAGTTAACTTCTAAAAGTCATGGCTGTGAAAAGGATGATAGAGCCCATGGTTTGGTGTAGCAGAGAAATAGGGATCGGATGTGGTGTAGTCCATAAGCAATATTGCAATACCATCATGCATTGTAAGAGGTCCCTACAGACATTTAGAATGTATGAGATAGCGTATTTATATAGACCAAAGGTCAGAACAAATTTGGGCATGTACAGAAGTATGGTCTATGGCCCCTAGTTCAAACTACTGGCCAGACTCTGGGAGATTTGACTTATTTAGTTTAGCGGTAATCGTATAAAGGGGTGAACAGATGGCAGATTCCACGGTTTGCAATTTGCTATGCTGTCTGCAAATTTCAGGGTTGGTAATCATGAAGCAGCAAAACAAAACAACTACGTTGTTGAGTGTAAATATCGATTACTTAACTTCAATTAGTCTGTAGCCTCCCAAGATCGTTATCCACCACAAAACGATCATATATATGTATAGAACCACAAGCAGAAGTGGGATACGGCTGTATAGTCTATATAGGGAACATACAAGGAAAAAAACAATAGTGTGATACAGTATATACAGTGAAAGTGTGCGCTTAAATGGATGCACTCACGAGATAGTAAAGGTAAAACAGCATTCAAGGTGCCTCCCCAGGGAATATGGGGGGATGCTGGTATCCTTCGGTAGTGTCTAGCAGCCAAATGGGACACAGGACTCCAGGTGAGTAATGGTAGAAAATATTTGTAGTTTTATTTTCTTTAAAAGGTGATACAACACCAAGCAGATAAAATATAAAAGTGCAGCAGTAGGTCCAACGCGTTTCGTTCAACACAGGAACTTCATCAGGGACCGCACAGTAAAAGAAATCAACAGCAATATTGCAGATTGTAAAAAAATACACATCCTACTCACCCTAACAATAATCACTATAAATAGGGCTAATCCCAATGTCCCATTGGTCCTAAGTGTGGGGGGTGTCCTCCGGGCTGCTCTCCATTGGTCAAGGGATAATATCATCCAGCTGATTCCATTTTCGGCATTTCAATGCCCAGAAAACGAGCGCGTTTTTTTCATACGCCGGAACCGGAAGTAGACGTTTTCTTTCACTTCCGCGTTCCACATGCGTTCCACGTGCGTTCCACATGCGTTCCAAGGGCAGTCCGCACATGCTCAGTGGGTATTACACAACTATCTCAATCGAAAACATCCTAATACATTTAAAAAAGCCCTTAAAAGCTCAAAACATAACTAAAGGTGCAATTAATCTCTAGAAAGAGAAAAAATAAATTAATATGTGATATACAAACATAATTAGTTACTTGAGTGAACTTGAACTTGTCATGTGACAAAATTAAACATTAAACATTATACTTCTGGTGTCTGTAATTCTATGGAAATAGCAAACACCTTCTCTGCAAATCTATTTAAAGTGACAGACTCTTCATAAATTTCTATAAACCTCTTCTTTATTGAGGATATTGTCATAATAAACCCCTCCATAGGTTTATTTTAAAGTGACACGCACCTTATCTCCAAAAACCTGTTTGAAGTTATAGATTCCTCCGTGAATCAGTAAAGGTGACAAGCACCTATTACAAAATTATCCAAGTGACTCATACCTAATAGGCTAAAAAAATAATCAACTAAAAAACCATAACCTATAAATTTTACAAATGTTCCCTAAATATTATTAGTTAAGGACATTATAAATACCTGATTAGTACACATAACTGTATAATATAAACTACGTTAGTTATTATTATTGTTTCATATATGCTATCTTGATCTGTTTTTTATCTTAATTATATTCTTTGGTTTCATACATATGCACCAAAAATAGATCACTCTCATTGTCCCATATCATCAAAAGAAAAAGAAAGGAGAAAAAGGAGAAAAAAGTTATCCCCAGGCCAGAGGGAGTCCACATTAACATGTCCCTAGTAACCTATATAATTGATTGGTACTCCTTTGTCTAGAGGAAGGGTACTCCCTTAAAAAAGAAATTATAGAGAGAAGAGTAATCGTTACGGTTACTCCAAAAAGCACACAAGATCTATCCCAATATTTAAGCCCCTGGGTTCCAGGGTCTTTAACTTGTGTATCCAGAAGGTTTCCCTCTGGGATAGCTTCTTAACTCTATCTCCTCCCCGCCAATAGGGCAGAACATGCTCGATCCCCATACATCGAAATTCTTTAAATGAAAAAGAAGGACAGCTGGAGCAGTGGGCGGAGACTGAATGAGTAACAAGTCCCTTACGTATATTGTTCAGGTGTTCCAAGATTCTAACTTTAAAAATACGTTGTGTCCGTCCCACATACTGTTTGCCACACGGACACTGCAGTAAATATACTACATGGTCTGTGTGGCAACTAATTGGTGATTTAATCCCAAAGGATTCTCCAGTTACACAACTGCCGAATTCCTTGGTTCTTTCCATATGGGCAGTGGTGCAAGCTTTGCAGCTATTGCATCCTCTAAAACAACCTGAATCGGGAGGTACATTAGATCTGTTGGTTTTAATCGCATAGCTAGGCGCTAGCATGTTCTTAAGGTTCTTATTTCGCTTGAAAATCACTGTTGGACGTTCAGATAGAGAACTGCCCAAAATGGGGTCCTGTTGTAAGATAGGCCAGAATTCAGTTAAACTTCTCTTTATCTTAAGATGATCGGTATTGTATTGAGTTACAAAGGAAGATCTAAAATTACCCCTCCCTCCTGTGCCCGGTGGTTTGTCCTCCAAAAGTTGGCTTCGTTCTAAAGAGCCTATGGAGCGGATCTCTTTCTCTAGGGTGTTTTTGTTATAGCCCCTCGCACACAATTTGTTCTTTATATGTGTGGACTGGGTATGGAAATCATGTGGGCGGGAACAATTGCGCTTCAGTCTAGTGAACTGACTACGCGCTATGCCTTTAAGCCACGGTTTGTGGTAGCAGCTACGTTGGTGGACGAAACCATTGCCATCCGTTGGCTTGAAGAAACATTTAGTATGGATTTGGCCCTGATCACAGAAAATTTCGAGGTCCAAAAAATGGATCCTGCTCTTGTTCCACTCAGGAGTAAAGACCAGGTTGAACAAGTTGGAATTGAGATAATGAACATAATCTGAAAAGCTGTCAGAAGACCCCTTCCAGATGACGATCACATCGTCAATATAACGCCGCCAGAGCACCAGGCTCTCCCTCCAGTCATGCCCAGACCATACGAAGAGTTCTTCCCATCTCCGCATATAGGTGTTGGCATAACTGGGGGCGAACCTGGTGCCCATGGCGGTACCTGTTATCTGGAGATAATGTTGATTGTTAAAAAAGAAAAAATTGTGTTCTAATATAAACTGGACAGAAGTCAATATGAAATCCCTCTGGCCTGAGAACAAGTCCAAATCCTGGGACATATAGTGATCAAGAGCTTCCAGCCCCAAACGGTGATTGATTACCGTATACAGAGATGTCACATCAAGCGTGGCCCAACTGTAGTCGGATTCCCATTCTATACTCTCCAATTCTTGGAGAAAGGACTTAGTATCGCGTATATATGAGGGGGCCCCCTGGGCATATTTTTGGAGAAACGAATCCATATATGCTGATAAATTAGCTGTGAGAGAGTTCACTCCACTGATGATAGGGCGACCTGGTGGATCAGGGAGGCGTTTGTGGGTTTTAGGAAGAAAATAGAATATTGGAATTACTGGATTTTTTTGAAACAAGAAATCAAAATTCTTTCGCGATATAATTCCGCTATCCCTGGCTTTGATCAAAATTTCCTTCAGTTTTAAATTATACACCAGGGTGGGGTTATTTTGTAATGTAATATACGTCTTCCTATCCCCCAGGATGTTAAGGGACTCCTTCAGATAGTAGGAGGCTGTCATCAACACTATCCCTCCTCCCTTATCGGCCTCCCTGATCACCAGGTCCTCTCTTTCCATAAGGTGTTGTAAAGTGTCCTTCTCCTTCTTAGTTAAATTAAAAGGGGATGAACCTCTCTTTCTTTCGAGAGTAATGGATTGAAAAGCCTGGTCCACCATATGCTCAAAGGTCTCCAAGAATGGACCCTTACTTTGAACCGGAAAAAAATGGGACCTAGGTTGAAACTTATAATCCTCTTTCACATCTATACTATTAACCTTACCCTCAGTGTTAGATGGGTGTAAAAGAAAGTGCCTTTTAATAGTTAGGGAGCGAATACATTTTTTGAGGTCTATATACAGATTAAAATCATTAGCCATCTTATTAGGGGCAAACTTCATCCCTTTTGAAAGTAAATCTATTTCATCTGATGTGAGGGGGATACCAGTTAAATTGAAAATGCCTTTACCTCTTTCCTCCACATCACGGGACGAAAAAGAGTTGGAACTTGAATCTAGTCCTCTGTTCTCACCCTCTTCTGAGGGGAGTCTTGATACAGGGGAGTGAACCTGTTGGGATGCTCCCAAGTTTCGGTTCTGGGGCGGAAATAATTTGTGATGGTTTTCTCCTTTGGACCTCTCGGTCTCCCCTGAAAATTTATCTCCTGTTCGGAGATAAAAAAAATGGTGGGAGATAGCCTATCTAGAAAACTATCTTAAGGAAGGTTTAATCCCACGGGGTCTGAGAATAGATAAAACACCGGCCTTTGGGCTGGAGGATGACCTTTTTTTACAAGAATGGGATGAAATTCTCACAAATTGTTCCTTTCAGTTAATTCAACTTATAATTAAACACTCTAAAGAAATGCAAAATAAATTGGAGAATGAACTAATTGAACTTGAATCTAGTCCTCCTATTGATACTGAGGGAAGGGACTTTAAAGAGAGGGATGAAATCTTGCAAACTAATATTAAAAAACTTGATGAAAATATTGCTGAAACAAAAAACAGGAAGTATAGTAGGGATAAGGAGGATAAATTAACTAATAACTTTTCCACTCGTAACAAACTAATAAGAAAAAAATCACGTTACATTCCTCTTAGAAATACCCATACTACCCCTTCAAATAGAACACGAAGCAATTCGAGATCCAGAGCCCATCATAGGGCTAGTAATGCACCGAGGACTGGTCGGTCTGCTTACCACCCCTCTTCGAGGAGTGGACAGAGACCTACGCCCCCTCGGAGGCATACACCAGACAGAGTGGTGAATACTAGATTTCAGACCCAGCCTCCATATAATCAATCAGACAAACTTAGGACTCTAAAACAAGTTAACGAACAGGAGATAAATTTTCAGGGGAGACCGAGAGGTCCAAAGGAGAAAACCATCACAAATTATTTCCGCCCCAGAACCGAAACTTGGGAGCATCCCAACAGGTTCACTCCCCTGTATCAAGACTCCCCTCAGAAGAGGGTGAGAACAGAGGACTAGATTCAAGTTCCAACTCTTTTTCGTCCCGTGATGTGGAGGAAAGAGGTAAAGGCATTTTCAATTTAACTGGTATCCCCCTCACATCAGATGAAATAGATTTACTTTCAAAAGGGATGAAGTTTGCCCCTAATAAGATGGCTAATGATTTTAATCTGTATATAGACCTCAAAAAATGTATTCGCTCCCTAACTATTAAAAGGCACTTTCTTTTACACCCATCTAACACTGAGGGTAAGGTTAATAGTATAGATGTGAAAGAGGATTATAAGTTTCAACCTAGGTCCCATTTTTTTCCGGTTCAAAGTAAGGGTCCATTCTTGGAGACCTTTGAGCATATGGTGGACCAGGCTTTTCAATCCATTACTCTCGAAAGAAAGAGAGGTTCATCCCCTTTTAATTTAACTAAGAAGGAGAAGGACACTTTACAACACCTTATGGAAAGAGAGGACCTGGTGATCAGGGAGGCCGATAAGGGAGGAGGGATAGTGTTGATGACAGCCTCCTACTATCTGAAGGAGTCCCTTAACATCCTGGGGGATAGGAAGACGTATATTACATTACAAAATAACCCCACCCTGGTGTATAATTTAAAACTGAAGGAAATTTTGATCAAAGCCAGGGATAGCGGAATTATATCGCAAAATAATTTTGATTTCTTGTTTCAAAAAAATCCAGTAATTCCAATATTCTATTTTCTTCCTAAAACCCACAAACGCCTCCCTGATCCACCAGGTCGCCCTATCATCAGTGGAGTGAACTCTCTCACAGCTAATTTATCAGCATATATGGATTCGTTTCTCCAAAAATATGCCCAGGGGGCCCCCTCATATATACGCGATACTAAGTCCTTTCTCCAAGAATTGGAGAGTATAGAATGGGAATCCGACTACAGTTGGGCCACGCTTGATGTGACATCTCTGTATACGGTAATCAATCACCGTTTGGGGCTGGAAGCTCTTGATCACTATATGTCCCAGGATTTGGACTTGTCCTCAGGCCAGAGGGATTTCATATTGACTTCTGTCCAGTTTATATTAGAACACAATTTTTTCTTTTTTAACGATCAACATTATCTCCAGATAACAGGTACCGCCATGGGCACCAGGTTCGCCCCCAGTTATGCCAACACCTATATGCGGAGATGGGAAGAACTCTTCGTATGGTCTGGGCATGACTGGAGGGAGAGCCTGGTGCTCTGGCGGCGTTATATTGACGATGTGATCGTCATCTGGAAGGGGTCTTCTGACAGCTTTTCAGATTATGTTCATTATCTCAATTCCAACTTGTTCAACCTTGTCTTTACTCCTGAGTGGAACAAGAGCAGGATCCATTTTTTGGACCTCGAAATTTTCTGTGATCAGGGCCAAATCCATACTAAATGTTTCTTCAAGCCAACGGATGGCAATGGTTTCGTCCACCAACGTAGCTGCCACCACAAACCGTGGCTTAAAGGCATAGCGCGTAGTCAGTTCACTAGACTGAAGCGCAATTGTTCCCGCCCACATGATTTCCATACCCAGTCCACACATATAAAGAACAAATTGTGTGCGAGGGGCTATAACAAAAACACCCTAGAGAAAGAGATCCGCTCCATAGGCTCTTTAGAACGAAGCCAACTTTTGGAGGACAAACCACCGGGCACAGGAGGGAGGGGTAATTTTAGATCTTCCTTTGTAACTCAATACAATACCGATCATCTTAAGATAAAGAGAAGTTTAACTGAATTCTGGCCTATCTTACAACAGGACCCCATTTTGGGCAGTTCTCTATCTGAACGTCCAACAGTGATTTTCAAGCGAAATAAGAACCTTAAGAACATGCTAGCGCCTAGCTATGCGATTAAAACCAACAGATCTAATGTACCTCCCGATTCAGGTTGTTTTAGAGGATGCAATAGCTGCAAAGCTTGCACCACTGCCCATATGGAAAGAACCAAGGAATTCGGCAGTTGTGTAACTGGAGAATCCTTTGGGATTAAATCACCAATTAGTTGCCACACAGACCATGTAGTATATTTACTGCAGTGTCCGTGTGGCAAACAGTATGTGGGACGGACACAACGTATTTTTAAAGTTAGAATCTTGGAACACCTGAACAATATACGTAAGGGACTTGTTACTCATTCAGTCTCCGCCCACTGCTCCAGCTGTCCTTCTTTTTCATTTAAAGAATTTCGATGTATGGGGATCGAGCATGTTCTGCCCTATTGGCGGGGAGGAGATAGAGTTAAGAAGCTATCCCAGAGGGAAACCTTCTGGATACACAAGTTAAAGACCCTGGAACCCAGGGGCTTAAATATTGGGATAGATCTTGTGTGCTTTTTGGAGTAACCGTAACGATTACTCTTCTCTCTATAATTTCTTTTTTAAGGGAGTACCCTTCCTCTAGACAAAGGAGTACCAATCAATTATATAGGTTACTAGGGACATGTTAATGTGGACTCCCTCTGGCCTGGGGATAACTTTTTTCTCCTTTTTCTCCTTTCTTTTTCTTTTGATGATATGGGACAATGAGAGTGATCTATTTTTGGTGCATATGTATGAAACCAAAGAATATAATTAAGATAAAAAACAGATCAAGATAGCATATATGAAACAATAATAATAACTAACGTAGTTTATATTATACAGTTATGTGTACTAATCAGGTATTTATAATGTCCTTAACTAATAATATTTAGGGAACATTTGTAAAATTTATAGGTTATGGTTTTTTAGTTGATTATTTTTTTAGCCTATTAGGTATGAGTCACTTGGATAATTTTGTAATAGGTGCTTGTCACCTTTACTGATTCACGGAGGAATCTATAACTTCAAACAGGTTTTTGGAGATAAGGTGCGTGTCACTTTAAAATAAACCTATGGAGGGGTTTATTATGACAATATCCTCAATAAAGAAGAGGTTTATAGAAATTTATGAAGAGTCTGTCACTTTAAATAGATTTGCAGAGAAGGTGTTTGCTATTTCCATAGAATTACAGACACCAGAAGTATAATGTTTAATGTTTAATTAATAGTTCACTCAAGTAACTAATTATGTTTGTATATCACATATTAATTTATTTTTTCTCTTTCTAGAGATTAATTGCACCTTTAGTTATGTTTTGAGCTTTTAAGGGCTTTTTTAAATGTATTAGGATGTTTTCGATTGAGATAGTTGTGTAATACCCACTGAGCATGTGCGGACTGCCCTTGGAACGCATGTGGAACGCATGTGGAACGCACGTGGAACGCATGTGGAACGCGGAAGTGAAAGAAAACGTCTACTCCTTGGTAATCATGAACCCTGCTCCTGAGTTGTGACAGGGAATGATATACCTTATGTCTGGGCATCAGCAATTGGACTGGTGCAGGATCGCAAGAGACTGACCTAGCGGAATCCTGTTTCTATGTTGAGTGTATGATCTGCCAGGGGTGAAGGGTTTGTTTTGCGGGACTCAGGGGTGAAAATCCTGCTTGCACCTAGCAATAAACTGGGTATGGTAGATATTAGACAGTAGCATACCCTGCGGTGTAACTGATAATAAATGAAAGTCGGCATAATAAACATAGGGATTGAAAACACCTTATGTTGATATAATATGTACCTGCTAAATCAAATGACCTGATGACTTAGACACCGCCTTCCCATTGATGTGCGTGCGGCAGGGCCAGGCGTCTCTACATCTCCAGGACATAAGAGCAGAAAGGCCTACGAGGTCGTCTATGACATAGTTGAAGAGATTGAAAATCATAATGGTGTCCATCATAGACTTCTGAGGAGGTGGGAAAAATAGATCCCACTCAAGACCAGCAGCAGGACAGCTAGCTGGGCTAGGAGACCCTGATGCCGAAGAAGCATCATCCAGGTGTTAGGGCGCATTCCACCTCTACAGTGGATGGAGGGGTAACTGACACATAAGACTTGGGCATCATTGCATCAGAAAACCAAATCCCACAGAAGTGACAAAAATACAGAAAAAATAATGCCCCCTAGTAATCTAACTTCAGGGCAAAGGAGAAAAATAAACACTAAAAAGGGGGCAAAAAAACTAAAACAACCCCCTATCTAAACACTAGAGAGAATTAATCACCCAACCTAGTCCCCTAGATCAATAACCAAAAACTAGTGATGTACCGAACTGTTCGCTGGCGAATAGTTCCCGGCGAACATAGCGTGTTCGCGTTCGCCACGGCGGGCGAACACATGCGCGGTTCGATCCGCCCCCTATTCGTCATCATTGAGTAAACTTTGACCCTGTGCCTCACGGTCAGCAGACACATTCCAGCAAATTAGCAGCAGACCCTCCCTTCCAGACCCTCCCACCTCCTGTACAGCATCCACAGGAAAAGTGTAGCTGCTGCTCATTTGATAGGGAAATGGATAGCTAGGCTAGGGTATTCAGTGTCCACTACAGTCCTGAAGGACTCATCTGATCTCTGCTGTAAGAACAGCACCCCAAAAAGCCCTTTTTAGGGCTAGAACATCAGTCTGCTTTTTTTTTTTCTGTGTAATGTAATTGCAGTTGCCTGCCTGCCAGCTTCTGTGTCAGGCTCACAGTGGATACTGTGCCCACTTGCCCAGTGCCACCACTCATATCTGGTGTCACAATAGCTTGCATTTAAAAACCAAAACAATTTTTTTTCACTGTAATAGATTGAATAGCAGTTGTCTGCAAGCGTCTGGGTGTCAGGCCTTCAGCGTGTACTCTGCCAACTTCTGCCAGTCCACTTTGCCACTCATATCTGGTGTCACAATAGCGTGCCTTTAAAAAGAAAAACGTTTTTCACTGTAAGCTAGTAGCAGTCAGTGTCCTTCAAGCGGGTGTCAGGCCTTCAGCGTGTACTCTGCCAACCTCTGCCAGTCCACTTTGCCACTCATATCTGGTGTCACAATAGCGTGCCTTTAAAAAGAAAAAAAAAATTTCACTGTAAGCTAATAGCAGTCAGTGTCCTTCAAGCGGGTGTCTGTCACGTATTCATCCGCTTATAAAAATGTGGTTAATGACATTTACTGTCCACACAGGAAAAGTTGTGCCGAGCAGCAACCTAATCCACAGAAGGGTTAATGCTGAGCAGCAATTATGCAAATTAAACCTGGTAACTGAATTTGGGGTCAAAGGCCGGTTACAGCCTATCAGATCTAGAGGAGGGGTATTTAGGCCCAGTTCTCAGCCTGCTCAGTGCCCTGTCGTGGTTTCCCTTGTGGTTGTCCGAGAGCGCGTTCCTGTTTATAGTTTTCTACCTGTTTTTTGACTTTGACTTTGTTTATTGACTTCTCTGTATTCTGGTATCCTGACTCCTGGCTTTCCTCATCGCTGTGTCCCTTTCTGTGTTCCCTGACCTCGGCTAGTATTTTTGACTATTCTTTGTATGTTAAATCCGGCCATTCTAAGGACCGGTAATACGTTACTTATTTGTCATCCGTGCTATACAGTTCTACGTGCTGGATCAAACAGTAATCCTGACAGTGTCAGGCCTTCAGCGTGTACTCTGCCAACCTCTGCCAGTGTACTTTGCCACTCATATCTGGTGTCACAATAGCGTGCCTTTAAAAAGAAAAAAAGTTTTTCACTGTAAGCTAATTGCAGTCAGTGTCCTTCAAGCGGGTGTGTCAGGCCTTCAGCGTGTACTCTGCCAACCTCTGCCAGTCCACTTTGCCACTCATATCTGGTGTCACAATAGCGTGCCTTTAAAAAGAAAAAAAGTTTTTCACTGTAAGCTAATAGCAGTCAGTGTCCTTCAAGCGGGTGTCATCCCCTTGCCCAGCGTCTGACAGCTGGCTAGTCTGAACTATTAGCCCGCCAGCTTTTACCATACAAGCTGGTGGAGTCTGAGGCGTTCAAAACATTTGTGGCTATTGGGATACCGCAGTGGAAGGTACCCGGACGAAATTTCTTTGCACAAAAGGCAATCCCCAACCTGTACTCGATTGTGCAAAAGTGTTGGGGCAAGGGTCCATCTGACCACTGATACCTGGTCTGCAAAGCATGGTCAGGGCAGGTATATCACCTACACTGCGCATTGGGTAAACCTGCTGACGGCTGCCAAGCATGGAATGCGTGGCTCTGCAGAGGAGTTGGTGACACCGTCACGACTTGCAGGCAGGCCTGCTGCCACCTCCTCTACTCCTCCTACTCCATCCTCTTCCATAACCTCCTCGGCTGAGTCCTCTTCTGCTGCTGCGTCTTGCTCCACATCAACGGCACCCCCCCAGCTCCCAAGGTACTATTCCACATCCTGGATACGGCAGTGTCACGCCGTTTTTTTTTGTGTGTCTGCCTCGGACAACAGCGATGCCATTTGCAACCTGTGCCAAAGGAAACTGAGTCGTGGGAGGTCCAACACCCACCTAGGTACAACTGCTTTGCGTAGGCACATGATCTCACATCACAAACGCCTATGGGATCAACACATGAGTACAAGCAGCACGCCTACTCTAAGCCGCCATCCTCCTCCTGGTCCAGCATCTTCAGCCACGTCAACCACTGCTGTCCTTCTTGCCCCCTCTCAACCATCCACCACTCCGTCTCCCGCCTTGAGCAGTTCCCGCTCATCTGCCCACAGTCATGTGTCTGTCAAGGACATGTTTGAGCGTAAGAAGCCAATGTCACCAAGTCACCCCCTTGCCCAGCGTCTGACAGCTGGCTTGTCCGAACTATTAGCCCGCCAGCTTTTACCATACAATCTGGTTGAGTCTGAGGCGTTCAAAAAATTTGTAGCTATTGGGACACCGCAGTGGAAGGTACCCGGCCGGAATTTCTTTTCACAAAAGGCAATCCCCAACTTGTACTCGATTGTGAAAAAGGAAGTCATGGCATGTCTGGCACACAGTGTTGGGGCAAGGGTCCATCTGACCACTGATACCTGGTCTGCAAAGCATGGTCAGGGCAGGTATATCACCTACACTGCGCATTGGGTAAACCTGCTGACGGCTGACAAGCAAGGAATGCGTGGCATTGCAGAGGAGTTGGTGACACCGCCACGAATTGCAGGCAGTCCTGCTGCCACCTCCTCTACTCCTCCTACTCCATCCTCTTCCATAACCTCCTCGGCTGAGTCCTCTTGTGCCGCTGCTTCTTGCTCCACATCAACGGCACCCCCCCAGCTCCCCAGGTACTATTCCACATCCCGGATACGGCAGTGTCACGCCGTCTTGGGTTTGACTTGCTTGAAAGCAGAGAGTCACAGCGGACAAGCACTCCTGTCCGCCCTGAACGCACAGGTGGAAAAGTGGCTGACTCCGCAGCAACTGGATATCGGCAAAGTGGTTTGTGACAACGGAACAAATTTGTTGGCGGCATTGAAGTTGGGCAAGTTGACACATGTGCCGTGCATGGCACATGTGTGTAATCTGATCGTACAACGCTTTGTGCATAAGTACACAGGCTTACAGGACGTCCTGAAGCAGGCCAGGAAGGTGTGTGGCAATTTCCGGCGTTCCTACACGGCCATGGCGCACTTTGCAGATATCCAGCGGCGAAACAACATGCCAGTGAGGTGCTTGATTTGCGACAGCCAGACACGTTGGAATTCAACACTCCTAATGTTCGACCGCCTGCTCCAACAAGAAAAAGAGGTGACAAACCTAGTCAGTCGCACCGAAGGCACCATCAGCGACATCATACCATCAGTGGCGTCGCTAGGGGGGGCCAGAGGGGGCCATGGCCCCCCCTACATCATGCTGTGCCCCCCCTTGGGCCCCCCCAAATGCCAGCAACTTGCTGGCCATGTGTCTAAATTATATTCCCTCGGGCTGTAACAGTGTGTGACAGCCCGAGGGAATGCAGAAAAGAGCAGCTGGAACAGGGCTGGGGGCTGTCTGTGGCCAGAGGGGAGCACTGACTGGCTCTCCGGCACAGGCCCCGCCCCCAAACGAAGCCCTGCCTCCCGCACATAAGCCCCACCCCGCCGTTAAGCAGCAGCCCATGCTGCTGCTGGAAAGGATGAAAGATGGCTGCCTGACCCCCAGCAACAGCCTCCAGTGACAGGTAGGCTTAATGTGCTTGTGTGTGTGTGTCTGTCTGTCTGTCTGCCTGCAAGTGAGGAAGCTTGTGTGTCTGTATCTATGTACTCAGCAGTCTGTGTGTGTATGGACTCAGCAGTCTGTGTGTGTCTGTGTATGGACTCAGAAGTCTGTGTGTGTGTATGGACTCAGCAGTCTGTGTGTATGGACTCAGCAGTCTGTATGTGTGTGTGTGTGTGGACTCATCAGTGTGTGTGTGGACTCAGCAGTGTGTGTATGGACTCAGCAGTCTGTGTCTGTGTATGGACTCAGCAGTCTGTGTATGGACTCAGCAGTATGTATCTGTGTATGGACTCAGCAGTCTGTATGTGTGTGTGTGTGTGTGTATGGACTCAGCAGTCTGTATGTGTGTGTATGGACTCAGCAGTGTGTGTGTATGGACTCAGCAGTCTGTGTGTGTATGGACTCAGCAGTCTATGTGTGTGTGTGTTTATGGACTCAGCAGTCTGTGTGTGTGTGTGTGTGTGTGTGTGTGTATGGACTCAGCAGTCTGTGTGTGTGTGTGTATGGACTCAGCAGTCTGTGTGTGTGTGTGTGTGTGTGTGTGTGTGTGTGTATGGACTCAGCAGTCTGTGTGTGTGTATGGACTCAGCAGTCTGTGTGTGTGTATGGACTCAGCAGTGTGTGTGTATGGACTCAGTAGTCTGTGTCTGTGTATGGACTCAGCAGCCTGTGTCTGTGTATGGACTCAGCAGTCTGTAAGTGTGTGTGTATGGACTCAGCAGTCTGTATGTGTGTGTGTATGGACTCAGCAGTCTGTGTGTATGTGTATGGACTCAGCAGTGTGTGTGTGTATGGACTCAGCAGTCTGTATGTGTGTATGGACTCAGCAGTCTGTATGTGTGTGTGTATGGACTCAGCAGTCTGTATGTGTGTGTGTGGACTCAGCAGTGTGTGTGTATGGACTCAGCAGTCTGTATGTGTGTGTGTGTATGAACTCAGCAGTCTGTGTGTGTATGGACTCAGCAGTCTGTATGTGTGTATGGACTCAGCAGTCTGTATGTGTGTATGGACTCAGCAGTCTGTATGTGTGTATGGACTCAGCAGTCTGTATGTGAGTATGAACACAGCAGTCTCTGTGTGTGTATGGACTCAGCAGTGTGTGTGTGTGTATGGACTCAGCAGTCTGTGTGTGTGTGTGTGTATGGACTCAGCAGTAAGCGTCTGTGTATGGACTCAGCAGTCTGTAAGTGTGTGTGTATGGACTCAGCAGTCTGTGTGTGTGTGTGTGTGTGTGGACTCAGCAGTGTGTGTGCATGGACTCAGCAGTCTGTATGTGTGTATGGACTCAGCAGTCTGTATGTGTGTGTGTATGGACTCAGCAGTCTGTATGTGTGTGTGTGTGTGTGTATGGACTCAGCAGACTGTATGTGTGTGTGTATGAACTCAGCAGTCTGTATGTGTGTGTGTGTATGGACTCAGCAGTCTGTGTGTGTATGGACTCAGCAGTCTGTATGTGTGTATGGACTCAGCAGTCTTAACCCCGCCGTTAAGCAGCAGCCCATGCTGCTGCTGGAAAGGATGAAAGATGGCTGCCTGACCCCCAGCAACAGCCTCCAGTGACAGGTAGGCTTAATGTGCTTGTGTGTGTGTGTCTGTCTGTCTGTCTGCCTGCAAGTGAGGAAGCTTGTGTGTCTGTATCTATGTACTCAGCAGTCTGTGTGTGTATGGACTCAGCAGTCTGTGTGTGTCTGTGTATGGACTCAGAAGTCTGTGTGTGTGTATGGACTCAGCAGTCTGTGTGTATGGACTCAGCAGTCTGTATGTGTGTGTGTGTGTGGACTCATCAGTGTGTGTGTGGACTCAGCAGTGTGTGTATGGACTCAGCAGTCTGTGTCTGTGTATGGACTCAGCAGTCTGTGTATGGACTCAGCAGTATGTATCTGTGTATGGACTCAGCAGTCTGTATGTGTGTGTGTGTGTGTGTATGGACTCAGCAGTCTGTATGTGTGTGTATGGACTCAGCAGTGTGTGTGTATGGACTCAGCAGTCTGTGTGTGTATGGACTCAGCAGTCTATGTGTGTGTGTGTGTTTATGGACTCAGCAGTCTGTGTGTGTGTGTGTGTGTGTGTGTGTATGGACTCAGCAGTCTGTGTGTGTGTGTGTATGGACTCAGCAGTCTGTGTGTGTGTGTGTGTGTGTGTGTGTGTATGGACTCAGCAGTCTGTGTGTGTGTATGGACTCAGCAGTGTGTGTGTATGGACTCAGCAGTGTGTGTGTATGGACTCAGTAGTCTGTGTCTGTGTATGGACTCAGCAGCCTGTGTCTGTGTATGGACTCAGCAGTATGTGTATGTGTATGGACTCAGCAGTCTGTAAGTGTGTGTGTATGGACTCAGCAGTCTGTATGTGTGTGTGTATGGACTCAGCAGTCTGTGTGTATGTGTATGGACTCAGCAGTGTGTGTGTGTATGGACTCAGCAGTCTGTATGTGTGTATGGACTCAGCAGTCTGTATGTGTGTGTGTATGGACTCAGCAGTCTGTATGTGTGTGTGTGGACTCAGCAGTGTGTGTGTATGGACTCAGCAGTCTGTATGTGTGTGTGTGTATGAACTCAGCAGTCTGTGTGTGTATGGACTCAGCAGTCTGTATGTGTGTATGGACTCAGCAGTCTGTATGTGTGTATGGACTCAGCAGTCTGTATGTGTGTATGGACTCAGCAGTCTGTATGTGAGTATGAACACAGCAGTCTCTGTGTGTGTATGGACTCAGCAGTGTGTGTGTGTGTATGGACTCAGCAGTCTGTGTGTGTGTGTGTGTATGGACTCAGCAGTAAGCGTCTGTGTATGGACTCAGCAGTCTGTAAGTGTGTGTGTATGGACTCAGCAGTCTGTGTGTGTGTGTGTGTGTGTGGACTCAGCAGTGTGTGTGCATGGACTCAGCAGTCTGTATGTGTGTATGGACTCAGCAGTCTGTATGTGTGTGTGTATGGACTCAGCAGTCTGTATGTGTGTGTGTGTGTGTGTATGGACTCAGCAGACTGTATGTGTGTGTGTATGAACTCAGCAGTCTGTATGTGTGTGTGTGTATGGACTCAGCAGTCTGTGTGTGTATGGACTCAGCAGTCTGTATGTGTGTATGGACTCAGCAGTCTGTATGTGTGTATGGACTCAGCAGTCTGTATGTGTGTATGGACTCAGCAGTCTGTATGTGAGTATGAACACAGCAGTCTCTGTGTGTGTATGGACTCAGCAGTGTGTGTGTGTGTATGGACTCAGCAGTCTGTGTGTGTGTGTGTGTGTATGGACTCAGCAGTAAGCGTCTGTGTATGGACTCAGCAGTCTGTATGTGTGTGTGTATGGACTCAGCAGTCTGTGTGTGTATGGACTCAGCAGTCTGTATGTGTGTATGGACTCAGCAGTCTGTATGTGTGTATGGACTCAGCAGTCTGTATGTGTGTGTGTGTGTATGGACTCAGCAGTCTGTATGTGTGTGTGTGTGTATGGACTCAGCAGACTGTATGTGTGTGTGTATGAACTCAGCAGTCTGTGTGTGTGTATGGACTCAGCAGTCTGTGTGTGTATGGACTCAGCAGTCTGTGTGTGTGTATGGACTCAGCAATCTGTGTGTGTGTATGGACTCAGCAGTGTGTGTGTGTGTGTGTGTGTATGGACTCAGCAGTCTGTGTGTGTGTGTATGGACTCAGCAGTGTGAGTGTATGAATTCAGCAGTCTGTATGTGTATGAATTCAGCAGTCTGCGTGTGTGTGTATGGACTCAGCAGTGTGTGTATGGACTCAGCAGTCTGTGTGTGTGTGTATGGACTCAGCAGTCTGCGTGTGTGTGTGTGTATGGACTCAGCAGTGTGTGTGTATGGACTCAGCAGTCTGTATGTGTGTATGCACTCAGCAATCTCTGTGTGTGTGTGTGTGTGTGTGTATGGTCAGCAGTCTGTGTCTCACTGTGTGTAAGGACTCAGCAGTCTGTGTGTGTATGGACTGTATGAAGGGAAATGTGTTTGTTTTTTAATAATCCTTGGTGGAAAATAATGAATTCTCGACCAGGGATTATATAAAAAAAAAACACATTGTGTCGGGGGCGGGGCTTAACATGTGACAGGGGCGGGGCCAAACTGCCATGAGGGCGGGGTTAAATGTGCCCCCCTACTTTTGTCCCTGGCCCACCATGTGCCCCCCTAAAAATGAATCCTAGAGACGCCACTGCATACCATTTGTTTTCTTCCTGGAGCGTGCCCAGCAGTCTATGTGTGTGTGTGTGTTTATGGACTCAGCAGTCTGTGTGTGTGTGTGTGTGTGTGTGTGTATGGACTCAGCAGTCTGTGTGTGTGTGTGTATGGACTCAGCAGTCTGTGTGTGTGTGTGTATGGACTCAGCAGTCTGTGTGTGTGTGTGTATGGACTCAGCAGTGTGTGTGTATGGACTCAGCAGTCTGTGTCTGTGTATGGACTCAGCAGCCTGTGTCTGTGTATGGACTCAGCAGTATGTGTATGTGTATGGACTCAGCAGTCTGTAAGTGTGTGTGTATGGACTCAGCAGTCTGTATGTGTGTGTGTATGGACTCAGCAGTCTGTGTGTATGTGTATGGACTCAGCAGTGTGTGTGTGTATGGACTCAGCAGTGTGTGTGTGTATGGACTCAGCAGTCTGTATGTGTGTATGGACTCAGCAGTCTGTATGTGTGTGTGTATGGACTCAGCAGTCTGTATGTGTGTGTGTGGACTCAGCAGTGTGTGTGTATGGACTCAGCAGTCTGTATGTGTGTGTGTATGAACTCAGCAGTCTGTGTGTGTATGGACTCAGCAGTCTGTATGTGTGTATGGACTCAGCAGTCTGTATGTGTGTATGGACTCAGCAGTCTGTATGTGTGTATGGACTCAGCAGTCTGTATGTGTGTATGGACTCAGCAGTCTGTATGTGAGTATGAACTCAGCAGTGTGTGTGTGTGTATGGACTCAGCAGTCTGTGTGTGTGTGTGTATGGACTCAGCAGTAAGCGTCTGTGTATGGACTCAGCAGTCTGTAAGTGTGTGTGTATGGACTCAGCAGTCTGTATGTGTGTTTGTGTATGGACTCAGCAGTCTGTGTGTGTGTGTGTATGGACTCAGCAGTGTGTTTGCATGGACTCAGCAGTCTGTATGCGTGTATGGACTCAGCAGTCTGTATGTGTGTGTGTATGGACTCAGCAGTCTGTATGTGTGTATGGACTCAGCAGTCTGTATGTGTGTATGGACTCAGCAGTCTGTATGTGTGTATGGACTCAGCAGTCTGTATGTGTGTATGGACTCAGCAGTCTGTATGTGAGTATGAACTCAGCAGTGTGTGTGTGTGTATGGACTCAGCAGTCTGTGTGTGTGTGTGTATGGACTCAGCAGTAAGCGTCTGTGTATGGACTCAGCAGTCTGTAAGTGTGTGTGTATGGACTCAGCAGTCTGTATGTGTGTTTGTGTATGGACTCAGCAGTCTGTGTGTGTGTGTGTATGGACTCAGCAGTGTGTTTGCATGGACTCAGCAGTCTGTATGCGTGTATGGACTCAGCAGTCTGTATGTGTGTGTGTATGGACTCAGCAGTCTGTATGTGTGTGTGTATGAACTCAGCAGTCTGTGTGTGTGTATGGACTCAGCAGTCTGTGTGTGTGTATGGACTCAGCAGTCTGTGTGTGTATGGACTCAGCAGTCTGTATGTGTGTATGGACTCAGCAATCTGTGTGTGTGTATGGACTCAGCAGTGTGTGTGTGTGTGTGTATGGACTCAGCAGTCTGTGTGTGTGTGTATGGACTCAGCAGTGTGAGTGTATGAATTCAGCAGTCTGTATGTGTATGGACTCAGCAGTCTGCGTGTGTGTGTAAGGACTCAGCAGTGTGTGTATGGACTCAGCAGTCTGTGTGTGTGTGTATGGACTCAGCAGTCTGCGTGTGTGTGTGTGTGTGTATGGACTCAGCAGTGTGTGTGTATGGACTCAGCAGTCTGTATGTGTGTATGCACTCAGCAATCTGTGTGTGTGTGTGTGTGTGTGTATGGTCAGCAGTCTGTGTCTCACTGTGTGTAAGGACTCAGCAGTCTGTGTGTGTATGGACTGTATGAAGGAAAATGTGTTTGTTTTTTAATAATCCTTGGTGGAAAATAATGAATTCTCGACCAGGGATTATATAAAAAAAAAACACATTGTGTCGGGGGCGGGGCTTAACATGTGACAGGGGCGGGGCCAAACTGCCATGAGGGCGGGGTTAAATGTGCCCCCCTACTTTTGTCCCTGGCCCACCATGTGCCCCCCTAAAAATGAATCCTAGAGACGCCACTGCATACCATTTGTTTTCTTCCTGGAGCGTGCCCTGCGAAGAGTGCTGGATCAGGCCGTAGATGAGCGTGAAGAGGAAGAGTTGTGGTCACCATCACCACCAGAAACAGCCTTATCAGCATCGCTGGAAGAGGATTGTGAGGAAGAAGAGTCAGAGGAGGAATGTGGCTTTGAGGAGGAGGAGGAAGACCAGCCACAACAGGCATCCCAGGGTGCTCGTTGTCACATATCTCGTACCTGTGGTGTTGTACGTGGCTGGGGGGAAGAACATACCTTCATTGAGATCACCGAGGAGGAGGAACGGGAAATGAGTAGCTCGGCATCCAACCTTGTGCAAATGGGGTCTTTCATGCTGTCGTGCCTGTTGAGGGACCCTCGTATAAAAAGGCTGAAGGAGAACGACCTGTACTGGGTGTCCACGCTACTAGACCCCCGGTATAAGCAGAAAGTGGCTGAAATGTTACCAAATTACAACAAGTCGGAAAGGATGCAGCATTTGCAAAATAAATTAAAAAGTATGCTTTACACAGCATATAAGGGTGATGTCACAGCACAACGGGAATCTAACAGGGGAAGAGGTGAAAGTCATCCTCCTCCTCCCACGACCATGCCGGCAAGGACAGGACGCTTTAAAGACGTGTTGTTGATGGAGGACATGCAGAGCTTTTTAAGTCCTACGCATCGCAACAGCCCTTCGGAATCCACCCTCAGAGAATGACTCGACCGACAGGTAGCAGACTACCTCGTCTTAACTGCAGATATCGACACTCTGAGGAGCGATGAACCCCTTGGCTACTGGGTGTGCAGGCTTGACCTGTGGCCTGAGCTATCCCAATTTGCAATAGAACTTCTGGCCTGCCACGCTTCAAGTGTCCTGTCAGAAAGGACCTTCAGTGCAGCAGGAGGTATTGTCACTGAGAAGAGAAGTCGCCTAGGTCAAAAAAGTCTAGATTACCTCACCTTTATTAAGATGAATGAGGGATGGATCCCGAAGGAACTGACAGTGGGCGATACATTCGACTAAAAAAGGCCTGCTGAGATGAGCTGCCTTGGGCTTAAAATGGTCCACATGCTGCTGTATTTTAGCTCTGAATGCCGGTTGACTTGCGTGATCCACCACCAACTAGGGTTCAAGCTGCAATGTTTTAGGGCACTTTCTGCCTGGGAAACAAACATCAATTAAACATAACAGGGATTAAACTGATAGGAATAGTACTACTTAACACACCACTCCTATCTGGTGGCACATTAGATTGCACGCGCAGTGCCCCAAATTTGAAGTAGGAGGACCGACCAAGCATCTTTTTCCATCTCCCGGTTCCTAAAATCGATGCCATATACACGTCCCCTGATAGGGCGTCAGCTCGTTATTCTCTTGGGCGCCAGCTCGTTATTCTCTTTTTCACTTCACTAGGGACACTTTACTGCACTATGGGCACTTAGACCCACTCTTTGTCTTGCACAGTGTTATTCCTAGCCATCATCTGTGATGGGAAATCAGGCAGTCATCTAAACGTTTAGATTGAGCTTTAGCTTAGAACACCCTTGAAGGTGTTTAAGGAGATTAGGGCTAGTTTAGAGGATTCTTCTTAGACCTCTCTGAGTTTTTATAGCCCTTCTACCTATCCAGCATTTCTGGAAACTAGCTAAGAGAAAGGGTGGCTGTGTGTCTGTGATACATTTAACTTTATATCACCTTATTGACACTTTATCACTCCGGTCTCCATACTCTCTGACTATACCCACCTATTTAGAGGGAATTTCCTTGCCCCTGCAATTATTATATAATAGGTAATAGTATTACCATTATTATACAATTAGCCACTATAGGGGAATGAGTATAGTATCCCTTTGTTATTTATAAATGATACAATAAAGACTTTTGTCCATTACTCAATTTACTTTAACAAAAGGTACTAACCACGTTATTAGGAAGCATTACTCTGCTTTCCCTTTCTCCCTCTATTATACACCTATGCTCACTAGGATTTGTAGGTATCACTTTATTATAGTTGTCTAACTTTTTCCTATGCCAGTTTTAGATCTCCTTCTTGGGAGATTTTTTCTTTTTTCAGTTTATTAGCATACTTTTAGGGACCCTTGGTGTTGTACGTGGCTGGGTGGAGGAAGAGACCTTCAATGACATCAGTGAGGACAAGGAACGGACATGGCTAGCTTGGTATCCAACCTTGTGCAAATGGGGAGTTTGCGGTTGTGCAAATGGACTGTTTGCGGTTGTTTGCGGTGCGTTAAACGGGGAGTTTGGTCTGTCACTGTGAAGCGGGCGTAACCCTTACACTACCTGATCGATACAACATCATACAGTAGGTCCCCCCCTCATTATTTTCATGGCCCCCACCCACCACTCATGGGGGGGGGGGTGGGGGCGGGCGGGAGGACAGTAGGTCCCCCCATTGTGATTTATGGCCCCCACCCACCGCGCAGGGGTGGGGGCTGGGGGGAAGACAGTAGCCCCCCCCTTATCCTTATTCACTGAATATTCCCCAGTATAACAACGCTTGGCATTTAGTGAATATTCCCTATTCTGCTCTGTGTCAGTGTGTATCAGGGGCTCTGAGGACAGGTGTCAATCCATATCTGCCAAGTGACCCTATGTAGGGGGAACAGTCTCTGCGCTGTGTCAGTGTGTATCAGGGATCATTAGGATAGGTGTCAATCCATATCTGCCAAGTGACCCTATGTAGAAGGAACAGTCCCTATTTTGCTCTGTGTCAGTGTGTATCAGGGTCCCTGAGGACAGGTGTCAATCCATATCTGCCAAGTGACCCTATGTAGGGGGAACAGTCCCTATTCTGCTCTGTGTCAGTGTGTATCAGGGTCCCTGAGGACAGGTGCCAATCCATATCTGCCAAGTGACCCTATGTAGGGGGAACAGTCCCTATTCTGCTCTGTGTCAGTGTGTATCAGGGTCTCTGAGGACAGGTGTCAATCCATATGTCAAGGTGTCAATATGTCATATGTCAGGTGTCAATCCATATCCATTGTGATTTAGGAATGTTAGGTGATGTATGCCCTTTATGGATTAAAACCAGACTCTGCATCAACTGTGTAATTTTCCATGGGAGTTTTGCCATGGATCCCCCTCCGGCATGCCATAGTCCAGGTGTTAGTCCTCTTGAAACAACTTTTCCATCACTATTGTGGCCAGAAAGAGTCCCTGTGGGTTTTAAAATTTGCCTGCCCATTGAAGTCTATGGCGGTTAGCCCGGTTCGCCGGTTCACGAACGTTTGTGGAAGTTCGCGTTCGCCGTTCGCGACATCACTACAATACAAAATTTTGTGTTCGCGACATCACTACCAAAAACCTAACAAGGCAAGGAAAGGGACAAATTCACCCAGACCAGAAACACAGCACAGAGGAACTGAGGCAAGGAAGATAATCAGGGGAGTGTTGACTGGAACCTCAATAGCAAACCCGCAAAACATTTGGCTGCGAAAAAACAAGCACCGAATGTTTCTCTGGAACTGCAATTTTTAACATTGCAGCACTAAGTGCTATGGGTACACTGCATCCACACCACTTCAATGAGCTGAAGCGGTCTGGGTCCCTTTAGTGGTAGGGTTACTATTGCGAACTTGATTAGAAATTGCAAATTTAAATCCACAATAACTTTAGTGAATAAACCTGTGATAGTGTTTACATCAGGTATTTGCATGTCTAGAAATATGGTCCTGCATCTTTTAGAAGCCTCACATTACAAAGAAACACACATTGAGATCTTCTTATTAATAGTTTAATATTACATATAAAAAAATAAACCTTTTTTTTTTTAAATCTTTTCATGAAAATAACTCAGCAATTCCAATATAAAGGGGCACGACCTGGCTAGTCAAATGTTTGCCAAACATAAGCAGCTTTGAACAAAAACAAAAAACTGCTGCTTCTCATGTGAAATGAAAATGCTCAAGGCAAAGAAACTGGCTACTTTAAATGAGAAGATTCTTAACCCCATCATGAAATGAAATCTATATCAACTAATTGTACTGTTGTCGTACTTAACCCCTTAAAGACACATGACATGTGTGACATGTCATGATTCCCTTTTATTCCAGAAGTTTGGTCTGTAAGGGGTTAAACAAAACTCACTAAATAAAAAAAATACATATCTGAATGTATATCAGTGCTATCACAACGTAAATACAACTGAAATGAGAAAAAGGAAACTACAGAATATTGTAGTTCATTACCATTATCAAATTGATATTCTGGTAAGCACCCGATTAAATTATATTGTACTTTCTACTGATTCTCAATAGCAGAAATTCCATCAAGAACCTGTTACTAGTAAAACAGACCCTGAGAGATCACTGACTATTATTTCTCATTATTGTCTATTGATCTTCGTGATATTGGAGAGCCCTGGGAAAGCATTTCCATTATTTCTCATTATTGCCTATTATTTCTCATTTACGCAACGTGTAGCAGTCTTGGAAACTTGGGGAGATGCCTTATTCATTGGTATTTGTAAGGAAAGCAAAACTTTATATCACAGCATCAAGATAAAGTTTCTTATGAAAGGTTGTGTGACCTTCTATACTATTTGCATTATTGCACTATTTTGATTGATTCCTTTATATATTGTAGGGCTGCTAGGCAACGACTGTCCAGAATCCAGTACATTGCTCTAAATAATTGTAATTTATGGTTCCCTCCTTTCCAATTAATTTTCATGGCTTTATTTCATGTGCTTTATAGGATTGCATTATCCAGCATCCATTGTTACCAAGCAATAATTGTTCTCTAGTAAAATTATTAGATTGCTAATGTTTCATCAATTAATTATATCTGTTAAGTTTGTTCACTGAATAACAAGTAAATCTGGTTTAAAAGTAATATGTTGTATTTCTTTACATCATCACTGTAGCGAACCACAGGTAATCCGACCGGTTACCTCCACTATTTCCCTTCCTTCAGCCATTCAGGAACCCTTACAACAAGCAGACATCCATTTTCCCCACGTAACCTGATGAAATACAGTCCTGGAGGTACAGCAGGAATGACTCCGTTTATTTTCTACACATGACTTTTACAGACATGGGGTCTCCAACCCAAAAACAACAGGGGTTTCAACCGAAAGAAGCTGAAGGGGGAGGGAGGAAGGACAAAACATCTAGGTTAAACTGGGCTGGCCATGTCTCTGTGGCAACATCCTGCTGTGACAGGAAAAGGGAGGGGGAAGTGGTCCAGACAGACACTACATTCACAAAAGGAGGGGGTCCACAGCTGTATATAAAGGCACAATACATGAAATACATAATACAAGGGGAAAACCATGAACAGCCGGGGTTCCGTCACACAGCTCCTTCTTAACCACTAGGCGGCATACACGGACAGATCCCCAACAGATCGGCTTTTGGATGTCCAGGGAAGGGCTCACAGATCACTTCTCCAGTTCGTCTGTCTTGACAACCCATCAGCATTCCCATTTTGCCTACCCGGTCAGTAGTGTATGGTGAAGCCATAGGGCTGGAATGCCAGGCTCCATCGCAACAGCCTTGCATTGTCTCCCACAACCCAGTTAAGCCACACCAATGGGTTGTGATGTGTGAGCATGGCGAACTGCTGTCCATAGATGTAGGGTTGCAGCTTCTTGAGTGCCCACACTGCCAGACACTCCTTCTCGATGGCAGCGTAACTTACCTCCCTGGCTAGTAGCTTCCTGCTGAGTTAAGCTACTGGGTGTTCTCTGCCATCGTCCCTGACCTGGCTCAGCACCGCTCTTAATCCAAACATGGAAGCATCTGTTTGGATGAGAAAACGTATGCAGGGGTGGCATTTACCAGGGCTTACTTAAGGGCTTGGAACACCTGCTCACACTACGGAGCCCAGTTTACCTGTCTGGGTAGATTCTTTCAGGTCAGTGAGGGGCTTGGCTATGGCATTGTAATTGGGGACAAATTTTCTATAGTATCCAGCATGTCCTAGAAAGGCCAGCATTTGGATCTTAGTGCGGGGACAGGGCCAGTTTGGTACTGCCTCAACCTTGGCTGGCTCGGGCATCTACTTCCCACACCCGACCTGGTGGCCCAGGTTCTGTCCCTTGGCCATCCCTATGTTGCATTTACTGGGCTTTGGGGTTAACCCTGTGTCACGACACTCCTTAGTTGATTTGCCCTCGTGCAGTACCCACACTCACCACTATCACTGTTTGGCACTGTTCCTAATTTCTTTTCATTAGCACTTCACCTGGTCCTTGTTTAGCACCTATATAGTCTGGTTTCTCCCCTCACTCCTTGTCAGATCATTGTCTCTTGTCTCCTGTTTCTTGTTCCGTGGTTCTTGTTTCCTGGTTCCTGAGATTCTGACTCTTCGCTCCTTGATCCTGTATCCTCTGTTTCCTGGTCCTGTGTTCTCGTATCTTCTTGGTCTTATGTTCCTGTGTTTCGGTGTCCGCCTGGTCCTGCATTCCTGTGCCTCCCGATCCTGTGTTCTGATTCAGTGTTCCTGTCATCTGCCTTATTTCCAATGATCCTGACCCTACAGCCTTGTTCGTTTGTCCTGCTTCGGGCTTTACTTCCTGGTGTCATATATTTTTCTTTGTGGCTTAGGATCTGTGTCCCACCTATTTCTAGTGGTGGCTGCACAATCCTGCCCATATTATTATTCTGTGGCATTGTATATATTTATTAAATGTTTTTTTTGTTCTTATATCCTTTGGTTCTCTTTAATATATATATATATTTCTTGATTTAATCCATTCATCGTGTCTTTGCATTATTTCTTTGCTAAATTGGTTCCCACATTTAAAGGGACAGTGCTGTTCCAGGGCAGCACCCCTTCATGGCATGACACCCTTCCTCCCTAACCTGATCTAATACCGCTCCGACATGTCAGATGCTCCTCCCAAGTATCGCTGTATATGGCAATGTCGTCCAGGTATGCAGAGGCATAATCCTGGAGGCTATCCAACAGCCAGTCCACCCTCCTTTGGAAAGTGGCCAGGGCGTTCTTCATCCAGAATGGCATTACCTTAAATTGGTACAGGCCAAAGGGGGTAACGAAGGCCGACTTGGGGACAGCATCAAAAGTCTATTGTATTGAGGTACTGGCCCCGAGACATCTTGTCTAGGAGCTCGTCGATGCGGAGCATGGGGTAGGCATCGGAGATCATCTTGTCATTGAGCCTCCTGTAGTCCACACAGAACCGGGTGGCTCCATCCCGTTTCAGGACCAAGACTACTGGGGAGGCCCAAGGGCTTTGGGACGGTTCGATCACACCCAGTCGGAGTGTCTCCTGGATCTCCTGCTTCATGTTTTCCCGGACCGCCTCTGGTATCCGGTACGGGGTCTGCCTCAGAGGTAGCTGGGCGGGGGTCTCTACCCGGTGGGTGGCTAGGGGGGTAAATAGGGTGTCCCTTGCTGCAACCCCTTTCCCTCCCAGTGCTCCCTGACATCAGTTTGAACAGGGAGAACCCTGTGGATTCCTGAGGCACCTCCCGATAAGCGAACAGGAGATGTGGAATGAATCTCTCCCAATCCTTGCGAGTCGTGGCAAAGGTACTGAGCATCTGCTTTAGCGTGCCATTAAAGCGCACGCACAGGCCATTGGTCTGGGGTGGTATGGGGAACTCAGGATCGGTGTAATGCCGCATAACTTCCACAGCTGGTGGGTTACCTTGGCAGTAAACTGGATGCCCCATTATAAGACAATCTCCCAGGGAAAACCCATCTGGGAGAACACTTGCATCAGGGCTTTGGCTACAGTCTATGCCTGAATATTGCTCAGGGCGACTGCCTCAGGGTACCGAGTGGCGTAGTCTACAATTGTCAGAATGTATTTCTTCCCAGTGGAGACCAATGATATCGGCAGCTACTCTGCCGACGGGGTCTTCACTGATGGGTAGTGGATGGAGCGTGGCCTTGTGCCGGCCTGTCCCGCTTCCCCACCTACTGGCAGACATGGCTGGACCGACAGTACAGCTTCATGTCCTGGGAGATGCTTGGCCATAAGAGGCTTTGGGCGAGTCGGACGTGTGTCCAGCCCTGTCCCAAGTGCCCTGCCAGGGAGATTTTGTGAGCTATCTTCAGTAGCTCCTTTCGATACTTCCTGGATATCACTAACTGTTTGGTAGTAATAGGAGCAATCCCTGATTTTCCTTTCTCTACCATGTGATACAGTAAACCATTTTCCTATGTGAATCACTCATTATCCAATCCAGCTCGACTAGTGGCCAACTGATTTCTGCAGGACTGATTTCTATCTCCTCCCAAACTCGGCAGGGGTATCCGAGGGTAAGGGTGTCAGGGTAGGAGAAGGGCTACAGGGAATAGGATGAGGGGGACTGGGACGGGGTTGTGTACTCCTGATACGGCTATGGGAAATTGGGGCATGGGGATGGGTGCGTGTGCCAACCTGAGCCTCGGATTGTGAGGGGAAAACCACGAACAGCCGGGGTTCTGTCACAATCACCACACCAGGCTGCACTGGCAACGCCAATGATCACTGAAAATGCACACATTATTATGTGCTTTAGCTTTTACAACATTGACTGCATCAGTACTGGAGGGTTCTGTGGCATTTTTCGTTAGTGGGAATCTTGGTTTTGTTGGGTGGTGGAGCTTTATAAGTGTGGTAAGTCACGTTATTTATTTGGGAATATGGGCACAGCTAGAAGTAAACAGTGCCCTTAGCCTTTTTTTATGACTTTAGGTTAACCATTATTCCTTTAGGAACTGCAGTTATCTGCTCTATATTTTTTGCTCATGCAAGAAATTGTAAGTTGTACTATTTGTATACAATTGGTTACCAACAGGGCAATTGTATGTTATGCCTTGTTGTTTTAAACTGTATATTTAAAAGGCCGCTGTAAGATTAGAAATACATATCTGTATTCCTAATGTATTCCTAATGTTATATTCTAAATGTCCCTAGTTAGTATTTGCCCCCATCCCACCCCGCCTGCATGTGATGAAACGAAGAAAAAGAATAAAAGATGTTTGGATAGAATAAAAGAAAGATTTCAATTGATGAGGCGAAGTTCTCCCTTTAGCTCCTTTCCTGATATCACTTCCCCTCACTGGAAGTGGAAGGAGTTCTGGAAATGTGTACTGAGTGAAGGACAGGGGTGGCACAGAGGGGAGGTTGTGCAGCCATTGGTTCTCTGCAACCAGCATGCCGAGTGTGCTTGTATCAGATGCCAATTTTGCACAGAATTGACATTAGCCAGCCCAGAACTCTTGTCTAATAACTCCAAATGATGCCAGCGGTGGAGTTACAGCTCTGTTAGTAGAGGGTTTAATCCCTGTATGTGCACCGTTTCAAAGTGAAACACTACACATACAGACTCCATGCACCATGACCAGTTCAAATCATTTAAGTGGCCATGGTGCTTGGAACTTTAGTAATCAGTAATATGCGTGCCCACCGTTATGAAATGTGCGGCACTCACTAATGAGAGTAGAATAATAATTTGACTGCATTGCATGAGTAATGGCATGAAGACTTAGCTGTTGGGACAAAAGACAATAACAAAAATAATCAATGCTATCTACTCTGGAACAGTAACGTATATAAAGTAATTTAGTTTGCAAATGAATCATTCACATACGCCAAGTAATCCGGTTAATATTTACCTATGTAAACAGACAGGTTTTTTTTGTTTTTGTTTGTTATAACAAGCAACCAAACTAATACAATATTTATTCAAACTGACCTGATGTATGAGAGCATATTGTTTACACTCCTTCCTATTTATGTCTGCCTGCAGAGAAATGCTAGTTCCTGTTAGATTAGTTCATTTTGTAACAAACTGCTGTGTTGCATGCTGCTAGAGCAGAATAAACTGTTGTGATATACCACTGGCTGCTATCTGGCCAAGTACTCCATCCAAACAGTAAACAGTATTATTCTGGCAATGAGGATGAGATCCAGCTGTTGTTAAGGATAAAATAGGAGGATTATATAACTGTGCACAGAAGGGGATCTAGCGATACAGCAAGCATTTTGAAAAAAAAATTCCATTTTCAAAGTTCTAGCGAGAGTTAGAAAAGAAATTCTGCACATTGACAAATTGTATCTGCATCAATTTGAATGCAGTAAAAAGGACTTATAGAAAGAGTTTTATGCTTAAACATGTGGATTTTGAAAAAAAATATTCAGTAAGATTCCTGCCTACAATTGTGCTAGAAATTAGATCAATTTGTATAATGAATGCGGCGGCGAGGCTCATTTTCCTGTCTGCCCGCACTTCCCACCCCTCCCCCCCTCTGTCAGCCCCTGCATTGGCTTCCAGTTAGATATAAGGCTCAATTTAAGATTCTGGTGCTTGCTTAAAAGTCCCTACATAATGCTGCTCCAACCTACCTATCCTCCCTAATACACAAGCATGTCCCGTTGAGGCCCCTGTGCTGTGCTGAAGACCTACGTCTACCTCTGTTCATACTCCCACATCTGATGCTCGCTTCCAAGACTTATCCAGGGCTGCACCTTTTCTGTGGAACTCCCTTCCCTTCTCTGTTAGACTTTCACCCAGTCTCCACTCCTTCAAAAAATCTTTAAAAACACAGTTCTTCAGGAAAGCATATCATTTAAACTGTTAGCGGATTTTCATTACCCCCTTCCCCATGACTCCTCTCCTGCAACTGTCAAAAATAAGTTCTCAATTAATACTTTTCTAGCAACCTATTTTGTTAACCCTACTTATACCTTTTTGTGTCACTATACCCCATTCCCTCTATCATGTAAGCTCATTGAGCAGGGCCCTCAACCCCTCTGTTCCTGTGTGTCCATTTGTCTGGTTACAATTATGAGTCTGTTAGTCCACCCATTGTACAGCGCTATGGAATTTACTGGCGCTATATAAATAATAAAATAATAATAATATACAAACTCAATTTAGCTGAAAACATATGGAAAGCTGGGCAAAGTAACAGAAAATGTATTTCATATTAATAAATATTATGTATAAAGAAATCAAAGAATATAAAAAAGGTAATATGCAAAGGATGTGCATGTAATCTGCTAAGAGAAATTGTCTCAACTACAGACAGCTGTTTGTGAAGTAAGGTTTTACGTAAGATGAAATGCACATTTACCCAGTTCCATATGGACCTTCTTCCTTCTGTTTTTACAGTGGATTTTACATTAATGTACTCCCATCATTTATGTGTTATCTTTGCTCTTCTCTCTCCTTTTTAAAACTGTAATAATTATTTGTAGACATGCGCAATTCGTTTTTCTCCAAATGTAAATTTGGACGAGTTTCTGCAATTCGGACATTTGGATGCTTCCGAATGTCCAAATTGCCGAATTTCGGAAGTGCCGAACCAAACCGAATTGCAGAATTTCAGAAGTGCCTCGGATTTCTGAAAAGTGGCAAAACAAGAGAGGGAGGAAAAATTACATGAATAATGACCGGAATCTAACCTTAACCCTACCCCTAATAGTAACCCTACCCCTAATCCTACACCTGGATGTGTAAGTGGTTGTGGTGGTTAGGGTTAGGGAATTGCCGAAGTCCCGAATTTCGGAAGGGCCAAACCTAACCGAATTTTTGGCCCGTGCACATCCCTACTTATTTGTTTCATAATCTCATGATGACTGATACCTATAAACTAAACGGTATGATTTTATTATTTTATATTCTTCAATAAAATGTTCAACTACATTTACACAAACACTCAAACACAGACACCCATCATGTCCCTAGTAACACTGTTTTCAATGTTGATTGCTCTCCAGACCAGTTTTTAGAAAATAAACAATACTTAGAGTAAAAAAATGTATATTTAAATACTGTGACAAACTCCCCTTTTCAAGTGAGTTTGCCACAAGTTCTTGGAGGGGCCTGCTTGCCAGCCTCCTGCCCGCAGATTATGGACCATGTAAACTGTGATATAAAAGTTTCTGTTTGTCTATTGGAATTATATGGTTCCGTAACTGAGCAGCCGCACGAACCGGAGAACACCCTGGAGCTTGTTAAGCTTAATTGATGCATTGTTGCAATTTCCACTGCTGTGGTCTAAGTGTTCATCTGGGTGGCTACAATTCCTATGGACGACCACGAGGTGGCGGCCATCTTGTTCGCAAAAAAACACGAATAGACTTCAGGGGGACTTAACCGCGAATGCCCTGAAACTATTTTCAGCATGAAAACTTTGCGGTTCCCGGTCGGTTCCGCAGCGGCACTTAGCCGAAATTCTATGGAACTATTTTCGGCCTGAAGACTTCACGGTTCCCGGTCGGTTCTCCAGCGGCACTTAGCGGCACTTAGAGTCTATGGAACCATGACTGCGGTCGGTCAAATAAATACCATGAAATTCCTGAACCCCTGAACTTATATTTGGATATGTTGGGAACCCAGATCAGGGCTATCAGGGGATGTGTGGTTTTATGTATTTTTAGGGTACTTTTGGGGTGTTTTAAAAAAGTATGTTTTTTCTGGGTTTGGAGATAATTGGATTAGAATTAGTACAGTTACTGATCCAATTATCTCCCAGGCAGAGGGGAGGGATCATGTGCTGTGTGTGGGAGTGTCGTGCCTTGTAACCTTATTGTTATTGGTCTTGAAGTTGCAAATCAGTCCACCACAAGCTCCCTGTGGGCGTACCCCTTGCATGGGGATTGTCATACAAGGCCAAGTGTGGCTCCCATTAAACTTAGGTTCGTTTACCTCTTCATGAAGTCTTGGCTCATGTTTGGGGGATTGGAGAACTACATTCACTCTGGGGATTGCTATATCACAATACTCCCTTGAGTATAATCACTAGCTCTTAAGAGCTGGTCCTGCTACGCTCTCTGGACTAGGTCTTCCCACTGGAAGCTGGATCCTGGTCTTGGGTCCAGGGTGGGTGGAGGACGGCGAGACCCCAACCAAGTTGCGGCGGTTTGTGGGGTCTACGGTGGTTATGGTATTCCAGTACAATGATTATAGTGCTCGCAAGTACTAGGAAGCAGCGATTGATGGAGGTACCCTGTCAGGGTGCCAGGCAGTTTGTCACATATTTTGTGTGACTATCAAATTCAATAGTGTCTAAAAAAGCATTTTATAACGAGTGATAATGCTTTCCTATGGACGATTTTAATGCACACGCGGCAGGGTGTGGAGAGGTCACCAGCGCCAAAGGTGCCCGGCGTTAGAGAAAGGTAAGACCTAATAACCCTATAACTAGTTTTCCTGGCATTATAGTGGTCCTTTAATTTACAAAAAACTATTTTAATTTGATGTAGAAAAGTTTATTTTGTGACTTTAATACAGATTATAAAATATTCTATAAAATAAATATACCCAAAGCAAAATATAATTAGCACTATATGAATTTTGTATTGTTATTGTCTATTTTTTATCACTCCTCTTTGTTAAAGATTTCAGTGTGGATCAACATGAAAAGATATCTTGTTATAGATATGGATGTAGATTATAGTGAAAGTATACCTTGTAACAGGTATTATTATTATTATTATTGCCATTTATATAGCGCCAACAGATTCCGTAGCGCTTTACAATATTTTGAGAGGGGGGGATGTAACAATAAATAAGACAATTACAAGAAAACTTACAGGAATAATAGGTTGAAGAGGACCCTGCTCAAATGAGCTTACAGTCTATAGGAGGTGGGGTATTAGAAACATTAGGATAGGAAATATCAAGTAGGAGTGAAGCAGAGCTGGAGGAGAGAGCAAAGCACTATCCCATAGGAGAGCAAGAGACAGGTATGTAAGGGAGAGATTACTCTGGGAGGCCATACGCTTTCCTGAAGAGATGGGTTTTAAGGCCCTTCTTAAATGATTGAAGACTAGGGGAGAGTCTGATGGCAGTAGGCAAGTTATTCCATAGGAGAGGAGCCGCCCGTGAGAGGTCCTGCAAGCGTGAGTTGGCCGTACGGGTGCGAGCAGCGGTCAGGAGGTGGTCGCGGGCAGAGCGGAGGGTACGAGGAGGGGCATACCTCTGGATCAGTGAAGAGATATAAGAGGGGCTGGAATTGTTCAGTGCTTTAAATGTATGGGTTAGCACTTTGAATTGACTCCTATAGGATACAGGGAGCCAATGTAAGGACTGGCAGAGGGGCGAGGTGTGAGAGGACCGACTGGATAGGAAAATCAGTCTAGCTGCAGCATTCATTACAGACTGTAGCGGGGCAGTACGGCTTTTGGGGAGACCAATCAGGAGAGGGTTACAGTAATCCATGCGGGAAATTACTAGAGCATGGACAAGCTCCTTGGTAGCATCTTGCGTAAGAAAGGGGCGGATGCGGGCTATGTTTTTGAGTTGGAACCTACAGGACTTGGCAACAAACTGGATGTGAGACTCAAAGGTGAGACCAGAGTCAAGTATGACGCCAAGACAGCGCGCTTGTAGGGATGGACTTATGTGGATATCACTGACTTGAAGGGAGAGTGAGAGAGGAGGATCAGTATTAGGAGGAGGAAAGACAAGGAGTTCAGTTTTAGATAGGTTAAGTTTGAGAAAGCGTGACGACATCCAGTCAGAGATGGAAGAGAGGCAAGCAGGTATGGATATAGATGGAAGAGAGTGCAAGCAGGTATGGATATAGATCATAATAAAAGGACACAATGTTATGGTATGGATATAGATCATAATGAAAGGATACCATGTTATAGTTATGAATATCATAATGAAAGGATTGCATGTCTCAGGTATGGATGTAGATCATAATGTAAAGATACCATGTTATTGATATGGATATAGATCACAATAAAAGGACACAATGGATATAGATCATAATGAAATGTTACCATGTTGCCGTTATGAATATAGATCATAACGAATGGATACAATGTCATAGGTATGTGTCATGTTGCTGTATTGGTACAATAACATGACCATGTCTGATTGGTTCGTCCATGCAAGGTGGCCTCTTAATGGGTTACGGATACCACCACAGATGCCACTGCCTCCCATGTGGCCCCATATCCTTGTTGCATTTGGGTAGATGCTGTCACGATTACCAGGAGAACCCAAACACGCAGAAAGATCACAGACACACAGAATTGCAATACCGGTCCTTAGAATGGCCGGGCTATGCAAAAGAGATACAGAAGTCAGGGTACAAGCTGAAGTCAAGGATCACAGAAAACAGAGTAAACGAGAAACGATCCGAAGTCAGTAACCAGAGAATGAACCACAATACAAATGCGCTTTTGGGCTATGAAAGACCACAACAGGGCACTGAGGCAAGGGGGAGGTAAACTTAGATACACACAGGGTGTGTCTGATTAGCTAACTTCCAATTAGTGATAATTACAACACGGGTGAGGTGTCTTTTCCCTCTCTTGTGATCAGTTAGGTCATCACTGTGTGCCGGGTCACATGACCGGGTCTGACACACATATAAGGAAGCTGCCTTGGAGCGTGCAGCATCAAAAACACTGTCAGGTTGGGGAGCAGCAGCAGGGACAGCCACAAGCCGTGAACAGGATCCTAAAGATGGGGTAAGCAAGGACGCCGCGAGCGGCGCGGGGGCAGGGTTGCTTCTCGCCAGAAGCCCTTTATAGCTCCGCCCCTCTGATAATGTAAGTGGCGCGAACATGCTTACGTCATCGTGGCAACCATGTTTTGATTTTACTGGGGGCGGTACTGACCAATCTCTGACCTCCTAGTAGGCCAAGGCAATACCTTAAACTCTTGGCCATAATCCTCAAACCATTCCTGAACAATTCTTGCAGTGTGGCAGTGAGTTTAAATAATGAATCCTTCTGAACGAGGCCACTGCCATCAGGAAACAACATTGCCATGAAGGGTTGTCTGCAACAATCTCTATGTAGGTGGTACGTATCAAAATAACATTCACATGAATGTCAGGACCCAAGGTTTCCAAGCAGTACATTACCCAGAACATAACACTACCTCTGCCGGTCTGTCTTCTTCCCATGGTGCACGCGACCATCCACCTGATCTAAAAGAATGGGTAATTCATTAGACCAGGTATTTATTAGGTCTAATTCTGACACTCACATCGCCATTGAAGGAACTTTTGGTGGCGGACAAGGGTCAGCATGGGCACCTGTCTGCAGCTATGCAGCACCATAAAGAGCAAACTGCGATGCTCTGTGTGTTTTGATACCTCTCTATCATGGCCAGCATTACATTTTGCAGCGGTTTGAGCAAAGTAGCTCTTCTGTGTGACTGGCTTGCCTTTGCTCCCCACATGCATTATTGAGCTTTGGATGCCCTTAACCCTGAGGTTGTTTGTCCAGTTCTGGAAATTTTTTGGAAATAATGCGTCAGCCAAGTGTGCCAGGGTTGTAACTGGGATTGCTTACAACATTTACATATAGTATATGCCATGATATCTAATTCAGAGGAGAGAGTGGAGTTGTAGAGAGAGGTTACAGAACTGAGGCAGGTGATGTATGAGATGGGTAAAATGAGAGTTTAGAGGTTGGTGGAGAATTGCTGTAGGTCAAATCATTGGAGGTTTCTACAAGACTGATGTACAGAGGGTTGTGTGATATGGGTACAGGATATGCTAATGTCAAAAGTAGTTAGATAGAGGATATGGAACATTGAAGAGATTAGAAGTACAGAGGTACAGAGATTGGTGAAGATGAGATCAAGAGTGTTTCCCGCTGTATGAGTTGTTGAGTAAGACCATTGCATGAGGCCTAGGAGGAGGTCACAGAGAGCAGTCAAGAGGCATCAATACTGTTACAATTGTTGATTGGGATATTAACGTCTCCAAGAATTAGAGAAAGAGTGCTAGAGAAGAGGAAGTGGGCTAGCCAAGAATAAACGTGTTCAATGAATATAAGAATAAAAAGGTATAAACAATATACCAGCGGGTGGAGCGCTATAATGAATATTAATATAAATAATGAGGGGGTATACTCACCCCTCCAACATAGTGATACAATGTGTCCAAATGTACATACAAAGTAAAACAACAAAAAGAGAGAATATAGTGCAGATGGTTTACAAAAATAAAAAATTTATAATAGTAGCAATTGGTTGAAACCACTCACGTGGGTTGGAGCTTATAAGCTATTGGCTCCGTAAGTGACTGCTTTTTGCTCTTGAGGCAGCAACACACCCCTTTATCCCAAACGATGTTCTCCCAAAGATATGGAACAAGCAGAGAGAGAGAACCTCATAGGTGGTATTGTACAGATAGTGTATACAAAATAGTGAGATAGTAATGGTTATGCTCACCTTAGACAGAGCCTTGAATTCCTGGCTCTGAGGTTTGTTGGCAATATGCTAATTTATTGGGATAGCATTCCCCACATAGTGTTCCTGGAGGCTAGAAAGGACTATATGGACTGATATAAAAAAAAAAAAAAAGTGGTTTCAACCAATTGCTACTATTATTCATTTTTTATTTTTGTAAACCATCTGCACTATATTCTCTCTTTTTGTTGTTTTACTTTGTATGTACATTTGGACACATTGTATCACTATGTTGGAGGGGTGAGTATACCCCCTCATTATTTATATTAATATTCATTATAGCGCTCCACCCGCTGGTATATTGTTTATACCTTTTTATTCTTATATTTTGCACTTTATTGTGGATTAAGGTATTCCACTTTTTGTGTTGAGCTGCTTTTATTCAGGCACTTTAGTATATCACTCACTATCTCAGTAAGGGATAGTTATTGTTTTCTCTGTGTGTTCAATGAATACGCTAGGATGATCAGAAGTAGAATAATTGATGACAATTCTTAAAGGAATGGGTTTAAACAGATGGGCAGTGTGCACTTCAAAGGAAGGAAAATATAAGGCAGGGGCAGAGAAAACAGGTTGAAAGGTACATTGGGGATAGAGAAGCATGCCTACACTGCCTCCATTACAGTGAAGTCAAGGAGTGTGGGAGAATTGTAGGCCACGGAAACATAAAGAAGCAAGAATAGCACTATCAGAGGGGGTCATGCAGGTTTCAATGAGTGTCAATAGAATGAGAGATTTTGAAATGAAGAGGTCATGTATAGCTGTCGATTTCAGATTGCTGCACACAGAGCGGACGTCCCACAGTGCACACTGGATGGATGATCAGAAAGTACAAGGTACTATAATGAGGTTTATGCAGTTCCTGGTAGGTTTAGTGTTGGCAAAGTAGGTGAAGGACCTTGGGTTGGGAGAGAAATTACCAGGTGCTATAAGCAGGAGGAAAGACAATAACAGGAGATGAGATTGGGTTTTGTATGGATAGGGTCTAGGATGAGATTGTTTGGCAGTAGGAGAGAGAATAGAGAAATTAGTGCAGGGCATGAGTCGGAGATAAGAGACGTGGCAAGTGTAGCAGAGAAAGGAAATGTGGAGATTGTTGGGAGATAGAGGGAAATGGCAGTAAGGAGTGATTTTGATCATAAGGGAGGAGAGTAAACATTTGGGTAGGTATTAATAAAAGAAAGAGAGGAGAAGTGCAGAAATCTCAGAGAAAAGTCGTTAGAGGTATGCATATAGGTGAATAAAACAATTAAGTAGACAAGCCAAATTTATGGAGTAGGGCAGGTAAAACTAACTTTAGCATACAGGACAAGCCATAGAGGTAAAGAGATTGCATGGTTCCTAAAGCCAGGCAGATGGACCCAATTGTAGAACCGCATCTGTTAGAAATGTATTAGTTTGGTGCTAGCGCCCAATAGAACTGTGGGTAACCTGAATACATCATGGGCTGTTGCCCTCTGATGGCAGACCTTTCTACAAGGCTACATGTTAGCCCCTGAGCTGGGTGCTACTTGATGGCGGCTTTGTATGTATTTGTGAAGTTAAAGTTCACCTGACAGGACCCACTTAAATTATCAGACCACTATTTATTCTGAGAGGATACCAGAGCACTCTTGGCACCATAACCTGATAGTGGGCTGTAATGCTTATGGTGCGTGAATTGTTCCTTTAAAGTATACCTTTTTTTAAAGATTGTCTCTGGTAAACTAAACAAAGTAATGTTTAGTATAGTAATGGTCAGAATGCATACATAACCTCATGTTATTCTGAAAGCTATGGTTCCTAATTTGGGACATGCACATTACTGTGTTCAAATATTGCTAGGCTCCAATTTAGTTTAGGCTAGATCTTATAATATATATATTTTAAATTTGATAAAACAGAGTATTTCAGTGTATGAAATAACTTTAGCATTAACATTTACAAAAGTGTTCTGTTTTACTAAAGAAATATTAAAGAATTTAAGTTGAATATTATTTTGGGACTGTACTATAAATTAGTCATATCAAAAGCATTTGTATATCCACAATAAATTAGGCACATTGTGGGAACTTAGTCTTGTGATAGCATGCATTACCAGACTCAGAAATCAAATGGCATTAATATCTCTTATATTATATATCTCTATATTGGTTAAATATTGTTCCTACCTTGCCATTCGTTGCAGCTGCAAACCTTGAAATGGTGCAGGTATCTCATTTGAATCTACTCAGAGGAACAATACCTTACTTTGACCTCTGAGAGATAAGCTAAAAGGGTTATTCACTGAAGTGAGAATTTTCAGGCATTCAATGTAAAATTCCTATTTAAGGCCAAAATAGCCAAATTGGTATAGCAGACTTAGATAATTTTTTTCAGTTCTGCAATTGTGGCCTTAATTTTAAATTTTATTTGATCCCCTGGCAACTAACACTTTAATGAAGACATTATTATAACATTGCCCACACTAGACAGCGCAGTTGCAGACTTAAGCATTGACTATTGTCCGAAATTGGTCTTTGTTCATTCGCTAATTACAAGGAGGGAGTTACCTCCTTGTAATATGTAAAAATAGAAGCTTCAGTGAGCTGGGCTCCCTGCCACTTCCTAAATTCTCCCATGTTTCCACACTCTATGGAAGTCAATATCACCCCAATATTAGTATGTTAAATTAGGATGTTAAATTCTCCCTTCTGCCCCTACTCGCTATAACATGAGTAGGGACATGTCTACTAAACAGTGAGCAGCCAGTGGCTGCACACTGTAGTAAAAAGGACCGCACAAAGTCAATATATAATACAGGTGCCCCATGTCCCCTCGGTGCGGCACATATTAGAAAAATTAATAAGGGGAAAAAGTCTCCACTGCCAGACCCCACCCATGCCCTGCGAGCATGGGCTATTAAACTAAATGGGGGGCCTAGTGCCCCCCCAGCCCTACCCATTAGCGGCAGGTGGGGGTCCTAAGTTTTAATGGGGACCCTCTCCTGGCCTTGAAGGTAAATCAAGATTTACCATTCAAGTCAAACAATCAGAGCACTCTGATTCAAATTACATAGTTACATAGCGGAAAAGAGACGTGTCCATCAAGTTCAACTTTTGTCACCTTTGTTTTTGCACTTTATTCAAAAGAAGGCATAAAAAAACAGTCTGCACTTACAATTTTGCAACAAACTAGGAAAAAAATCCTTCTTGCCCCCACAATGGCAGTCAGACATCTCGTTGGATCAAGAACCTATTACCCCACTGATCAAAAATTATATTCCTGTATATTATGTTTTTGCAAGTATTTATCCAAGTATAATTGTTGTTTAAACATCTGTATAGACTCTATTAAACCCACCTGTTCAAGCAGAGAAATCCACATCCTTATTGTTCTTACTGTAAAAAAACCCTTTCCTTTGCCTTAGACTAAATGTCCTTTTTCTAGTCTAAATGCGTGACCATGTGTCTTATGTATAGTCCTGTTTATGAACAGATTTCATGACAATAGTTTGTACTGACCCTGAAAATATTTGTATAATGCTATCATATCCCCTCTGAGGCAACCTTTTTAACAGAGTAAAGAGATTTAAATTTGTTAACATTCCTTTATAACTAAAATGCCCCATTCCTTTTATCAATTTTGTATCCCGCCTCTGCACTTTTTCCAGTGGTATAATATCCTCTTTTAGGATAAGAACCCAAAATTGTACAGCATATTCAAGATGTGGTCTTATCAGTGTTTTATAAAGAGGCAAAATTATATTCTCATTCCCGGGAATTAATGCCCCTATTTATACCTGACAATACCTTACTGGCCTTAGCAACTGCCGATTGAAATATAGTTGCCAAGTTTGTTGTCTAAAACAATTCCCAAATCCTTCTCATGTGTTGTTATCCCTAATTTACTACCATTTAGGGTGGAAATTGCTTGTGCATTCTTTAAAATAAAATGCATTACTTTGCATTTTTCTACATTAAATTGAACCTGCCATTTGAGTGCCCAGTCCCCCAATCTATCTAAATCCCTCTGCAGCAAAGCAATATACCGCTCACCTTGTATTACCATGTTTCTGCAAACACTGAAACATGGCTTTTAATGCCTATTTCACGATTATTTATACATATGTTAAATAGAAGCAGACACAGAACAGAACCCTGAGGCATACCACTTTTCACTTTTGGCCAGTTTGAAAATTTACCATTAATGACAACTCGCTGTACTCTATCCTTAAGCCAATGTTCTAGCCAAGAACAAGAATTTTCTTCTAGACCAATTTCTTTTAGTTTGAACACTAAACTATTGTGAGGACCTGTATCAAATGCCTTGGCAAAATCCAAGTAGATCACATCCACTGCAACACCCTGATCCATACTTCTACTTACTTCTTTGTAGAATGCAATTAGGTTAGTTTAACATGACCTATTTTTCATAAAACCATGTTGATTATTATTAATTGAAAAACAATGTTCTTCACAATGAATTCCTGAATATTATCCCCTAATAACCTTTCAAATACTTTCCCAACCACAGAAGTTACGCTCATAGGTCTATAATTTCCAGGCAAAGATATTGAACTCTGTTTGCATATTAGAACCACATCTGCCTTCCTCCAACCCTGCAGTACAATTCCTGAAAGAATAAAAATAGAGGTTCTCTGATTTCCATAAGCCCTTCCCTTCCCCGCCCTGCAAAGCTCAGTTTGAGCAGAGCTCTTGCCGGGTGATATTGTCAGGATTTATTATTTTAGGAGTGTTTTTTTTTCTTTTTGCGATAGGGTTTTTTTTTTAAAAAATGTTTTATTAGTTTGATGATCTTTAGGGATTTTTGTTTGGCCTTTTTTGGAGCTGAAACACTAAAATATTAGAAAAAAGAAGACATCTAATGGTAAATATTGTGGGGTTTTTTTTTACCAGGTATCTAATTTATTGCACCCCTTCACTATTAGTAGGGTGAAGGGGGTAGGTAGGGTATTTATTTATTGAGTGGTGACTAGATGCTTGGGGATCATCCCTGGTTACTAAGGGGGAGGGTAACTAGGGGCTTGGGGTTCCCTAGTCATTTGGGGTGGTAGTTATTTTTACTATTAGCCCTTAGCCCCCACCTGTTGCCAATGTGGGGGCTGGGTCAATAGGCCCCCCTCCCTGTTATCACATAAGGTCCCCCATTCACCGCTAATAGGTGGGAGCCTAGGGGAGACAATAGTTCTGCCCTCTTATTACTTTATTGTCTTTGGGCATCACAGTGCAAGTGTATCATTAGACATGCATGCACTGTGTATGGGCACTAGGACCCTGAAGATAGCACTTTAGCCACGCTCTCTGCAAGGTCCTCTAGGTTGGTTGCCAGCCATATAGGACCCTTCAGAGTCCTGCTACTGGTGGCACCCCTGTATGAGATTCATCCCAATCTCATACAGCCCAAAGTTGAGAGGTATGCAGTATACATAGATAGCAAGATAAGAATTAACAAACAATATATTAAATAATATTATTAATTCATCTTTAATATTTTGCCAATTTGTCTAAGCTTATATTGTATGCTAAGGTCCTCCACACACCTTCCCCACACATGCCATAATATTATTACATATGCTATATTTTCAATTATCCACCACCTTATTGTCCCATGTTGAAACATTCACCATATTATCACATATCCTCCATTTGTCATATTGCTTCCAACTATATTGTCCCATTTGATGTCACATTATCATTCATATGTTGTCATTCTGGTCCATATATGTTGCCTACATATGTTGTGAGACTCACAAAAGGAGAGACACATAGGTATATAGAAAAAACACACACACAGACACATGCAGCTCAAAGCACACAGGAAATGACAAATAGGGAGATACTAGGGAGATACACAAACTGAAGGAGGCATATTCATTTGCAAGAGTAAGAAACACAGCAAGAAAACAGTTGTACACAAATGCTCACAAACAAACATGAGATACGTTAGACAGGACATAGAAAGATGCATGATTCAGTTTTAGCATATACACAGCTTTTGTACCAAAGGCATCTTTACCTTGGGACAATAAAGAGGGCTATGAAAAAAAATAATAAGGCTCAATAGGTACTTTTTATGCATGACATTAAAGATAACTATATGATATGGAGTAGTTAACATTAATTCTTTAGGGGCACTCCAGATGGTGTTATATAAAAGCAGTAAAATGATCGCCTTCTTAGCTTAGACTTTAACACATCCACAAAATTCTGACAGAGGGTGTAAATACTCTTGCCACCTCTATGGCTGAGAAGTGGTTCAGCCACTGCTTGTAAATAAGAGAATTGTATGATTCCTGTTATCTTGTTTTCCTCCCAATAGAGAGTTAATGTGCTAGTGCTGTGTCTGCATGATGCTCTATCAAATGTAGTGTTGTACCTTGGGTACCATTTAAGGCAGCATCTGCAGACTAAATCATAGGCAGAGTTACATATATACAGCCTGCAGGTAGATGTTTTTACATAGGGAATGGACCCACTGATACTCTGTAGCTTCATATTGTATCATTCTATATATCTTTGACATTGTTGCAACAGCTAAACTCAGAACATAAATAGAAGATTTACGGATTATGTGTTTGAGGCTGAGATACTCTACTTTCCCTTTTCTTTATTTAAAACAATAACTTGTCCTAATGTACATTTATGAAGAACAAATAAAAGGGAAATGATAAAATCAATGGTAGACAAAATACCATATGCACATTAGTGTATCAAATCATGTCTGGGACTTCCAGTGCAATTAGTCAGTCCCAGCTTAAAAATGCAATACACACTACTGGGTATAGCTGGAATCTGAGCAAGAAATATGATGCTGAAATTGCTATAAAGAAAACTGTGAAAGAAAGTAATGATTTATTTATATTCTTTAAAATCATTTTGAAAGCTGATATGATGTTCACAAGGAATATTGCAACCACATGAGAAAATAAGAGTTCACAATTGAAAGCAATATATTAAATCGAATCTTTCTATAGCTATAAAACTGTTAATGTTTTCATTCGTTTTCAACGGATCTCAACGGAACTATAATGTTATGACGTATCAAACGTCTGCCTGTTTTATTATTTATCAAGCAGAAATGCTCTCTGTCCTATTTTCAGAACACAAATGTCTTCACTTGTCAAACAGGCAATATAATAAAGTTGGTCGTAAAGAATGGTCTAAAAAAAATAAACATTCTACTATTCTAAATAAAATCCTGATACAGCAATCTGAATGTATGTATCCATGTCCAGCTACTTTGCAGGAAGTAGCAATTATATATATATATATTTTTTTTATAGAAACATTTCAAGTGGCTGTCAGGTAAATGTGCATTTGGAAGCTTTCACAAATATATGGTAAGCCATGAATACTGGACACATTGCTATTCATCCGCAAATAGAAGACGCAGTTTGGTATTGTGCACACTGATGATGTTATGTTCCATATTCTCACTGTGGTGCTTCTGTAAGGATAAGCATAATGTAAATTTAAAATGGTCAAAGAAAACAAAATGACAATGCGACAAAAATGCCTTCACGGGTGCAGATTTGTATTCTCCTCCTGAATCTCTCTTTTCAAACTATTTTTATTGAACAGTATTTTGAAAAACATTTATTACATTAATTTGGTACATAAAGAAGGCAACATTTAAACAATAGAAACATAAATAGATATAAAAAGGGAATGTCGAAAATATCGAAGTCAAAAAGGAAATAAAAAAAACAAAGGGAGGGGAAGGGTACTATCCAAATGCATAATAATAAAATAGTGAATGTGTTCCTGTCAAAATATAATACAGAGAGTAATATAACCAATTGTATGTCTAAATATATCGTATACCAATATGTATATGTAAGGGTGTGTGGAATTGTCTACAGAAGAGACTTTTTACATATTGTCAGGGTATTTATATCGGCAGACATTTTGTGCTATGATAGAAATTAAAATGTATATTGCCTAAATCATTCTGAACAGAGCAGACTCCATTTTGTTATTTTCAGGCTAACAAAAGACACAAGATTCCCTTCTGTAAAACTAACCACTTTGCCTGAAGCTAAGGAATGCTTAGTATATACAAACCAAATTGATTAGAAATGAGAACGGGGGATGGACAGACTGTCTAAATGCTAATGGAATATAATTAATTCTAAACCCAGACATTTGTGACAGAGAAGATTAAATAATTAAATTTTACTTTTGATATTGTATAACGTCCCATTGTAAGAGAGAGGTGAAACTTAGTTTACGAACTGTCATATTAGAAATTACAGCAGGAATTGGAGACACATAGTCTGAAGAAAGCCTACAAAAAACTCTTTGAACTGACAGAAAACTTAAGTTATAGATAAATATAAAGATAAGGTAAATGACGTCAAAATGGCCACCAGGAAAAGTTAACTCTTTCCTGGATAGGAATGTTTAGTGGGACGAGACTGCCCTCTATAGACCAAATACTTAAATTGCTGTCTGGAAGGCAACCACACCTCCAGTTTTCTATTGGTCTACCACCTAGTGAATTTTCCCTTCAAAAAGTTAAGACAAAGGGAAGAGAGAGATATGCAAAAGGAGCAAAGAAGCAAAGAGGTGAGCAGTCGGGGGCAATGCAGAGAAATCCATGACAGATATCCACTCCAGGGCACGCAGAATTTCTTACACACCAATCACACATCCATTTAGTTCCTGAGACTTATGTCACTTTAACATTGGTCACATGTAAAATATAGAAAATATAAAAATATTGTTGTTAACATATAAAGATATTGTTATTATTATTATCTCACTATTATTATTATTAATAATTATTATCACCTTTTGCACTATTAAAATATATATCGTGAATGATACACTTGGATAGGAAGTTTCCATTCATGTAAATAATATTTCAAACTGATTTTTTAGAGGACACATTATTATTCTTTATTAAGAGATTCTATGTGCTCATAGAATGAAATTTAACAGTCTTCTATCCTTAGTGGCTCGTACACTAACTTTAGGTATAAGAAAGTTGCTTCTCTAGATTGCCGGCATGCTGTGGAACGCACAGCCATGTTCTCTCCCTTCCGAATATGGAACGCACGTCGATCATGTGATGAACAACCTAACACGTGACTCAAGCGTGGCGTATGACGAATGCGGAAGTGGCCGGTGATTTGAATGGACCCGGCTTTTTTCATTTCGGCAAAGCGGCTACACCTGAGGGAAAACTTTGACGAATCGGAACCACAGGATTAGAAGACACCCACTATCCCACCAATGACTTGAAGGGATTAGCCCTATATAAGATGTTTTTTATGTTAGCGTTTTAGGATGCTGTTTTTTATGTACCTGTTGAATGCTATTCACTGAAGGAGGTCCCTAAGGAAGTCCTTTTTGTATAAGGACGAAACGCGTAGGACCAGCATCTCTTCTTATTATTGTTTTTATGATATTTTATTTATACCTTTTCTAAGTGAATAAATAGCCTTTAAAGTATTCCTTTTGGTTGCGGTTTTTGGATCTTCTCGCTGACCTGGATACCCTATTGGCCATCACTTGAGGAGGGAATTTTAAAGGAACATGCCCCCCGTTTCCATCAAGGGGAGGCACCCATAATACGCTTTATTTTCCTGGAATATGTGAGTGCATTCTGATCACCAGAAGCTTTATTACAGTGTTTTAGCAATATTTGCACTATGTTTTGTCCTCTATTATAGGCACACGAGCAGAATCCCAAAATTTTCCTATCAATTACACAGTCTTGTTATATGGTTATCAGCTGGGAGATAACCTTGGGAAGCCGTGTACCCATCAGTTAAGTTTTTTTCTTTTTTTTTTTTTTTCTTTTGTATTTATCACTTGTTCACGGGTGTCCGTGTTTTGTTATCTACTGTTTTTCCCAGTATTGTAAACATATCCATATTGTTGTCCATATACAATGGCAGAAAGTAGTAATAATTATCTACAAAGGATACAAAAAGCAAGATCACAAAAGTTTGAATTAATGTTTAAAAATGTGACGAAACCTAAACCCATGGGGGGGTTTGAGGAATTTTTTAAACAAAAAGAGAAATTGTTAAATTTGGAAATGAGAAAATGGTGGGAAATTGCTTATCTGGGGAGTTATCTGGACGAGGGTCTCATTCCAAGGGGACTACGTATAGATAAAACCCCAGCTTTTGGTTTAGACAATGAGGAGTTTTTGAGTAAATGGGATGAAATCCTGTGTAACTGCTCCCGCCAACTAATGACTCTACTATTAGACTTTTCTAAGGCTAGCAAATTAAAAATTGAGGAAGATTTGGATATTCTGGATAAGTCAGACATTGGAAATAGAGAAGATGCAGAGTTTAAAGAAAGGGAAGAAACTCTATTTAAAAGACTACAATATCTAGATGGGAAAATTTCTGACACAAAAAATAATAAATATTTGAGGGACAAAGATGATATGGCCCATAATAATTTTTCAACTAAAAATAAAATTGCTCGTAAAAGATTGGGAAGAACACATATCAGAAATAGGTTCACTAGGACTCCATCTAGAAATTTTATGAGAGGAAGCCCTGAGAAAGAAAAGAAATTTCAATATAACTCCAGAAAAAGATTCCCTTCCCCTAATGCTAAGAAAAGAACTCCAGTTAGGGATAGGTCTCCCAAGTTTTTTGAACAGGTTTCTCCAGAAAGGAAAAGGGATACTGTATACAAAAACCCTGTAAGGGGGGGGGCTACCATCCTACAGAGGAAGGACAGATAGGAACGACACTGATGATATCAGTGACGTTGTCCAACATCCACACAGAAGAGATAATCTCCCTGGTACCTATGCACAGGTAGTGAGGAATAAAGACGAGAGTAGAAAAAGGAACCCCTCAGAGATCAGGGAAAATGAAAATTTTCAGGAGAGATCAAGAGCCCCAAAGGAGAAGACTATCACCAACTACTTCCAGCCACGAGAGAAGCGGTGGGATCATCCCAATCGCTTCTCTCATTTATACAGAGAATCCCCACCAAAGAGAAAGCGAGCAGAGGATCAGGAGAGAAACCTAGGGAGGGAATAGAAATATCAGGGGATGAACTCAAAAGGGGTATTGTTAACCTGTCTGGAATAACTTTGACAGAACAGGAAATACAGCTTTTAGAGAAGGGAATGAAATTCGCCCCCAATCAAGAGGTGGACGATTTTCAATTATATATTGATTTCAAAAAGTTCATCAGATCAATGACAGTTAGCAGACATTTTTTAAGATTTCCTATTCCGATTGAGATTAAAGATGACAATGAGCATAATGATATACGGAGGAAATTTAAGCCTAAGTCCAAATTTTTCCCTGTACATAGCAAAGGGCCACACTTAGAAACTTTTGAAAGCCTTGTCGAAAAAGATTTTGAAAAGTGGGTAGGTAAAAAGAAAAAAGGTGGAAACCAATCACACAATTTAACGAAGGGGGAGCAAGCAGCATTAAAAGTTTTGACCTCAAGGGAGGATATTGTTATAAAAGAAGCAGACAGGGGGGGGGGGCAATAGTTATTATGTCAGAGCAATACTATCGCCAAGAAGCTTTTAACATTCTAGCTGATGGCAAAACTTATAAAAAACTTAAAAATGATCCCTCCCAGGCGTTTAATATAGAATTAAAAACCCTCTTAGAAGAGGCTAAAAAAGAGAATATCATCACAAAAAGAAATTTTGATTTTCTTTGGAACCCCCACCCGGTCATCCCCATTTTTTATTTTATTCCAAAAATCCATAAAAATCTAACAAGCCCCCCAGGGCGCCCGATAATTAGCGGGATTGAATCAATAACGGCTAATTTGTCTGCTTTCCTAGACTCCTACCTACAGAAATATTCACAACTGGCATGGTCGTACACAAAAGACACAAAGTCCTTCAAACAGGAAATTGAAAGTTTGGAGTGGCAGGAAGACTACAGCTGGGCCACACTAGACGTGACCTCATTGTATACGGTCATTAGTCACAACCTCGGGCTAGAGGCAGTGGCCTTTTACCTGTGTCAGGATGAAAACATCTCTCCCGGTCTCAGATCTTTCATCCTGTGGGGCATCCAGTTTATACTGGAACACAATTTTTTCCTCTTTGATCAATCCTTTTATTTACAGCTGGTAGGGACCGCCATGGGCACCAGGTTCGCCCCCAGTTATGCCAACATATACATGCGCAGGTGGGAAGACCTCTGCGTGCGTCGGGGGCATGACTGGGTGGCGTACCTGGTCCTATGGCGGCGATACATCGATGACGTGATCATCATCTGGAGAGGGACAGATTCTGCCTTCATGACCTTTGTTGATCACCTCAATCAGAATGAATATAATTTGAAATTTTCCCCAGTGTGGAACCGTAGAGAAATACATTTCTTAGATCTTACTTTGTTTTGTAAAGATAATGAGATCAAAACCAAATGCTTCTTCAAGCCAACAGATGGGAATAGCTACGTTCATAAACGTAGCTGTCACCACCAGCCTTGGCTGAAGGGCATCACCAAGGGACAACTCACCCGAGTAAGAAGGAACTGTTCGCATACTGAGGATTTCCAGACACAGGCCCAACATATAGCTGATAAGTTGGTCAAGAAAGGTTACAACCAAAAACAGATTAACAGAGAAATTCATATGATGTCCAAAAAAAATAGAAACGAGCTTTTAGTGGACGGCCCCAGTAGACAGAAAAAAGGGGAAGATTTCAAACAGGCTTTCTTCACACAATATAATGTGGACCACCCAAAAATAAAGAGGACTTTACATAAATTTTGGCCCATATTGCTAGATGACCCCATTTTGGGGGAGCATCTATCTAATAGGCCAAAGATTATCTATAGGAAAAAACAAAATCTAAAAAATCTATTGGCACCCAGCTATGCTTTAACCCCTTAAGGACACATGACATGTGTGACATGTCATGATTCCCTTTTATTCCAGAAGTTTGGTCCTTAAGGGGTTAAAGAATGGATCTAAGAGTAATACCAAAAAAGGGCCAAAAGGCTTTAAGGGCTGTAAATGTTGTAAAGCCTGTTTACAAGTGAACACAGATAAAGCTACATCATACAATAGTTTTGTGACAGGGCAACATTTTTCTATCAAATCAGAGATTGGCTGCCGCACGACCTGTGTGAAAAATCTTCTTCAGTGTCCGTGCGGTAGCCAATATGTTGGTCGTACAAAGAGATGTCTGAAGGTTAGACTTCTAGAACATATAAATAATATAAAGAAAAAACTGGATACCCATTCAGTTCCCCTCCATTGCAACAGCTGTCCAGCCTTCTGTTTAAAAGGTCTGCGTTGTATAGGGATAGAACAAATCCAACCCCATTGGAGAGGAGGCAATAAAGAGAAAAAACTGGCACAGAGAGAATCGTATTGGATTCATAGATTATGCACCCTCACCCCTAGAGGTTTAAATGTGGATATGGATATTGTTTGTTTTTTGAATTAATTGAATGTTCGATGTTTTTAAATAAATATGTAATACAATATAACATAATTTAAACACTTAATAAATAACACATTAACACTGGTTAAGCAGTTAAAGTGTATAATAATTCACCTGTCACTTTATTTAAGATGGAACAAATATTGAGAGTCCAATTACTTATGCCACTTTACACAATATGGATATGTTAATTGAATATATAAATTAATATTCATGCAACTTTATACAAAATTGATTTGCAATTGAGGTATGGTTACTTATGTCCCTTAACATTGGTCACATGTAAAATATAGAAAATATAAAAATATTGTTGTTAACATATAAAGATATTGTTATTATTATTATCTCACTATTATTATTAATAATTATTATCACCTTTTGCACTATTAAAATATATATCATGAATGATACACTTGGATAGGAAGTTTCCATTCATGTAAATAATATTTCAAACTGATTTTTTAGAGGACATATTATTATTCTTTATTAAGAGATTCTATGTGATCATAGAATGAAATTTAACAGTCTTCTATCCTTAGTGGCTCGTACACTAACTTTAGGTATAAGAAAGTTGCTTCTCTAGATTGCCGGCATGCTGTGGAACGCACAGCCATGTTCTCTCCCTTCCGAATATGGAACGCACGTCGATCATGTGATGAACAACCTAACACGTGACTCAAGCGTGGCGTATGACGAATGCGGAAGTGGGCGGTGATTTGAATGGACCCGGCTTTTTTCATTTCGGCAAAGCGGCTACACCTGAGGGAAAACTTTGACAAATCGGAACCACAGGATTAGAAGACACCCACTATCCCACCAATGACTTGAAGGGATTAGCCCTATATAAGATTTTTTTTATGTTAGCGTTTTAGGATGCTGTTTTTTATGTACCTGTTGAATGCTATTCACTGAAGGAGGTCCCTGAGGAAGTCCTTTTTGTATAAGGACGAAACGCGTAGGACCAGCATCTCTTCTTATTATTGTTTTTATGATATTTTATTTATACCTTTTCTAAGTGAATAAATAGCCTTTAAAGTATTCCTTTTGGTTGCGGTTTTTGGATCTTCTCGCTGACCTGGATACCCTATTGGCCATCACTTGAGGAGGGAATTTTAAAGGAACATACCCCCCGTTTCCATCAAGGGGAGGCACCCATAATACGCTTTATTTTCCTGGAATATGTGAGTGCATTCTGATCACCAGAAGCTTTATTACAGTGTTTTAGCAATATTTGCACTATGTTTTGTCCTCTATTATAGGCACACGAGCAGAATCCCAAAATTTTCCTATCAATTACACAGTTCCTGAGACTACCTGATCATCAGATGAGCATGTCTACTCAACTGGTAATTATACTGGTTTCATTTAATTAATCTAAATTAATTAAAATTTTCTATAGCATTATATATGACTGGATAAATCACGATCAGATTTCGATATTTAGAAATCTTAGTTACTAAAGAATATATAATTAAGCATTCTATTCTGCAGATGGAAAGTAATAATTATATATATTAATGTGACATATCACATGTTAGCATATCGTGATATTTATCCAGGTGTATTGATTTGCTCTAAAATAAGATACAATATCTGTTTAGGCAAGTTAAAATTATGCTTATAGAACATGGGTGATTACTCTTATTGGATGGTTCCAGGAAATGACTAATGAGCTGGTTTAAATGTTATTTTATTTAAAATTACATGAGAATAGGTCTTAGTTACCTAGGAGGTCTAGCCAGCATTGAAAGGGTTATTCTAACTGTTAGCTAAAAGTTTTTATGGCCTTATGCTGCAAGCTGTGTGAAAGAAAGTGTCTCTGTGAAGCCCATCATAAATCATTGCTTGACAATTGCTGTGGAATGTGTATTGCCATTGTATTGCATACTATGATATACTAAATATTCATTGATTATTATCACGCATGTTACATATTATTATTATTTAAATTGTCACAATAAATTGTATCTATTTTTATAACAAATTGTGATTTTATTTATATGGAATACATTTCACTTGCACGATAACGATCTTTGGGATCTGAGAATTGAAATAGTGGACAATTCTCAACTGTTTACTGTTATTATCCCATAAATATCCCCACAATATATCACTTTCCCAAGTGTCCCAATGAAACAGCAAATTTACCTTTTCAGATGAGGGTTCCGGCATAGGCCAGTTCATACCTTTTGTTATCGAGCACTAACATTTGTGCTTCCAGGGGGTCGGAGCTAGTCAACAAACCTGAACAGATGCCATTACTCACAGCTACTCCAAAAATTCACAATCCTCTGCATCTTAAGAAAACCAAACCTGACCCAGTTTCAAAACCCATCTAGCCTGACTATACAACACTGGCAGCACATTTAGATGCCTTTCTTTGCTGCCCTGAAACAGCCAAAGCAGAGGCGCAAATCTGCGGCCTACCAAAGCAGAAGATTAGGATGCAAAGTGTTTGGTAACTTACAGAAACTGGATATTAAACAGTTATCACCAGTTAATAGCTTTACAGTTGGTGACCAGATCGGAAAACCAGTCATGGTTTTCTACAGAACTGATCATGCTTTCAAATCTCTATATAATGCTGCTCCCACCTATCTATACTCCATAATACACAAGTATGTCACGTCTAGGCCCTTACGCTCTGCTGAAGTCTTATGTCTATCTTCAGTGGCGTACACATGACCTATGGGGCCCCGGTGCGAAAATTGATATGTGGGCCCCCCCCCCCCGCACGCTTACTCTGCGCAGGCCGGGGCCGCAACACATGGCGGCGGCACCTGGTCGCAGGGGTTGCAGGGCTGCGACCCCTGCGACTGCGGTATGTACACCAGTGCATGCAGATGCACACACACTTACAGGACACCCAGATCACATCAGCTCAATGAAGTGGTCTGGGTGTCAGGTCCCTCTAGTTTTAACCCCGCAGCTGAAAGCATAGCAGTTTCAGAGAAACTGCTATGTTTCACTGAGGGTTAATCCAGCCTCTAGTGGCTGTCTCACTGACAGCCGCTAGAGGAGCTTCCGCGATTCTCAGACACTGAACGTCCATAGAAAAGCATTGAGTAATGCTTTCCTATGGGCGGTTTGAATGCGCGCATGGCTCTTGCTGTGCATGCGCATTCAGAGCTGAGAGGCGGAGGGATCCCCAGCGCCAAAGGAGTCCGGCGCTGGAGAAAGGTAAGTGCTGAAGACACACACATACACACTCTCACGAACAGACGCATACACACTAGCTAACACACGCATACACACTAGCTAACAGACACACACATTTACTGACAGAGACACACTCAGCGACAGACATACATACACACTCACTTACAAAACACACACTCACTAACAGACATCAAACAGACTCACTAATACAAACACACTCAGTAACAGACACACCCAGTAACACACTCACTGACACTCACTAGCAGACACACTCACTGACACTCAAACTAACACACAGTAACACTAACACACAAACTAACACTCACAGTAACACTAACACACACAGTAACACTAACACACACACTAACACTCACAGTAAAACACACACTAACACACACAGTAACACTAACACTCACAGTAACACTAACACACAGACTAACACTCACAGTAACACTAACACACACTAACACACACTAACACTCACAGTAACACTAACACACACACTAACACACAGTAAAACACACAATAACACACACAGTAACACTAACACACACACTAACACTCACAGTAACACTAACACTCACAGTAACACTAACACACACACTAACACTCACAGTAACACTAACACACACACACTAACACACAGTAAAACACACAATAACACACACAGTAACACTAACACACACACTAACACTCACAGTAACACTAACACACACACTAACACTCACAGTAACACACACTAACACTAACACACACACTAACACTCACAGTAACACTAACACACACACTAACTAGCACTTGTGAATATACAGTGTATATGCTTCCTCCAACAAAGAAAAATGTGTCAAAACACTAGCTACTGATGAAACTGCTTTTAATAAGTATTTTCAGAAATAATGTTTACGTAAAAAAGATAATACAGTGCAAACCTTATAGTGCTCTTGTTAAAGTGCAAATAGACTCAAAATCCAATTATATAAGAAATAAACACCAAAGTATCAATAAAAGCACCTTTATTACAAAATATTTAAAAGGTTACAAAGTATCATGAAGTGATATGGCTTGGATAACACAAACAACAATTTATCCACAAGCCTTCCAGAGAGCAGAAACAGCATCTATAAACCTACCCCAACATTTTGGCATAAACTAATTCCTTTGTCAAGGTACCAGCACATGGGCGTCCACAGGAATTTTTCTGTAATAATTGTAATGACATCCATGCTAGGTCCCTTTTTGCAGGGCTGAACTGAGGATACAAAGCAGCCCTGGAAAAAAAAAATGTACGCATCTCATGTGTGCTTGTGAGCATTTGTGTACAACTGTTTTCTTGCTGTGTTTCTTACTCTTGCAAATGAATATGCCTCCTTCAGTTTGTGTATCTCCCTATTTGTCATTTCCTGTGTGCTTTGAGCTGCATGTGTCTGTGTGTGTTTTTAATGTAATGTGTATTGTAATGATGTATATATATGTGTGTGCGCGCGTGTGTATGTATCTATATCTATATTATTGGTATGTTTATTTTTCTAATTCAAAATTTTGGTTCTTTCAGTGTAAACAAATTAATTATACAGTCAGCATACTCACATGCAGACACAGAGAATCTAACTGACACAAGCACATAAGCTCATTGATACACATAAGCTCATTGACATAAAAACATAAGCTCACTGATACACACAAAATAAAACACTTAAAAAACAGTCCCCATCAATTAATAAAACAATAAGCACTTAAAAAACAGTCCAACACCCTGAGAATCCGTGCTAGTGGAGTTCCGGTGGATATGGTGGCATGCCTATTTTGTTTTTATATCTTGTAAGTGTTACAAATAAATGCAATTTTTATTATCAGTGAAGATCTACTTTATGTGTCCACTTCTCTCTCTCCCCATATATATATTTTGGATGTGAGAAAAAAAAAAAGAAGAGTCCTATATTTGTAACAGTCACCTGGGGACTTGTGTAACAGTTTACCAGAAGTTGGAGCCCAGTTGCAGGAGATGACACATGAAGGAGGCAAAAACCAAAAGCGCAGTACAGATTAAGGGGAAATCCAAAGGCAGGGTCAGACGAGAAGCAGAAGTCAGGGCTGGCAGCGGAGTAACGAAGTCGGCAAAGCAGGCAGAGGTCAGAGTCAAAGAAATCAGTCAGTAGTGTAGCAAAGATCTGTCAGGAAACACCAAACAGGCAAAATGACCAGATGCTAGCTTTCAGGCAGGGCTGACCCTAATTGGAAAAGGATTGCAGGTGGATCAGTGCTACTTAATCCAGGTAAGGGGGTCAGGAAGCAGAAAAATGCAAACAGAAACTGAAGCCCCCTGGTGGATGTCATGGCAGAGAGGTCTCTGTGACGAAACCAACCTCGCCACTGAGAACTGGAGAAGCCTGGTTGCCCGCCTGCTGCCTTTGGACTATGGCCCTGGGAGATTGGGCCCTTTACAAACAGTATTCGGCCCTTACAGAGTGCATGTCACTCATTCTGGCCCTTTAAATACAGTGGGGCCATTCGGTACTTGCCCTGTGTGAGCAGTGATACCCCCCAGATAGCTATGCCATGGAGCCTATTCATATAATGAAAGACTATGGGAAAGACTTTGGCTCCATGGCAATTAAACTGTATTTGTGTGGTCTGCGTGCCATTCACCTAATAATATGCACGCAGACCTGAGCTATCTGGGCATATGTTAAATGTCTGTGTTTAATGTATAAAAAGTGACTTTATGTATTTTAAAGAGTTTTATGTTGTTTTGCAACCATGTGGTTAATGGAGTCTGCCTCTAGTCCTGGATAATTGAATTACTTCCCCCCATTGTCTCCAGGATAGAGGGCCCTGTAAAACCATGCTTCCAGAAGGTCAAATGCACATTTGTACTAACTTCTGAACCCCTGGTCCAATTCGTATGATTTTTGAGTATGTTGTTCCCCTGAATGGATTGATTGTGAATATGTATTTTTATGCGAATGTGATGTATATTTTGGGAGTTATGAATGTTGTGTAAAAACTGTATTCTTATTGTATGTAATAATTGGTTTAACTGTTTATCTGAGGGGAGGGAATATGTGGGCTGCACCAGATGTGTGATTGGTGATTTTATGCCTCCCCCTGGGAGTGTCCTATTTGCATGTAACCTCAATAAAAGCCAGGCTGGGTGTTCCAGACCTCAGACCTCTTCTGACCCTCTAACTTGTAGCCTCGACTCATGTTTGTAGGGGACAGCTATAATCACTACAGGGATTGCTATGCTCGTCATACTCTCTTAGCTACTGAGCTCTTGTAAGAGCTCTGGTTCCTGATCCTGCTTCGCTCGACAGAAGGAAGAGGTTCGCCTATTGGAACCTGGAGCCTGGTCGTAGGTCCAGGGCGCAGAGCAGACGGCGAGATACCAGCCCAGCAGCGGTGGTTCGTGGAGTTCGCAGTGCTTATGGTGGCTGCGGTGCTGATGGTCCTTTGGTGAGCGCTAGGAGCATCCTTTTCTACGGTCCAACTTCCAGCCAGCCTGGAGGCAACCGTAACATTTGGTGGCAGCGGTGGGATCGTTCCTATAGCCAGAAGGACAGCTACAGAACACCATTTCTTTGGATTTACAATTTGAGGGCAACGCATGTCTGAGTACAGCGACCCTGACAGCACCAGGATGGAACCAGCAGTGGAGTACAATAAGGGTGACATGGATGACCGGGATGCAATAAGGAAAGGCATCTGGTACCAGGCCCTGGATAATGTACAATACCAGCGGGGTGAGAGTCTCCCCAGTGAAGAGCAGCGGTTGCAGAAGCAAGTGGCCCTGCGGATGCCCTTCCTGGGAGAGCAGCCCCTGGAGGAATGGGTGAAGGAACTAGAGCACCGGGTATGGCAGGAGCTATGGCTGGAGGATGCCTACCAGGCGCTCTGGTGGTATATGGCACAGTATATACCCTGGACAGCCGAACATGACAAGCCAGAGGGAGAGGAGTTTGATGGTCCTGGCTTGTTATGGGAGTCCTTTGCAGAGCCTGGCTTCGGGAGCCCTGCGCAAACCAGACTGCAGGACATTTTCTATGAGAGGGAGGCTAGGCATGAGTGGGATGACCCCCATGAGGTAGAGCAAGACCTGGCTCACCTAGCAGCCCTGGAGTGGGAACTGGAGCAAAACTACCAAGATCTCTTCCGCTTCATTGGGAAGGCTCAGCAGGACAGTAAGGTGACAGACCCAGATCCAGACCCCTTCCGCTGGGAAGATATTGTAGAGATTTACTGGGAAGAACCCCAGGTGGCCTGTAGAGATGGGACCGAGGTCTCTCCACCGGCCCTGCAGGGAATTGGGAGCCCAGTCTCCATTCCCCAGCGGCAGGCTGAGTTACAGGGGGCAGAGGTAGTTGGTCCCACCCCCCAGCAGCAGAGTGATATGCCGGGAAGGCAGTGTGAAGTGCAGGGAGAGGAGAGCAGCGTCCTCCCTCCCCAGCGGCAGGCTGAGTTACAGGGGGCAGAGGTAGTTGGTCCTACCCCCCAGCAGCAGAGTGATATGCCGGGAAGGCAGTGTGAAGTGCAGGGAGAGGAGAGCAGCGTCCTCCCTCCCCAGCGGCAGGCTGAGTTACCGGGGGCAGAGGTAGTTGGTCCTACCCCCCAGCAGCAGAGTGATATGCCGGGAAGGCAGTGTGAAATGCAGGGAGAGGAGAGCAGCGTCCTCCCTCCCCAGCGGCAGGCTGAGTTACAGGGGGCAGAGGTAGTTGGTCCTACCCCCCAGCAGCAGCATGATTTTTTGGGAATTGGGAGCCCAGTCTCCATTCCACAGCGGCAGTGTGAAGTAGAGGGAGAGGAGAGCAGCGTCCTCCCTCCCCAGCGGCAGGCTGAGTTACAGGGGGCAGAGGTAGTTGGTCCTACCCCCCAGCAGCAGCGTGACTTTTTGGGAATTGGGAGCCCAGTCTCCTTTCCCCAACAGCAGGACACTGTATTAGGAGAAGAGACGGTCGGTCTCCCTCCGCAGATGATGGAAGTATGCATGGGAGAGGAGCTTATTACCACCTCTCCCCAGCGGCGGATTATTAATGGGCAGAGTGTTCTATCGGGAGAGGAGCTTGTTACCCCCTCTCCCCAGCGGCAGTTTAATGTACCAGGGGGAGACTGTAAGCCCCCCACCGGTGCAGATGGGACCGTGGTCTCTGCACTTACCACACAGGGGGTAGGGATGGTCGGTCCTACCCCCCCACGACAGAACTATGTATCCAAGGGGGAGACAACCGGTCTCCCCATTCAGCAGCAGAGCTATGCAACGAAGGGGGAGACAATCCGTCTCCAGCAACCAGGCTCCAACCAGACTACTCCGGTGGTAGTGCTGGCATCAGGACAGAGTACCGCTGGTCTCTGCCCACTCAGCAACCCACCAAGGCAGCCTACCAGTCCCCTGCACAGCCGGGGTGAGGCACCTGGACATGGACAACTTTCTCCTCTACCCAGGTGTAGTAACCATTTATTGTGGGTGGGCTGTACTGATGTTTCTGCTTTGTGGGTGGGTTGCTGGACTAACAAGGGCACTGACCGGCAGGAGGTCAGGTACCCTGTTAGTCTTTTTGGAAAGGGGGAGAGATGTGACGAAACCAACCTCGCCACTGAGAACTGGAGAAGCCTGGTTGCCCGCCTGCTGCCTTTGGACTATGGCCCTGGGAGATTGGGCCCTTTACAAACAGTATTCGGCCCTAACAGAGTGCATGTCACTCATTCTGGCCCTTTAAATACAGTGGGGCCATTCGGTACTTGCCCTGTGTGAGCAGTGATACCCCCCAGATAGCTATGCCATGGAGCCTATTCATATAATGAAAGACTATGGGAAAGACTTTGGCTCCATGGCAATTAAACTGTATTTGTGTGGTCTGCGTGCCATTCACCTAATAATATGCACGCAGACCTGAGCTATCTGGGGATATGTTAAATGTCTGTGTTTAATGTATAAAAAGTGACTTTATGTATTTTAAAGAGTTTTATGTTGTTTTGCAACCATGTGGTTAATGGAGTCTGCCTCTAGTCCTGGATAATTTAATTACTTCCCCCCATTGTCTCCAGGATAGAGGGCCCTGTAAAACCATGCTTCCAGAAGGTCAAATGCACATTTGTACTAACTTCTGAACCCCTGGTCCAATTCGTATGATTTTTGAGTATGTTGTTCCCCTGAATGGATTGATTGTGAATATATTTTTATGCGAATGTGATGTATATTTTGGGAGTTATGAATGTTGTGTAAAAACTGTATTCTTATTGTATGTAATAATTGGTTTAACTGTTTATCTGAGGGGAGGGAATGTGTGGGCTGCACCAGATGTGTGATTGGTGATTTTATGCCTCCCCCTGGGAGTGTCCTATTTGCATGTAACCTCAATAAAAGCCAGGCTGGGTGTTCCAGACCTCAGACCTCTTCTGACCCTCTAACTTGTAGCCTCGACTCATGTTTGTAGGGGACAGCTATAACAGGGATTGCTATGCTCGTCATACTCTCTTAGCTACTGAGCTCTTGTAAGAGCTCTGGTTCCTGATCCTGCTTCGCTCGACAGAAGGAAGAGGTTCGCCTATTGGAACCTGGAGCCTGGTCGTAGGTCCAGGGCGCAGAGCAGACGGCGAGATACCAGCCCAGCAGCGGTGGTTCGTGGAGTTCGCAGTGCTTATGGTGGCTGCGGTGCTGATGGTCCTTTGGTGAGCGCTAGGAGCATCCTTTTCTACGGTCCAACTTCCAGCCAGCCTGGAGGCAACCGTAACAGTCTCTGCCAGGTCTCTTAAAGGGGTGGCCACGCTTTGCTGCCTGCAGGGCTTGGGCTGTGCTGTGACAATATTGGAGGAGTTTTAAAGGCCTACTATTAATGAGTGTTTTGAATGCAATATTGAGCTTTTATCATAAATTGATATCATAATGTATTACAGTATTTTCAGTATTTTTATTGTAGATATTGATGTGTGTTTTATGTTCAATGAAATCTCCATTGAAAAAGAATCAAGGGGTAATTGCAATTTTATAATCCCTATTGTATTGTGTTCCTCACTGGTGTTACTGTTTGCTGGACAAAAAGTGTGATTCATGCTATACCCTAAGTATCTACTAATGCTAATGCCTTGCAGTATGTTTATAGATAGCAGCCGCCATATTGGAACTAGGCGACGATGGACATAATACCAACAAGTAGAAATAATGCACCATACAATCATATATGAACAATACCATTCAAACCAACAAACAAACATCTAATTAACATTCCCCTATGGCAAACATAACACACTAAGAAATCATACCGACCCAACTAATCCCTCCTGCTGGTCATTATGCAAACGTAATCAATGTCACTGAACAAGATGCCCATATGCTTTTTTATATCCATACACATATATGAGCTATATCAATAAAAAAACCTCTTTTGAAATATAAACAAATACTAGTATGACATATATTCCTATTCATAGAAATTCAAATAATTTAAGGTCCCATGCTAATACACCAATTTTACATTTGTATACAAGTGCATCCAAAGGTGCCAAATACACAATACACTTACCAATACAATAGAGATTATCATTTAGAAAAAAACATTCAATCCTCATAAACAGATGAGAGATAGAATAGAAGAATGGTTTCACATAGCCCACAACAGATACTTAGTATCCACACCAAAAGCTGGCTCAGTTTTGCCATAATTGTAATGATGTACATTAAGCAAACAATCCAACAGAATTCTGGCATGCACGCAGTCTGGGTGGATTAGGGGGTCCAGTTCAGACCATAAGCAGGGAGAAATGTATGGTGGATCTATGTTGATAGCATGATGCCCAGCCACTGTAATGTTAAACGTTCCAGTGTGACGCTAGCGCTGTATTAATGCAACATCATATGAACACACTTAAGACACCAAAAATAAAAAATAAATAAAAAAAACACAACGAAAATCTCTACACATGCATATCAATTATATCCTTAAAAATTCTGTTCTTGGGGGCGGAGCCTGACCACGGAGGTGAACGGACGCACATGCCTGGAGCTCCGCGCTCACAATAGCAAAAACGACTGAAATCCGGCGTGAATTTGGCAGAAACTCGCCCAAAACAACCCACCAGGTCAGCCTGAATACCATGGGGCGAAAGACCAAACGATTTCCAGCGGACAAACCCGCACAGGGACTTACCATTGGGGACATGTGGAGACAGGCACATGGCGCCAACGGGCCCAAAATGGCCGCACTTTCCGGCGGTTGCTCGGACTTCTCGGACGAGTTGTCCGGCGACGCTGAAGAAGACTACCCACTGGTACCCGCACCGGCCCCCTCACAAAAGCAGAGATCCACCAAATCAGGGTCGGACACCTCACCTGTGACCACATCGATCCTAAAAGAATTGCTGGCAGACCTACAAAGGAATATTTCAGCGGACATCACAGCAGTACGCAGTGATCTGCAGGGCCTGGCAGGCCGCATTGGAGCCCTAGAGGGAACATCCCAAACGAATGCCCAACACATCACCCAGCTTCATCAAGCCTAACAAACCCTGCAGCAGCAGAATCTACTACATGAACGCCGTTTTGCGGCCCTAGAGGACTCACGGCGAAGAAACAATCTGAAACTCAGAGGGGTCTCAGAAGCCATCCCCGACACGGAACTACCACATTTTTTGCGACGCATGATGGCGGCTATACTGCCACAGAGGCAGGGAAAGGCTATTACCCTGGAAAGATTCTTTCGAATCCCTAAACCCATCAAAGCACCCACCACAGCCCCCAGGGACTTGATTATTACCTTTCAAAATGGCAAAGACAAGGCAGCGGTCCTCACAGCGGTACAAGACAAATCACCCCTTCATATTGAAAATATGGAGATCTTATTCTATGCCGACTTGTCAAGCGGCACGTTAGCCTGGAGACGAACGCTACGACCACTCACCTCCTTACTCCAACAACATGGAACTCGCTACCGCTGGCACCAATCCCGCATCCTAAAGGTCCACCGAGAGAATGAAACGTACCTTATCCAGGACCTCCAGAGCGCGACAACATTACTACGAGATATGGGCTTGTCCATGGGCTCATTGTTACACCAGGGGCCCAACACTGCAACCTCTCCACCCCATACCTGGGACCCGGCGAGAACCGCCACCTTTATCCCACAGGGACGAACACCTGACTCCTACGCGGCAGTCACTACTTGAAGAGACTCAAATGACCCACAGGACTATTTAATAATATCATAGTTTCATAGTTAGTACTTATGGTTTTACTAATCACTGTTCTTTCTTTGTTTGTGTAGACTATATTACACTTGCAGACACACCACTCCATCTTCCATTCTTCAGTCGCCCTACATAATCAGAGAGGGCATTCATGACTGTCGTCTCACCCCCCACCACCACCACCGGGTTCACAGGCACACATGAGCACCCCCGCACAGTATCTCGCCTGACACGACCACACACTCACCCACTATCGACCCTGTTATAATGGCGGAGCCGGCTCATACCCTCATCTGACCATGGCTACAACCCGGCCTCCGTAACCATCGGGCGATACATTGCCACACAAGACTAACTACGGGTAGCCTTTAGTGGTATTATCCTCATAAACATTGCGCCAGAGTTTTGTAGCATGTGCCTGGTTTTAAGCAATACGTAGATACGCACACCAGACACTAGGTTCTAAAGCGATATGACTAGCCCCAGTTTGATTGATACCCTAAGGTCCAATTGCACTGGGCTACTCACAGTACTAGCGAGGTACAGCCTGCCTGACTAGCGATTATTAATTACTGCCTAAGCAGATCTATTTAAATCACAACTGTTTGCATTCACACTTGCAATCTGTAGCAAAGCCGCCTTAGGGTCTGGGACAGCCCCAATATTGTTTATTGCCCAGTGTTTTCCTTTTAGAAAATTTTATTTATTTCCTACAGTACAGCATATATAAGAGTAGCGTAACCCGCAACAGCTTTTACGACACCACAACCACAGTAGTAAACTCGAACTAGCTCTGTTAAACGCGTGTAGTCTTATAGACATGTAACATGTTTAAGTTTATCATGTCATAACCGCACACATCTGAGTGTCTCGCAGATGCCGCTTCAACCATACACCTATACACATCGAACTTGCATGTATCACTTGTGCCCTGGCTATTTTACACCTGTGTGCAGTTACTTTTTGTACTTTAATGGACTACCACAAAGCCTAAAGGGACTGCCACACACAGGGATCGGCTGACAGACAGGCTTCTTCTAGAGGATGTTAAGTTGAGCAACTGAACTTAAAGTGACATTTTCAATAATCATCTGAGTTGCTTATCGTTATGGTTTAGTTCGGCCTGTTGCCCATTTATATTATGTTATGCACCCTTGTGATGTCGAGCCTGACATAGCCCTGACCGGGCTTTCAGAAAACACTTATAGCATGCTGACGCGGCCACCACACCGTTTTCACAAGCCTAAGTGGAGTAACTTTTCCCTCCCTCTGCCGCACTCATAACTGTACGGGTTCACAAACACTTGCACCTGGAGAGGGGATATTATAATATATTATATGCAGTTAGTGAATCTTTTACCTCATCTTACTCATTTTATTAAACACATAGTAGACACACAATTCAACCCTGCATACCATGCGTTTAGAGCTAACCTTCAGCTTAATCACACTACTATAGCACTATCACTCATAGCACAAATCTGTTAAAACACCACTGTTACAGCATATGTCCACCTATTATTAATGTTAATACTTTGTTCAACTATGATCTAACTCTATAATAGTGATACCAAGCATGCACCTACTCTTGTCTTTGTAACTTTAAAAATGTGCAAGTTTTCTCACTGCCTCACTGCTTACAAGCTGTGTTTTTGCCTCCTGTCACAAGCTGTTGGGGCGTGACAAGTTGTATGTAATTATCTGCACTTCAAAAATAAAGAATTCAAAAAAAAAAAAAAATTCTGTTCTTACAATAGTTCTGCAATATTCTTCTTTAAAACTGGTGGCCAAACATTGCATAGCATATTAAAGGTGGGGTCTTAACACTGATTTATAAAGAGGCAAAATTATGATTTGATCACTGAATCAATACCCCTTTTTATACACAAAATCACCTCACTAACTTTTGCAATGGCAGACCAGCATTGCATATCATTACCTAGTTTCTTATCTATACTTGTTCCCAAGTACTGTATATACTCGAGTATAAGCCGAGTTTTTCAGAACATTTTCGAGTCACTGTCTGTATTATGGCAAAGTACATTGCCATAAAACAGACCAGGACCGCCGGGCTCATTACAAGCCCGGCAGTCCTGTTGGGGGCCGGCAGCAAGCTGTTAGTTACCTTTACAGCAGCTCCAGTCACCTACGTTCAGCTCCCCCGTTCAGCTCACAGTGTAAATCTCGCAAGACCCGCGGCTGTCAAAGCGTTGCGACAGGTTACCATGGCAACGCTCCACGGGGCGCACAGCACGCAGACCACGAGATTTACACTGTGAGTTGAACGGTGGAGCTGAATGAAGGTGACTGGAGCTGCTGTAAAGGTAACTAACAGTTTTCTGCCGGCCCCCCTCCTGCACAGCCCATGCCACTGGACCACCAGGGAATCATGTAGCCCCCCCCCCCCCCGGCCAGGCAACAAGCAGGGAGGGGGGACTAAATTAAATATTAAAATAATAATAAAATAATAATATTAAAATTTAAAAAAATATTAAAAATAATAAAAATGCCCTCCGCCCACCCAGTTTACACACACTACACAAACACACACACTCTGCATTCACACAAACACACACACTCTGCATTATATACACATATAGTGTGTGTATATAATGCAAAGTGTGTGTGTATAATGCAGTGTGTGTGTGTGTTTGTATGAGTGTGTGTGTATATAATGCAGAGTGTGTGTTTGTATGAGTGTGTGTATATAATGCAGTGTGTGTATGAGTGTGTGTGTATATATTGCAGAGTATGTGTGTATATAATGCACACACTGCATTATATAAACACACACTCTGCATTATATACACACACACTCATACAAACACACTCTGCATTATATACACACACACACTCTGCATTATAAAATGCATTATAAAATCATTGCGACACATGATTTTTAAACCAGTTTCAAGTACTATTGTTTTTTTCATTATGTGCCTGTTACGCTTTATTTTTAACAAACATGTAATATAAACATACTTCTGTTAGCCAAAACATCTGGCACCCAGATTTCAATCATATGAACCTTGGTTAATGAAATGCCTATCAATCATTGCAAACAGCAAAGGTCTTAAGGCAAAAATACTTTCTTATAGGTATCTAGACCCTCAGGAGATACCTGTGCCAGCAAAAGTCGTATTGGGAGGTCCCACAGATACAGGTGTTAGTTAAAATAAGTTTTGCAAATAAAACAACACATATGAAGTACAAAATAGACTAAAAGATTAAAAAAAACACAAAGAAGTGAATAATAAGTAGGACTGTCCTTGAAAACCTGGACAATCGGTGTGTATACAAAATAGATTTAGTGTGATATTTACTGGAGGACAATCTCTCTGGGCTCTAAGATCTCTAATCGAAAACTATTAAAATCAAAAGTGAACACAGATAGCCCGGTAACATTATTCCTAATTTCCATCACAAGATGTCAGATGCAATTTTTAGAATTGTTACAGTCAGGTTTAATCATATCAGTCTTTGTCCCAGCTCACAAAGTAATGGCACTGAATATGCTGTCATTTACAGTCTCACTGATCTCTTTGTCTTTCCTTGAATTTTAGCACTGCATTGAGGGAGAATTTTTACAGAAATCGAAAATGATAAACATATTGCATTTCTGATGAATATATTGGAATGCATTTTTAACATATTAGTCAAAAGCATACTTACCAACAGTAACGGATCCTGACCCCTTTCAAACTGCTCTCAATTTTTTCTTTGGTGTCTCATTTTCAGGGACACCAGTAAATATTTTTCCAAAAATATGGAAACTAATACACATTGTTAAATCCATTTGTGGCTCTGCATGTCAATGTTTGGAGGTATGGACAAAAACAAATAAAAGGCTTTACTCATGTTTCTGCAGTTAGTGAAGAACTGTTAGTCAAGCTGTCATCTAATTAGAATGTAATCATCAATAAAGTATTGTTTAATACCTTGGTAAAATTATGGGAATACATTGATTGAAACATATCTTACCTGCCAGTTGCTTGTAGGTTCTCCAAGACTGTAAGTTGGTCCATCCCCAAATGCAGCATTTAGCATCATATAGGAGACTGATAAAGGCATACGGATGTTTGGCACATTAAAAACAGATTAGTGAGTGAGCATTTCTTAAGATCTAATAACTTATATAGTATAATAATACTAAATAATAATACAAAAATGATTCACATCAGAGTCTCAAGTTACCAAGATCTTGGTCACTCAAGTACAAAAGTGTTAAAGAGGCTACATGACGACTAAATGAAAAAAGCACATGCTTACTACTGGAGCTCGGGAATAAGCAAGCTCAGAAGTACCTGAATGATTTTTTTGGGGCTCGCTTTATTTTCTCAAATTCTTTCTTTTGAATTTAAAGGTTAATTGTCTGTAACATTGTTTCTGCCTCTCCAGGCGAGAGAGCCATGTTTGTGATTGTTGGTTGGATGGATGGATCATTAATTTTTCTATAATATGCATGTGATTTTACAGTTTTTCTTATTGTCTCACATATCATTCTACTTCTGTGGTAAACTACTTACATTTGGCATATATAAAGATACTCACCCTAACCATTTCCAACCATTTACCTCAAAAGGATCACCGAATGTAACATTTCTTACTCAATATCTAATTCGTGGTGTTTTGTTGTATGAGGCCATACAGTCTATGGATGCATTGCAAGAGTCATACACTGCAGAATAGTGGTGGTCAACATTTCCCACCTTTTACGTCTATATTTTAGATACACCTACTTTGTAATCCTCTCTTAATTTTTAGAGGATTCACAATTAACATATTTACATGCATTGATTCTGAAACACCCTCTGGAGACCACCTAATTTTACAATACTAATATATAATAGATTTCCCAAGATTGTGGCCTTCGTTTCATGTTTCTAGAGTCTCCAAGCCGATGTTTTCACTTCACTAAAGTATTGAGGGTCTAACAAAATTTGGCAGAGATTTATTGTAGCTTATATGTGAATGTACTGTGGGTTTGAAAGCAAACATGCATGTGCCCATATAGCAATTACTATATCAAACAATGAAATTGGTTATTAAAATAACAGCAGATAGTCTTCCCATAAATTGCAGACAGATGTACTTCCACAAATGGCATTTACGACTGCTTTGAGACACAGAAAGGAGGTACCTTAATGCTGAAAAAGTAGAGCTGTCAGCAGCTTGTTTCGGTAACTAGATACATTCTATCTATACCAGACATAAATAGTAGTTCCTTTTTCCTGTGTGAAATGCCAGGTACTTTATGAAGACAGGCCTGAGCCCTCATTAGATAACAGTAACCTGGGAACATTACAGCCCTGCATTTAAAATCCATCGCAAATCAGTATGTAAATAAAATACATATACCGGTAATCGATAAGCTGTTCTAGTAATAAACCAATAATAGTTATTACTCAAAACATTGATTAATATATACACTTTGGCACTGCAGCTGTGAATTGCATTTCCCATGCTGCTCAGACAGCTAAATAGATTGCAAAGCATCATGGGAAACCTCTTCAAGAGTGTAAAAAACTTTACAATAGTATATTAGTGTACACATGTACATCATGTTAGCTGTTTTCAAAAGGAAAGGTTTTTAATTTGAGGGGAAAAAAAATATCTACGAATTTAACATAAGGGCCAAAAATCTTTCAGGCATCCCAGGAACTTAACAATGTAGGAATATGCCAGAATTTGGGCTTTCCTAAAGTGCTGGGTCCCGTGGAATCCTTAAGAAGTTTTAACTCCTAACCTTCCCCACACAGGCGAGCATTAGGCCAAAATACAACAGATAGGGAAAAATATCTTGACTGTTTAGGCCTACATTTTGCAATGTAGTTTGTTGTTGTTTTTATAACACTAAGTTTAGTTAATAAACCTCTGCGTGTTTTACATTTCAAAACATATTATTTGTAAAATTATTCAGCACAGTGCCATCTATACTTACACATATGATGTTGAATTTGACAGGATATTGATGTGCAGCTCCAAACTGGAAAGAAATAATGTAGCAAGGGGAACCATAATCTGATAATGAAAGCTTTAAAACCTATTTGCAGAAAACCTGTCATTTAAAGGATTGTGTGCTATTTTAGAGGCATTCATATTGCATGACTATCCCGATCAAGATGTTTTGATCTGAAATGAAATGCTTGTTATTAGATTGTGTGAAATGTAGATGTTTTTCATTTGTAAATAACTCATCCTTTATATGCACCGTATACATAAAAGCAATGTTAAGATAAATATAATGTACGGGGATATGTAACTTTGCATAATATTGTTCTGTCATTTTAGATTTGCTTCTCTTTAATGATTATTAATTCACAAACCAAACTTATTCTACACACATTATACAAAAACACATGGTTAAAAAATGAGAACTGGCACAGAATTATAGCTGAAATTCAGCTGATATTGCAAAGCTGAAAAAATCCAATCTGGCCTATTCTCTGAAGGTAAATTCAGATGTTACTTGATAGTGTACAATATAACAATACTACACTTCAGGGAAAAAGACACTCACATAACGTTGAGGTCAAATACTAGACTCCCTTATTTCACTAAATTGTGGTACAGGAATCAAATACTCTGGCTTACAGCAAGACCGCTGGAGACATACATTACACTCTCATTTATAGAGTAGATGTGTAAAGTAGGAGATATTAGAAGCATGGATGACCTTGTTCATTTCACCCACAACTGCACCTACAATCAGAAACTCTTGTGGTGGACTTCTGCAAGATTTTTGGACTCAGAGGGTTTTAAAAAAATATATTTTCCCATCCCCTCCCTCCCCCCAAAGTGACTGTTTATCCTGACAACCTCTCCTCCTTATGTATTCTCAAATGGTATATTTTTTATTTTTTTAATACCTTTTTTATTTAACTTTATTTGTCAGAAATGTACAGTACATATATTACAGAGCAGAAACCATCAAGTGAAACTGAAGACACAAAGAAATGTGTGCAAGGTGTACATAACATACTGACATATATGACATATAACATACTGACTATTGTACTAATTTAAATAAAAATCCAAACTTCTCATAATGGCAACTAGTACGAATGCTATAGCCTGCCTAAACAACTAACAAAAATAGCCACATGCGGGGCAAAGGGAGAAAGCATGATTAAGTAAGGGGGGAAGGACTGCAAGATGACTTGTCATAATCAATATTTACACTGATCATCCACAATACTAAAACCTCTAAGAGGTGAAGTTAATAACACTTATTATATCAATGACACCTGTCAAAGGGTGGGATATGTTAGGCAGTAATTATTTGCAGAAAACCTGTAATTTAAAGGATTGTGTGCTGTTTTGGAGGCATTCATATTGCATGACTATCCAGATCAAGATGTTTTGATCTGAAATTCATTTCTTGAAATTCATGTGTTGAACATTTAAAAATGGTCATGTGAAAATATCTGAGTGACTTTGACAAGTGCCAAATAGTGATGGCCTGACGATTGGGTCAATACATTTCCAAAATAGAAAGACTAATCGGATGTTCCCAGTATGTAATGGATAGAACTTACCAAAAGTGGTACAAAGAAGGACAACTTGGGAACAGTCATCAATCAGGGTCATGGCCGACCAAGGTTTATTATGCACGTGGGGAGCAAAGGCTAGTCCATATTCACCGATGACAGAAGACCTACTCTAGCTCTTTTGCTGAAAAATGTAATATTGCCCATGATAGAAATGTGTCAAAACAGACAGTGTGGGGGCGGGGCCTGACCACTGAGCTGATGCTAGTTAACATAGCTCCTACTCTACAAGGCAAATATTACAGACTTACACCCTCAAACAGCCTTTAATAAACAGATTTGGACCACCAGGTGAGAGGTGATACCAGGGGCGTAATTCCCCCGAGGCAAACAAGGCATTTGCCTTGGGCAGCACTTTCAACTTTATACATACTACCAGGTACGTAAGCCTGCTCACGTTGTAGTTCACATACGTTTCATTCCCTTAGGCCATAGTGTACTGGCAAGTTAGGGGTATAGGCCCAAATAGGTACCTCCCTTCTTTTAGTGGTACCGTGGTACCGTGGACCGTGGACCGTTTAGTGGTCCGCGAGGCCAACACCCCGCCTCAACGTTTCGGAGGCAAACGCCATCGGGCCACACGTGAGTTAGCCGCCTCGCATATTATAGAGAGGGCCTCACCTGTCACTCCCTCCCCCTGTTTTCTTTTACTATCACCGAGAGGCCTACGATTCCTGCCACTACAACGGGTGGCCTCAATAACCCCTCGCACCAATTCATAGACAGAGCCTCTCATAGCCACTTGGCAACTAGCGGGGCCTCACCTGTCACAAAACTAGATTAATTCTTCGCCTTTAAGGCCTAGTTAGCCTGCCAGTATCACCCCTGGGTTTTTCATACATTAACCAAATATTTTGTCATTTAGTATGTCTCAAGAAGGGGTAGAGGATTTCTCCCTACCGGGTACTCCGGCTAGAGCAAACACCCCATCACAGGGAGGAGAGGTGGCTACTCCAGCATCTTTCAGGTCATGGACAATCCCCCGCATAACCAACGAACTCAGGAGACGTCAAATCCCATTTCCTGCAACAGCAAGGAAAGCGGAACTCTGCAAGTTACTGCACACCTCAACCGATAACATGGACGCTGGGAAGGGACTAGCCAGTCTAACCCAGGAGATATACATGGCATGCTCTCATCCCTCATGGCATCCATGAGCAAGCTCAATTCTAGGCTGGAGAAACTTGAATCGGTCACTACAGCCCTTACCATGGCTGGACCGGCCGCTGCAACCCCTCCAGCACTGGTCGAGTTGCAATCAGTTTCTCCAGCCATCACCTCGGATGATCAAGAGGTTTACCCTGCCCATATGATACCTGAGCACCTCAAAAAAGATATCCTGGAAGGTAAAGATATCAACTTGGCTTCATTGCTGATTGCCTCCCAGGATGTCTTGGAACATAAGACATACACTTATGACGATATTTCTGTGGTGGTCAAATCTAGGGATGCCCGATTAAATAGGAAACTGACTATCCCTGAATTTGTGTTGGCATTTGGCATTTATCGTGATGTTATCTGTGCTGTATATCCCCACAGACGTGAGGAGTTTGATTTGTATATGCACAAGCTGGTGGACCTGGGCAACAAATATGGTGGGTCAACTTTCTTTGATTAATGTTTATGATTTAATGTTGGAGCATGTAATTACAGTGGATGTCGGTTATTGCCACATCATCCATGTAGACATTTGGTAGAATTCATTATCTCAGGTCTATCAGAAGGATTCCACACAGGTCTCATACACATTCCTTCTGGAATCCTGGAATGTCCTAATTTACAATCCGCACAACAAAACCCTACAGCGGTGGACACACTCATAGCCAAAGAAGTGGCAGAGGGCTTCCTATTGGGGCCCTTCCAGTCTCCTCCTTTCACCACATGGCGGACAAACCCCATTGGTATTGTCACGGGGACATCTTCCCACAAACAGAGACTTATCATCGATCTATCTGCACCTCACACCTCTGCCACTCCTAGTCTGAACTCCCTCATACCCTCTGAGGAATTTTTACTGCAATATTCCACCATAGATCACGCTATTACAGCTATCATGCAGGCAGGGGTCGGAGCATGGCTAAGCAAGACTGATATCACAAATGCCTTCAAGTTATTGCCTATCCACCCTACACTGTGGCACCTGCATGTTGTTAAGTGGTCCGGGAACTACTATTTTTTCTCACGCTTAACTTTTGGTTCCAAAAGTAGTCCAGCCATTTTCGACGTATTCGCCGAAACCCTATGCTGGTTGTTATTAAATATAGCCAGATGCCCTACAGTTATACATTATCTGGATGATTTCTTACTGGTCGAGGAGAATATTTCCCCTCTCAGTAGCCTCAAAGAAACCATCAGCCTTTTCAAACAGGTGGGCATCCCAGTCTCCCCCATCAAGACTGAAGGACCAGATACCTACATCACATTCCTGGGTATCATGCTAGACTCAGCCACCATGCAAGCTAGCCTGCCACGCACCAACCATAAATCTCTACATACAATTCGGTACTTGCAACCGCAAAGATTACAGTCTGTGCTTGGGTCACTGAATTTTGCCATGCGCATTATACCTCAAGGCTGGGCATATATATATTTGTGTACGGGGCAAATAGCCGTATATGGAGTAAGGATCCAGCATAAGCGTAGGATAGTATAAAGGGAGCAAGTCGGTTGTGGTGTGCCGAGACCGACGATATGGTAGGCCTGTAAATAAAGAGGGCCCACTAAGGAGTAAGAAAGTAGAGTAAATGGAAATTAAGAGAAAGTGTTGAAATGAGGAGTGGGTGGGAGGGTCATTCTGATGCTGACCTCAAGCGATATGAGTCAGGTAAGGGGTGTCCCTTATATAGGGGAGTGAATTAATTTAAGCCCCTCCCACAAATACAGGCAAAACGGCCTTAATACTTGTGTAAGGGGCAAATAGCCATATATGGAGTAAGGATCCAGCATAAGCGTAGGATAGTATAAAGGGACCAAGTCGGTTGAAATAGGCATTGAAAGCCATGTATCAGTGTTTGCAGATGACACAACACTTTGTAAAGTAATAAAATGTGAGCAGGATATTGCTTTGCTGCAGATGGATTTGGATAGATTGGGGGACTGGGCACTAAAATGGCAGATGAAATTTAACGTAGAGAAATGCAAAGTTATGCACTTCAGGGTTAAGAATGCACAAGCAACTTACACACTAAATGGTAGTGATTTAGGGACAACCACACACGAGAAGGATTTGGGAATTGTTATAGACAACAAATTAGGCAGCAATATACAATGTCAATCTGCAGTTGCTAAAGCCAGTAAGGTTTTGTCATGTATAAATAGGGGCATAAGTTCTCGGGATGAAAATATAATTTTGCCTCTTTATAAATCGCTGGTAAGACCACACCTTGAATATGTTGTGCAATTTTGGGCGCCTGTTCTAAAGAAAGATATCATGGCACTAGAAAAAGTCCAGAGACGAGCTACAAAATTGATAAAAGGAATGGAGCATTTTAGTTATGAAGAAAGGTTAAAAAAATTCCCGGGGAGGGGATATGATAACTTTATACAAATATACAAACATTTATCTGGAAATATATTCATAAACAGGGCTATACACAGGACACGAGGTCACACATTTAAGCTGGAAGAAAGGAGATTTCATCTAAGGCAAAGAAAAGGTTTTTATACAGTAAGAGCAATAAGGATATGGAATTCTCTGCCTGAAGAGGTGGTTTTGTCAGAGTCACTACAGATGTTTAAACTGCAATTGGATAAATACTTACAAAAACATAACATACAGGGATATCATTTCTAATTAGTGGGGTAATAGCTGCTTGATCCAAGGAGACATCTGACTGCTATTATGGGGTCAAGAAGGAATTTTTTCCTAGTTTGTGGCAAAATTGGAAGCGCTTCAGACTAGGTTTTTTGCCTTCTTTTGGATCAACAGCAACAACATATGTAAGGAAGGCTGAACTTGATGGACGCAAGTCTCTTTTCAGCTATGTAACTATGTAACTATGTAACTATGTTGTGGTGTGCCGAGACCGACGATAAAGTAGGCCTGTAAATAAAGAGGGCAAAAATGAATAATTAAAGATTTAATACAGTCAACAAATATATATAAATTAACCAGACATTTCCTTAAATGCATTACAGTATTTAATTCCTGGAAGGATTTTAAAGGTAGGAATCTAGGACCGAAAGTGGACACCATTTGTTGTGGGTAGGATAGTATATTTTCTCTACTGTTGGTGCGTGTTGACTCATTGCGGAATGTGGTAGAGCCAATAGGTAATGATATATGTGTTTACATAAGTGGGTTAGTTGAAGACAATGATCTGTCTGAGTGGTGGTGATGGTAGTGGATTATCTGGCCTGAGAAAGGCATAGAAGGCAATGTGCATGGCTGGTAATGGCCGACCTGGTAGTATAATTGAATGGTTGTAGATCTAATAGGTCCGATAAGGATGAAAAGTTGGATGGCTATTGGTAATCTCTGAGAGGAACGTGGGGGAATGGATTCCTGATGGATTCCTGAAAACCTCTGAGTATATTCTTGTCTGGTATGATAGCATGAAGTTATGGTAGTTTTGGCCATAGGTTATCCCGTGTTGTTGAATGCCTGTAAAATATATAATTTATGGTGTGTGAGATAGTTTAAGTTTAAGGTGGCAAAAAGAAGCAAAACCTAGGAGAAATGTTATGACACAGGTTGAGCTATGTCG